>NW_004444021.1:789827-816152 GCF_000243295.1 Trichechus manatus latirostris
AGTGTCCTTCCTTATCCTTTGCGGTGGATTTTACTTTAAAGTGTATTTTGTCAGAGATTAATATTGCCAGTCCTGCTCTTTTTTTGAGTGTTGTTTGCTTGATATATTTTTTTCCATCCTTTGAGTTTTAGTTTGTTTGTGTCTTTAAGTCTAAGGTGTGTCTCTTGTAGGCAGCATATAGGCAGATTGTGCTTTTTTATCCAATCTGCCACTCTCTGTCTCTTTATTGGTGCATTTAGTCCATTTACATTCAGCGTAATTATTCATAGGTATGAGTTTAGTGCTGTCATTTTGACATCTTTTTTTGTGTGTTGTTCACAGTTTCTTTGTTCCCCTTAATTTTCTGTGCTGTTGTTTTTTGATGTATTTTCTTTTCATCTTTTTCATTGTTGTTGATTTTGTGTTTGCTGAGTCTGTATTTTTCTAGTTTTTTATTTTGATTTGTAAGATTGTTAGTTTCCTTTGTGGTTACCTTAATATTTACCCCTATTTTCCTAAGTTTATACCAGTCTTTTATTTCTTTATATTGCCTTGACTTCCCCTCCATATGAAAAATCTATGTTTATATTTTTAAGTTCCTCTTTTTTATTTTAATGTTGTCCTTTTTTACATATTGATATCTCTGTTTCGCTGTTTTCAATGTTTTAGCTTTGATGTATTTTCAACTTTCCTATCTGAATCGATATCTGGTTGCTCTGTCCTGTGTTCTAATCTTGTGTTTTTATCTGATGTTATTGATTTTCTAACCGGAGGGCTCCCTTTAGTATTTCTTGTAATTTTGTTTTGGTTTTTGCAAATTCCCTAAACTTCTGTTTATATGGAAATGCCCTAATTTTGCCATGATATTTGAGGGACAGTTTTGCTGGATATATAATTCTTGGCTGGCAGTTGTTTTCCTTCAAGGCTTTATGTATGTTATCCCATTGCCTTCTTGCCTGCATGGTTTCTGCTGAGTAGTCCGATCTTATTCTAATTGACTCTCCTTTGTAGATGACTTTTCTTTTATCCCTAGTTGCTCTTAAAATTCTCTCTTTATCTTTGGTTTTGGCAAGTTTGATTATATCTTGGTGACTTTCTTTTGGGATCTACCTTATGTGGGGTTTAATGAGCATCTCGGATAGATATCTTCTCATCTTTCATGATATCAGGGAAGGTTTCTGTCAACAAATCTTCAACAATTCTCTCTGTATTTTCTGGTATTCCCCCCACCCCCCGTCTGACTACTCCACTATCTTTGCCCAGCCTCAGAACACTAATTTTTCTGCATGTAAATAAGTATTCAGGAAAGCAAAATTCTATGATGAAATAACTTTCATTAGTAATGGGTTAAATAACACTTAACAGTTTTCTTTACTACTTTAATTCTTAAACTGAAATTACTGTATTTTCCAATATATTATATCTTGGTATATAAATGAACACTATATTAACTATTTTAGAGACACATTATTTTATCTGCCATCATCTAAAATGAACTGAATAAATTATATTACAAAGTTAAGGTTCAACCACTCTGCCATAGTGACTGATACTTCCCGTTGCTTCTAGAGTTTCATTGCAGACATTTGTAGTCCTAAAAATAGAAGAGACAGGGTGGGCCTTTTGAATTATGCAACAGAACCTTTCAGGATGAGGGTTTCTTGGGAGACATTATTTTTACAATGTATGACCCTTCCCATGAAACAACCCTAAAATGACATTTTCAGCATCTCTAGTATTCACCCATTCTCACAGGAGAGTCATACATCCAGTAGTTTCTACCTTCTACAAGTTTACACAATAGCAATAGAATCAGAATAAGAAATTACAAAAGTAAGAAAAATGCACTTGATGAACGCAGTCATTGCAATAAGAACTGGGATGAAACAATCTAAATTTAAGGACTGGACTCTCAACACATCGAAACAAACACCCGTACATGTCCAGTTTATGTGAACTAGCATAGGGTACATGAATATGTAACAGAGACAGGAAGAAAAAAGTTGCTTACGATCAGAATGAGATAAGGGAGACTACAATAGCCATTCCAAATCATAGGATTCTAGTGAGACTTACATTTTTGTGTTGATATATTAGTAAAAATTGTCAAGCTAGTTTCAACAAAGCAGCATTTCTTTCATTTTATTAATGTTATATTTTTGGCAAATTGGGAAACATGGGAATAGATTTAGTGATAAAGAAGCTACAGCTCTTTTAAAGTACCTTGTTTTTTAGTTTTGAATTTGGAAACTTTTAAAGGTTTACTGTCAGTTTGTCATACTGTGGTGGCTTGCATGTTGCTATAATGCTGAAAGCTATGTCACCAATATTTCAAATACCAGCAGTCATCCATGATGGACAAGTTTCAGTAGAACTGTAGAGCAAGACAGGCTATGAAGAAAGGCCTGGTGATCTACTGCTGAAAATTAGGCAGTGAAAACCTTACAGATCACAATAGAACATAGTCCAAATTGCTTGCTTTGGACACTTCATCAGAAGGGATTGACCACTAGAGGAGGCAAAAGAGACCCTCCCTTGGTGAGATGATTAGCACAATAGCCACAATGATGGACTCAAACATGCTGGTGACCATGAGGATGACACAAGACCAGGCAGCATTTCATTCTGCTGTACGTAAGGTCACCATGAGTTGGAATCGGCTCAATAGCAGCTAACAACAACAACAAAGGCTTTATATAAATTATAAAAATAAATGTATTGAAAAACTAAAATTATACATCAATTTTGTGGCATAACCACACAGAAAAGAATTATTTAACATGATTTTAAAATACAGTCTTTTAACTGACAGTCTTACTTGGATATACCTTAAGCAAAAATAGTACCAAAGAAGTTTTATACTGCACTCCACAGTCTTATTGTTAGCAAAAATATTGGTATTGACTAAAAAAAGATGAGAGTAAAAAATATAGATAACATAAAAAAGCAATGATGTACTCAGTATTTTCAAAGTAAAAGGAATACAAGTATAAAATTAATCTTTCTTTTGACTTAGAAATATCAGCATATATTCATGATTAAACTTTCCCAGCTCTGTTCATTGATAGGACATGAAAGCAATGACAATACAGAAGCAATAAATTCTAAAACTAGTATTTTACTAAATACCATTCCTCACAAAAAGGAAGAGAAATTACAGTTACTATTTCCAGATCTGTAGGAGGAAATACATAGATGAGGTGAAGTATCTTGTTCAAGAAAGCAAGGAAGCTTTCAGAGACTACTGAGATTTTCTCAAAAGGACACAGGAGCCAGTTTGAAGGAACTCTCAGTGGCTGTAGATGAAATAATTGAATTATTGAAAAGAATGATTGCAAGGAAGTGAAATAAAATTTGCAGAAATTCATGAGTTCATAATGAATTAGGAAAAACAAAAACTCACGGATCACCTTTGCATAGGTTTGCCTGGTTTGCTTGGGAGAGTCCCAGTTTATTCCTGTTGCCTTAGGATAATTATTAATACCATATCTTTTTACTGTCATAAATGTTGCAGTTTGAAAGCTAAATTATATGGTTACCATACCATTGGAAAGTGTTAGGGTAATAAATAATTTATTCAGAGAAGTGACAAATAAACGGAAAAAAGAAATTGTTCTTCATTATCAACCTTGGGGTATGCTTTTAAATAAAATAAACCTAAATTAAGTACAATGCCAATTGTCTAACTAGCTGTAAAAGTAAGAAATTCAGTCAATCCTCCTTTTCCTTTCTGCAAATGGTCCTGAATAAGAAGTGTAATGATGTGATTTGTCCTTTAAACTGAATTGCTCAAATGAATTTATTTTATAGTCAGGCAAATATTAGTATTGTTTTGACAGTATAAAGCAAAGTAATATGAAAGCTGAATATATTTAAGAGAATGACCTTAGAATTTTCTGGACCCATACATTGTATATTTAAAAACAAACATTACATGGGGGAATTTTGTATAATTATTCTACTCCAAATCATCTCAGAGATGGTACTGGTCGAACAGACCTAACATAAGCATTACCCTGTGTAAATTAGGTAAAATTATTTGAACTCTGGTCTCATTGAAAAATCATGTAAGAGTTAGTGGCTGTGCTTTATTACCTGTAGAACTCCCACACCATTTCAATGTCACTTAGTCAACCTAAGTATCTGTTTGGTTTTCTTTGTATCTATTTCACAACTCTACCCAGAGCAGCTGAGAGAACCCTATGTGCAAAGGCCCTGTGGAAAGCCATGCTAAAAATAATAGATATAAAATGGATGACACTTCATACATCTTTTCTTGCTCCAACAACTGATATATGATGTAGGGATATTTAAAAAAAAAAAAAACCAAAAAACCAAACCCACTGTCTTCAATTCTGACTCAAGAGGAACTAAAGGTCAAAATGTTAAATAGAGTAGAAATGTCTTGTGTTCCCACAATAGATTCTGGCTTTTATAAAAAGCTTTTTTTTTTTTTTTTTTTAACTTGTGTGTTTGAGACCTTTTCATTTATAGCTAGAATACAGCCATAATGATGATTAAAATTTCCTCCAAAATTATTTAATCACTCAACTGTTAGCATAAATTGAATCAATTTTAAACTAATGGATTGTAGAAATAACGGTAAAATTACGTGATATTACAGATGACTGAAATCTTGGCTGAATTAATTCAAACTGTTTGAAAGCTTTGCTTAATTTAAACACAAGATATTTAAAGATATATATATATATATATATATATATATAGTTTGTAAGTCCCATCCAGAACAAGTTATGGTCTCTGTACATAGGAGAGTAAAACATCCTCTTACAATCTCCTAAAATATGATTGGAATGGTTTTACTCTTAAATGGTTGCTATTTTCAAGTATCCTTACATTTGTCCTTACCTAGAAATCATATTAATTTCAGTGCTTTCCTATAAATTACTATCAACAAAATTATGTTCTAAGATTATACTCTATGAACACATAACATTACTTAACTACTCACAGCTTTTTAGTAATCAATCATATATCTGCCTTTTATTTGTTTCGTGGTTAATTGGAGATTACTAATAGACGTGTTTATCTCTCTCCATGTAAATCTTTCTAAGGCAGCCATCATGAAATATATGAAAAATTATACCTCTGTTTTAAATTCAAGATTGTTAATATTCAATTTAGAAAACTTAATCTCCAAAATACGGCTTTCTTAATATTGTACTAAGATTTATCCAAAAATAATCACAACATAACCAAAACCAAAAACCCATTGCCATCAAGTCAATTTTGACTCATAGTGACCCTGTAGGACAGAGTAAAACTGCCCCATAGGGTTTCCAAGGCTGTAATCTTTAGGGGAGGAGATCACCAGGTCTTTTCTCCAGTGGAGAGATGGTGGGTTCAAACTGCCCACTTGTTGGTTAGCAGCTGAGTGCTTAACCATTGTGCCACCAGAGCTTGTTATACACATACAATAGCACTAAATAAACATTTATTATAAAACCCCCAAAATGGTTGGTGGCAGCCAGTCTCCCAGCATCAGCCTTTAAAATTGTGTTGTTGTTGTCTGCAGCCCCTTCTAGTGGGCCCCAACTCATGGCGACCCCATGTGTTAGAGCAGAACTGCCCCATAGTGTTTTCTCAGCTGTAATCTTTATGGAAGCAGTTTGTCAGGCCTTTTTTCTGCAGAACCACTGCTGCTAGGTGGGTGCGAACCACCAAACTTTGTGTTGGAAACCCATCACAAGCCGCTTATGCCACCAGAACTATAACACTTGTAAAATGTGTGAATTTACACACTACTTATATATATTCAAAGTTAGAAAAACCTTAAAAAATATATGTGGCCCTTCAAGCTTGATGAAGATGTGGACTGAAATCCAGCTTACTGAATATTTGACAGAAAAAAAAAAAAATTAAAATAATAAAAACATTTCTAAATAATTAGGAAAAAATAAGTTTACAGCAGTGATATTAAAAGTGACCTTGTATGATATTTTTGTTGCAGCAGGTGTTATCTTTGATAAATGATACTTGTAAAACAGAGCTAATGTGATATGGTCCCAATCGACACATAAAGTGTAAGTGCTTCTGATGAACTTTATAAATGCCAAACAGCAGATGCATGTCTTGGTTATTAACATTCATAGATTTTTTTTAATTAACTAGAAAGGTAGAAATTAAATATAATATTGCTGGACACACAGTGAAATTACACAAAGATATATGCCCAAGATGTTCCATGCTTTCAGAATAAAAGGGGGAAAATGACCTTCAAAATTTACATATACACTAGAGACATGTTGTATCTTAGAAGACTCTGAAAGCTATTATGCAAGATTGCAGACACCTTGAAATGTTTCTTTAGGTTATTCTGACATATATATATAGCTAGTTAAACTTGTCTTTGAAGATGCCATATTTCTGAGTACTTTGGAAAATAACACATGAAATCAAGGTGATATCTGAGAGTATATGATTACCCAATGACTTTATAAGCAAAGAGTGAAAGTACATAGTGTCTCCATTTCAATCCAAATTTCTCTAAGGGTTGAAAAGAACAGAAGTAATATCTGATGTCTGATAAAGACTAACAAATAAATCAGAACCTCAAAATTCTTGTAGAAAAATGTACTACATCATTTGTCCCTGTTTCAATGATACAACATATATCTAAAATGTATTATTATACATTAATATATTAAACAAACACTATTGAGTACCTACCATGTGCCGAGCACTATGTTGGGTGCTGGGGATACATCAGTGAACAAAACAAATAATCTTTTTTTTTATGAGGGTACTGAAAATTGGACTCAAATATTGTTGATACAAATACTATCTTTATTTCAGATAAGGTTTAAGCTAAAAATCAGGTTAGTCTCTTTTAATGAGTAACTAGTCTATGCCATCCAAAATGTACATGGTTCATTACAAACAAATATCTAAAGAGTTTGTGCTTCTTCCTTTCCTAATCTGTATGCTATCCATATTTGGTACAATAAAATACAGGGTCATAATTTAACTTGAGTAACTTCTTAAGCATGCCAGTCATCTTTTTTTAATTGGCATGTTCAGTAAGTAGTGGGATTTTTTATACATATATAAATATTCACATATATATAAATTTACAAATTATAATTATGCTTTTATACTATACCTCAGGTGTATGTCTGAAGGGTATCTGACACTTGTCAGAAAATATGTCAACTCAGAAAAACCTCTTTTCATATTGAGTCAGTGTTAAATGTAAGCATGTTGTTGTTATTAGGTGCCATTCAGTTGATTTTCAACTCATAACAACCCTATGTAACAGAGTAGAACTGCCCCATAGGGTTTTTTATTTTTTTAATTGTGTTTTAGGTGAAAGTTTACAGCTCAAGTTAATTTCTCATTCAAAAATTTATACACATATTGTTTTGTGACATTGGCTGCAATTTCCACAATGTGACAGCACACTCCCCCTTTCCACCCCAGGTTCCCTGTGTCCATTTGACCAGTTCCTGTCCCTTCCTGCCTTCCTGCTTTTGGACAGGAGCTACCCATTTGGTCTCATATATCTGATTGAAGCAAGAAGCACATTCCTCACATGTATTATTTTTTGTTTTATAGTCCTGTCTAATCTTTGTCTGAAGAGTGGGCTTTGGGAATGGTTTCAGTTCTGGGTTAACAGAGCATCTGGGGGCCACAGTTTCGGGGGTTCCTCCAGTCTCTGTCACACCAGTAAGTCTGGTCTTTTTACATCAATTTGAATTCCAGTCTACGTTTTTCTCCTGCCCTGTCTGGGACTCTCTGTTGTGTTCCCTGTCAGGGCGGCCATTGGTGGTAGCTAGGTACCAACTAGTTCTTCTGGTCTCAGGCTGGTGGTGTCTCTGGTCCATTTAGTCCTTTAGTCCCTTGGGCTAGTATTTTCCTTGTGTCTTTGGTTTTCTTCATTCTCCTTTGCTCAAAGTGGGATGGGACCAATAGATGTATCTTAGATGGCCCCTCACAAGCTTTTAAGACCCCAGACGGTACTCACCAAAATGGGATGTAGAACATTTTCTTTATAAACTATGTTATGCCAGTTGATCTAGATGTCCCCCGAAACTACGGTCCGCAGGCCCTACCCCACAAAACAACTATTCTTGCTATCTTGGGGCTTGTAGTATAACATTATTGCAGAAAATGATTTTAAACCTGTATTTAAAATGGAAAAGAATTATTCCCAACTGTAGTCCAAACAATGTTCAAGAAGATAAAATAATTTAAAAATGACTTAAAAACACAAGTAAAAAGAGTTACTTACTCAAATGATAAATAGTGTTGACTATTTTTCTGGTATACTGAAAATTAATAAATTTACCAAGTGGCCCTCTCCAATATAGATACCCGCTTAACTGTATCATAAACACACATTCAAATGCCGCTATAGCATTAAAGTAAAAAAGTAATAAAAATAAAACTGTCTAGGTCACCTTCAGGCAGATAAAATGAGCAGTCATGGACTGACAGAACAGACTTAACAAAATCTAGGCTTCTCTCATATTCTGGATTTGGAAAACTTACTCTACTAAGTGCTTAGATCATCATGACCATATTGAAGTGCTGACTCTCAAAATAATAAGTTTATACCTTACTACTTTGGACTGAAAAAATGCTATAATTTTTTCTTCACAATAATATATTTTCTAAATGAGATCTGAAGTTGAAATGCTATGCCTATAAATAAATTATCTGTAATAAACAATATAATAACAGTTTGAAAATTCAAAGTGAATACATTTTATTTAAAATAATACTCTGTGTTGGTCCGTGCTACTTTTAAACTTCAAAAATAGACTATGGTGGCTGTACATGCTTTGTGCAAATGTGTTGCATAACCCAACAGAAGTTGTAAGCAAGAAATAATAAACATATTTCTTAATAAAATGTACTTAAAATATTTTATTTCTGAGTCAGATGTTACAGAGTAGGATATATATAATATACCAAACACTATTTTTTAAAATGTTAGTTGGAAATATTCATGCAATTTAATATAATTTCCTGCATTTTAGAGTTTGTAGCATGAAATAATATCGTTTAGTGCAGAAAGCATTATATTGTAAATTTCAATACTGCCTGTTAACTGCTATAATTTTACATTTTTATTAATCTGTGTAATAAAGGTCAGAACTATGTACTTTCAACTTTGAATTTTGACTTGGAATTTGAGGCTCCAAAATTCTTCCAAATATCATTATGTACAAAAATTAAAATTAGTCTATTTATGCAATATATTTTATACTGAAGCTATAGCACAAAAATTATAAAACTATAATACTTTGAGTAAATATTCCAAATACCCCAAGTAGATATCCCATTAGCTTTTAAAAAATTAATTCAAATTCTTGCCTATAAATTAAGATGTAAATATATTAATTCAAATTCTGCAGCATAAATGTACGTTTTTTCTCCCAAAGTATAGTGGTGCTTGTTATTGAAAAGATTATTAGTTCAGAATATTGAAAGAAAGTTATTTGCATTCATCCCCTGCTTCAAATAAATACCAACATCACTAAAATAAAATATTCTGAAATAGGAAGCATGCCACCCTGAGTAGCTCTCTTATGAGAGGTGTCAGGGAAGATTGCTTTACTTAATACTTATCAGAAGTGCACACAACCCTTTTCTCTGTCTAGAATTATTAAGGGCAAAATAACTTTGAAATAGCTTGGTTTCTTGCCTTTTGCTAGCTTTGCTTTTTCTTAGAAGTATAGGGCATTTTACAATGATTATAAAAAAATGGCAATAATCAAAATATTAAAGGATGAAAGATATTATCTATTTTACATTACTTTTTAAATCAAATTGCCTATAATATAGTATAATGAAAAGATTAATAAGAGAGCAAATACCCTAAAAACTTTTTATGCTACATTATTTAATAAGTAAACGTTCTAAATACTTCAAGAATACACACTCAATGTTTTTCTACAATTTAGATTAATTTAATGAAATTGATTTAAATTAATTACTCTATTACCCAATATCCTAGTTTCTATATCTTTGTTTTTAATTGACAAGATGTAGTCCCCAAAAAATACAAATTAAAATAATGGGAGGAATGGAGTGGGGAAAGAGGCAGAGATTGAAATGTGTAATGATAATAGAATTATTCCTAACAAATAAATGTTAATGAATTCATCATAATAGAAAAAAAGTATTTAGAAGTAAAGAAGAATGAAAGCTTTGTTTTTTGGACCAGAATGAATGAAAATAAATTACTGTATTTTTACGCGATAACACATGCCTTCTACATTTATTTGCCAACTGTGTCCTCCCTCCCTGAGGTGTTATCGTAAGTGCCACTATGCCAATTTTTTTTAAATGTTGCTTATGAAAATACCCCATGGACGGGAGCACGTTGTTGGCAAACAAACATAGAAGGTACTAATGTTTCAACTCAAGAAATTAGGATAAACTTTTAAAGTAAACTCAAAGAAATTAGAAGAAAAAATAAACGTAGAAATTAACATATGAAATGGAGAAATAAAACAGATGAGTAACAAAACCAAATAATGTTTTTGAAAAAATTGATAAATAGACAAATACCTGGCAAGACTAATTTATAAGATTCTTATAATACCTAGGAAAGAAAATGAGAAACTGCATAAAATATATACTAATGAAAATCATAATATAACAATTTACTGTACACCAATAGATTATAAATATACACACAAACCCACGCAAACTAAAACAGGTGAAAGTTAAAATGTTGTAGGAACATAAAAATGATTTTAAAAAAAAGGCTCTAGATAAAGAAATAGAAAACCAGAATACACTAACAACCCATGCAGAAATACCATAATTTAATATTCTCACAGCACCCCTGCTCCCTGCAAATAAATAAATAAATAAATAAATAAAGGGGGAGGGGAAGGAAGTCTGAAGTATAAATGGCTTCCTTCACTGGCGGTTCTTATCAAAAATGCAAGAACAAACAATTTCCTATCTAATCCAATTTATTCTAGAGAATAGGGAGAGAGAGGAGGGGGAAAGTAGCCCACATCCTTTTATGAGACTGATAGAACCTTGACGCCAAAACTGGGCAAGGCCATTTTACCATATTTGTCAATCTGTTCCTTTAATGATACTCATTTTTTAAATGGTTAAAGCAAGTCTTCACTACTCCAAGATTATAAATATAGTCTTCTATATTTCCTTTTCCTTTCATAATTTTAGAGGATTTATATTTACTTTTATTTCATTTTTTACATATTGATCTTTAACTCTAGAAATTATTTGTGGGATTGCTATAAGGTATACATTTATCTTTAAAGTTCTCTTTTTATCAAATTGATAGCTAATCTTCCCAACATTATTCATTATTCATTGATCACAAAAGCAGTACCAGCCCACAGCAGTGAACCAATGCAATTATACATCTGGTTTGTTCTATTTAATTTTAAACCCGAGTGGTAAAGGAATATGGAAACCATGTCACATGATGAATGACTAAGGAAAGTCAAGCTTAAGAAAACCGAGAGGAGATATAACAGCCCAATTCAATAATGGTTAAGTGTACTCCTGATGAAGAATGAAATGGAATGGGTCATCTCACAAAGGCATGAACAGCTACAATTCTAGACTATACATCTAGAGGCTTAATTGCCAATCCCAGTCCTGCTATCCAAGGCTTGAAGATGGACCACATGACCTCTAAAGTTTTTCTCAATGGAACGATTCTTTGTTTCCCTATTGAGAATATACTTTTCTTACAATATAAAAATTTAGACCAATAAAATTTGTTAGTGAACTATTTTTTAAATGTCTATGTAGACTGAAGCATTGTTTTTTTCAAAAAGGTATATAACATTTAAAAATAGATAAAGAATTTTAACTCTGAAACACTCGAATGTTTAGTTGTAGATAGCTTAGAATACATTTGCTTTAAAATTATTTCCAAATGCATAAAATAAACTGTAAAAAAAAGCAGTATTGATTCTAACAGAAAAATAGTTATTAAAGCCAACTTGTCATTTAATTCACATGTCCCAGTTTTTGACATCTTAATCTGGATAATCAGGTGTTAAGAATAAGACACAGGGTCTATGTTTAGTCAAAGAGATTCTGCACATAGTTATAAACTACAAGTAGAATTAAATAAATGAGCTCATTGCCTTGATTTGATGTAGATGTTTGTGCTTCCCCTGTTCTTAGGATAGCCTCAATGGTGTCATCTACCCATTGTCAGAATATACAGGAGTGGTCCTCGTTTACAAAAATATCCAGATGCCATGTGCTCTACCATTTCTGCTATCAACTTGGGATATAAGAGGCAGAGAATTTGTTCATCTCGCCTCCATACTCTATCTTCATTCTGATCTAATGTTTTTTTTTAATCATTGAACACTCTCCACTTCTCAATCTTCATGTGAAAGCTAATGATGTTGGTAAAGCATCAAAAGAACTCGGCAGAGAACTCGGTAGAGGTTTTGATTTTTATTTTCTCTATGTATTTATTTTACCTTTCTAAAACTTGAAAATTTAATAAATATGTGTCTCTTGTTTCATGGTTAAGAAATATATAATTATATAATTACAAATATAATACCTAATCTCACTTTCTAGAAATTTGTGATTAACCTACAACCCTCAAGAGTTGTGAGTGGTCTTCTTTATTGTCCACAATATATGTAAAATGTTTGGCAGCTAAAATTAAAAAAGTAAAATAGATAACAAAAACAAATAACAGAAATGTTATAAGAAATTATGTTCCATTAAATACTTTTATTTCATCAGTGTGTGATGTGAATTATGAAATATATATAATGTTTGGTCTAGAATACTCAATTCTTCATAGGGAGCAGTTGCATGATGGAAAAATAAAATCACATGGATACAATAAAAATATTTAAAAGTCTCATATTTATCACATTGGTACATATATAAATGCAAACAATCAGTGATTTCAAAAGAAAATCAAAATTATCATTTTTCAAAAATGAAAATATATCAACGTTTTGGAATGTGGTAAATTTTAAAAGGTTCAGGTTTTTCACTAAATTAATTAAATAAATATAAAATTCTAAGGGTTTCATCCCAAATTTGAAATTTATATGTATGAGTATGTACATACATGATAAGCAGTCAAAGACAAAAAAATACCAGGGCACTAGGCACTGACTCTAATAAGCCCTGGTGATGAAATGGTTATTCGTTCCGCTGCTAGCTGAAAGTTCAGCAGTCAGAACTGTGGGAGCAAAGATCTCGCAATCTGCTCCCTTAAAGATTACAGCCTGGGAAATGCTATAGGGCAGTTCTACTCTGTCATATAGGGTCACTATGAGTCAGAATCAACTCAATGGCACACAACAAAAGCAACAGGCACAGTCTAAGTATTCCTTTGTTTAACTGTAGTCATTGAAGTCATTTGCTCTTCCACGACACACAAACATTATCTGGGCAATGGACACGGTGTGGTTGGAACCACTTCCTTGAAAATGTTATTTTATTAGTCTCTGTAACGGCTTTTCATAAATCATGGAACATCATGAGAATACTTAATATACTTAAATTCTAGCATAAAAATTACATTTGTGGCACATTACTCACCTGTCATTTTGTTGTACTGTGCTGGTTTGTGTGTTGCTGTGATGCTGGAAGCTGTGCCACAGGTATTTCAAATACCAGCAGGGTTACCTATGGTGGACAGATTTCAGCAGAACTTCCAGAGTAAGACAGAGTAGGAAGAAGGACCTCGCAGTCTACTTCTGAAAAAACTGGCCAATGAAAACCTTGTGAATAGTAGTAGAACATCATCCAATATAGTGCCAGAAGATGAGCCCCTCAGGTTGGCAGGCATTCAAAATATGACTGGGGAAGAGCTGCCTCCTCAAAGTACAGTCGACCTTAATGACGTGGATGGAGTCAAGCTTTGGAGACCTTCGTTTACTGAAGAAATCTGGAAGACAGCTACCTGGCCAATGGGCTGGAAGAGATCCATATTTGTGCCTATTCCAAAGAAAGGCGTTCCAACAGAACAGGGAAGTTATCAAACAATATATCATTAATATCACACACAAGTAAAATTTTGATGAGGGATAATTTGAAAGTGGTTGCAGCAGTACATTGACAGGGAACTGTGAGAAATTCAAGCTGAATTCAGAATAAGAAGTGGAAGGAGGAATATCACTGGTGTCAGATGGATCTTGGCTGCAAGCAGATAATACTAGACAGAAGTTTATCTGTATTTATTGAACTGTGTGGATCATAACAAATTACAGATAACATTGCGAAGAATAGGAATTCCAGAACATTTAATTGTACTCATGAGGAACCCATCTATAGACCACGAGGCAGTCATTCGAATAGAACAAGGGGATACTACATGGTTTAAAATCAGGAAATGTCTATGTCAGGGTCATATCCTTTCACCATACTTAATCAATCTATATGCTGAGCAAATAATCCAAGAAGCTGGACTATATGAAAAAGAAGACAGCATCAGAATGGAAGGAAGACTCATTAGCAACCTGCGATATGCAGATGACACAACTTTGCTTGCTGAAAATGAAGAAGACTTAAAGCACTTCTGATACAGATCAAAGACCACAGCCTTCAGTATGGATTACACCTCAACATAAAGAAAACAAAAATCCTCACAACTGGACCAATAAGCAACATCATGATAAACGGAGAAAAGATTGAAATTGTCAAGGATTTCATATTACTTGGATCCACAGTCAACATCCATGGAAGCAACAGTCAAGGAATCAAACGATGTATTGCATTGGGCAAATCTGCTGCAAAAGACCTCTTTAAAGTGTTAAAAAAAAAAAAAAAAAAAAGGAATGTCTCATTGAGGAGTAAAGTGCGCCTGATCCAAACCGTGGATTTCTCTCTTGAAATAACATACATTGAAGTCATTCTGTATATATATATAAATATATATGTTCTAGAAACTGTGATGGCCTTTGTCTAATGACGATTCATTAGGCAAAGACTAATGAATGCATTTGTCAGAAGATACTCATAATTAGAATGAAGAAAAACACCAGATATATAAATCACTGGAAATATGTATACATAAATAGATAAATCATTGTATTTATACACAAATACAAAAACATAAATAATTGAAATGTATAATTATTCAGTAATTGTGTAACTGGAGGCATTCATTTTATGTGTATATAATGATAGATTAAAATATTTTTCTGTCTGCATAAATCATACTCCTGGAGAGTCAATGCTGATTGATTATCTTACTCTATCACTAATTTCCTAAAATTATCATTTATATTTCAGATACACATTATGAAGGTACATGTGTACTTTCAAAAGCAGAAAAAGCAGTGTAAGTAAATCTAGGAGAAAGTGAATTTAATCAGAACACTTTTATACTTTTTCTTTCAATAACAGAAACATTTACAACCTTTAACTGCAGTTTCATATAATTCACTTAAATTAAATGCACTAGCAAACATTGCTTTTTTCTTCACATTTAAAATTTTGGACCAAAGCATTTAATGCCTTTATATAGTGCATTTTCTAGCTCTAATTAATTATTTCCCATTGTAAAATTCAATTCTTCAAAATTAAAAGTGTCAATAAAGAAGAACAATAGTTGCTGAAAGAAAATTTTCTAACGCAAATGACTTGGACGTGGGTCAACTCACAGACATTAAGAGAAGTCAAAAGCAGTGTTACTTTCATTTTTTATCTTGTATAACACACACTGTTTTACACATATATGTGTGTGTATTTAATTTCATGCTCATTCACTCATGACTCAATCCATACATTACGCTTCTATCTCTCCTTCTTTTCATCTATACACTCACTAATTCAACAAACATTTATTGAGTGACTAGAATATACTAAGTACTATGCTAGTGTCTTAGTTATCCAGTGCTGTTATAACAGAAATACCAAAAGTTGATGGCTTTAACAAACCGAAATTTATTCTTACAGTCTAGTAGGCTAGATGTCCGAATTCAGGGCCAGCTCCAGGGAAAGGCTTTCTCTCTCTGTTGGCTCTGGAGGAAGGTCCTTGCCATTGATCTTTCCTGGTCTAAGAGCCTCTCAGTGCAGGGATGCGCTCTGTTCCTGGCACTACTTTCTTGGTGATATGAGTTCCCCCCGTCTCTCTGTTCCCTTCTCTCTTTTATATCTCAAAAGAGATTGACTTAAAACACAGCCTAATCTTGTAGATTTAATCCTGCCTCATTAACATAACTGCCTCAAATCCTACTGAGCTAGTATGGACCCCTAGTGGCACAGTGGTTAAGAGCTCGGCAGCTAACCAAAAGGTCAGCAGTCTGAATCCATCAACTGCTTCTTGGAAGCTCCTCAGGGCAGTTCTACTCTATCCTATAGGGTCGTCATGAGTCAGAATCCATTTGACAGCAACGAGTTTGGTTTCGTTTATGCTAGTATAGGTGTGAGTATGGAATTAAAACTGCAAATGTGGATTTTGCCCTGAGTGAGTTTCTTGCTATCATTGGAAAGATAGTTGTAAAATAAATAATAAAACATTAAATGTAATTATAAATTTTTACAAGTTCTTAAAGAAAAATATAGGTTATACTAGATTATTTATAAAGGGTTCTTATCAAAGGAGACAGTATGTACACTCTAACACCTTCTGTCAAAATGAATTAAGATCAGAGAAGATACAGGTAGTGTTTATAACTGACTATGGGAAGATGAAGAATCTCCAGTCTGAGAGCTTCTACTTTTTCAAAATGTATGAAGCAGGAGTATCAACTGAAAATATGGCTTTTAGAGAAGAGAAGAGGAATAAAAAGTGTAAAATAGATGTTGCAGAGTGTAAAAATGGCGTGGTGAAAGCATCTAACCTCCTCTAACTTCAGGTGGTGGAGGAGAAAGAATCACCATCAGCATCAGCCCAGGGCTGATTCCTGTGAAGCGGAGGTAGACATACCTCCTCTTTCCAAACTATTTGCTAATCTGACACCAACCGTTCCTCCCATGGCACACTCTATTTCTCTGGTGGTTTGAAAATTCATTGCATTGGCCACACAGAAGTCACAGACCATACTCACATTTATAGGGTTTATTACAGAAGTAACAGGTTACATTTTAGGTTCAGGAACGCTAAGGATACAGTTCTTCAATCAGGACAGCCTCTTCAAGCCATGCCCCAGGCAGGCCTCTCTCTATAACCCTCAGCCCCTCAGTCCTCTTAGGCCACCAAGTCTCTGCCCTGCTTTGGCAAGTGTTACAAAGCTCTTTTAGCTCTGCCAGTAAGTGCCCGGAAACACCCCACTCCACCATTATGCCTTGGCATGAAGGCACTCAGCTCTCTAGCTCCATGGATTGGTGAGCCTAGCTTGGTAAAGTAGAGGCTCAGTGAAAGAGAGGAAGACCCTCTTTGAATTAACACAGTGGCTGCAACAATGGGCTCAAGCATAACAATGACTGTGAGGATGACACAGGACCAGGCAGTGTTTTGTTCTGTTGTATGTAGGGTTGCTATAAGTTGGAACAGACTTGACAGTGCCTAATAATAATAGTTTGCTAACAAATTTTATTGATCCAAATTTTTATTTGTAAGAAAAGTATATTTTCATTGGGAAACAAAGACTCATTCCATTTAGAGAACATTTAGAGATCATGTGGTCCATCTTCAAGCCTTGGATAGCAGGATTGGCAATTAGTAATTAGGCCTCTAGATGTATAGTCTAGAATTGTAGTGTTCATGCCTTTGTGAAGTGACCTATTCCATTTCATTCTTCATCAGGATTATACTTAACCATTATTGAATTGGGCTATTATATCTCCTCTTAGTTTTCTTAAGCATGACTTCTGTTAGTCATTTATTATGTGACATGGTTTCCATATTCCTATACTATTCAGGTTTAAAATCAAATAGAACAAACCAGATGTATAATTGCACTGGTTCACTGCTGTGGGCTGGTACTGATTTTGTGATCAATGAAAATGTAATTTGCTAAGTCTTTACATGAATAATGTTGGGAAAATTAGCTATCAATTTGATAAAAAGGGAACTTTAAAGACAAATGTATACCTTATAGCAATCCCACAAATAATTTCCAGAGTTAAAAGATCAATATGTAAAAATTGAAATAAAAGTAAATATAAATCCTCTAAAATTATGAAAGGAAAAGGAAATACAGAAGAATAGATTTATAACCTTGGAGTAGTAGAGAATTGCTTAGATCATTTTTTAAAAAATGAGTACCATAAAGGAACAGATTGACAAATATCTTAAAATGGCCTTGCCCAGTTTTGGTGTCAAGGTTCTATCAGTCTCATAAAAGGATGTGGGCTACGTCTCCCCTCCTCTCTCTCTATTCTCTAGAATAAATTGGATTTGATAGGAAATTGTTCTTGAATTTATAAGAACCGCCACTGAAGCAAGCCATTTGTACTTCAGACTTCCTTCTCCTCCCCCTTTATTTGTTTATGTATATTTGTTTGTTTTCGCAGGGAGGGGGGTGCTGTGAGAATATTAAGTTATGGTATTTCTGCATGGGTTGTTGGTGTATTCTGGTTTTCTATTTTTTTTCTTTAACCATTTTTTTTTGTCATTTTTATGTTCCTACAACATTTTAACTTTCATCTGTTTTAGTTTGTTTGGGTTTGTGTATGTATTTATAATTTATTGGTGCACAATAAATTATGTTACATCATGATTTTCTTTAGTATATATTTTATATGAAGTTTCTCATTTTCTTTCCTACATATTTATAAGAATTTTATAAATCAATCTTGCCATATATTTGTCTATTTTATCAATTTTTTCAAGAGCATTATTTGGTTTTTGTTAATCATCTCTTTTGTTTCTTTGTTTCCCATGAACACCATCTCCTGCCATTCTCCTTGTTTTGATGCCCCTGCTGCTGCTGTTTCTCTGCCACTGCTTCTTGTTTTCTCTCCCCGTCTCTGGTGTTACTGCTCTCTCTGTCTGTGCCCTGTGTCTAGGATGGTCTCGGTGCAGGAATCCCAGGTCCAAAGGATGTGCTCCACTCCTAGCTCTTCTTCTTGGTGGGATGATTTGTTTTAAGCCTAGCAAGACGACAAGATGGCAAAACTGACCAATCCCCTTGATAGGGTTCCATAGACCTTATTTGCATGGTTCTACCCCACAAGGGTTCCATGCACATTATTTGCATTGACAGCAAGGCATCCAATTCCTTTGGTGGGCCACAAGCACCTTATTTGCATAGTCCCACCCAATCATTCTATGGGAGTCACAAAGACTATGGCTAGAAGGGCCATTTTAAGTAATTCACTGAACCACACAGGGAATGGAAAGTAAGTTTTACTAGAGAAATGTAATAACACTACTGAGCCTTGTAGAATACATCTTTGGTCTTTGTCACTGTAAACATAAAATGACCCCAGTGCCATTGACTCTAAATGATTTATGACATGGTTTCAGAAAGATTGATGGCAGAATTCTGGAATTGCTATGTAAGTGCAAAAAAGGCAGAGAGGGACAAAAGAGATCAGAGTAGTTGCCAGTCAGTGAATATAAAGATAAACTACAAAATAAAATTGTCAGAAGTTAAAAAAAAAAAAGCTGCAGCTAATTACACAAAGGAGAAGTGATGAGATCAAATTATTGAAGATCTTAATGAGATTGAAGATGTTTCTATAAGGTTTTGAAAAAGAAAACTAGAATTATAAAAGGTTCTGGTTAAATGTGGCATTATTTGTATGACAGAACTATTTATGATGATGCCAAGAACCTAAGTTTGATGCACAAAATGTGTCGTTAAGGTACAGTAGATTAGCTCATTGATGGTTGGAAGATGAAGGAGCTAAAACCTGGAGTATCAGATGAGCCATCTAGGTAGGCGTGAGGTTATTGAAAACTACAGCAGATGTTCAGGTAGAGAGAATGACTGTGAGCCAGGTGTTAAAGTCTTGAGTGAGAAAACGAGAGTGATTAAGAGGTTGTAAAATGGGGCTGTTATTGAAAAGAAGATTGGTAAAGCCTGAGAGCAAAGTCTCTTTATTTAGAATCGTCTTTCCAAAATGAAGGAGGAGTAATGTTTTGGAAGCAGCCCTAGGGAAAAGGAGGAAAATAACTTTATGGAATTATGATCAGCCTCCCCAAAAACTGTAAGGGAAATGTTGTCTTCAAGAAGGTATAGAGTATGTTATGAGAAGAGGTTGAGGATGTTTGGGATTTGGCTGGTCTCGAGCAGTATGGGAAGGAGAGATTATCAGACACTTCTCTTGCACTACTTTGAATGCTCTTGAATTCACTTCTTACTCCTGTGACGTGTGTTCAACTTCCATGCAGGCTTTGACTAATGACACTGATGCAACCTGAGACCACCTACCTCACTTTGTGCCTATAACCCATACCACTTGATTCCTGCCCACATACCTCCTTCTTCCTGTGCTATAGCTTCTCTGATTCCCTGACATGTGGGATGACTCTGGGAATCCATTTTGCACTCATGCTTATGCAACCTGAAAGTGCTGGGGTGTTAACACCTATCAGGCCATCTTTGATCAATGGGAAAAGGATTTCATGCACTGAGACACATTCCATAATTCTCTTCAGAAGTTCCTGTGCGATCAAGCAGGCTTAGTAGCCAGCTTGCTAACCATTCTTATAGTGTCTTTTCCTCATTCTCTCAGGCCTCTGTTCCTCATCCTTTGATCATTTTTCCAATAAACTACCTGTACACAAGCCTTTATTTCAGGCCTTCTTACGGAGGAACCCAGGCTAAGACAGAGCTTTTGGGAGATGGTGAATGACTACATATGTTTGGATAGTTGGTGGAGACAGAGATGTATGTTACAATGGATTTAGTCCTTATTATCTCTAATAATAAAATGAGATTGAACTAGCCCTGTGTCCCATCAGTTTTGACAGGTGTTTATTACTGGAGGACTTTAGAGAGTCAGGCATAATTGCCTTGGAGGGCTTTAAGCCACGATCCTCAGGAACAATAGCCAGCTGCTTTGGTCGACTTTGGTCAAAGGGATGGCAGATTCTACAAGCTTGTGGAGGACTCTTCCAGCTAATGGTTGGGAAGAAGGTAACTTCACTGGTAGGATGAGAGAACCTAGTCCAACTGGCCCTTTAGAGCAACAGAGGCAGGGCTCTAGGCCCCCAGACCTACTTGGTAGAAGAAGTGGGCCAGTTTCCAGTGTGAATAGCTTCTCTGACACTCAGGTGTCAGGGAAATAAGAAAATTAATCAGTTTAATCCCTGTTCTTAGTCTGATAACTATTCAAAATACTAAAGATTTTTCAAGAGAACATAGTTAATCACTTACTAAAGAGAGACTTTAGGTCTTGTTAGCAGAATTCTGGATCAGCTCATTTTAGATAAAATGGATTCTTACTGAGCTGGGAAACATTGGTGAATTTTCTGCTCCATCTGTGGTTTGGGGGCTATATCACAAAACAGATAAATAAATACATTTTTAAAATATTATACATGAGATTTCCTGGCTGCCAAGAATTGGCCCCAGATTTCTTGAGGGGAAAAAAGAAAAGTTGGTTGGTTTTTTGTAATTCTTCCTGCCATATTAGAGAGATAAATAAATTTAAAACAATTACTCTTTCTTATAAATATGATATAGCATTGATAATAGATTTAAAAAAATTCTTAAGATTACAGACAAAAGTCTGATAAATCCAATTAAGAAAAATAAGAAGTAAATGCAATTACAAATTAGAAAAGTTAGACAAATCAGATCTACAAATGAATGAAATAAAAAATATGAGCAGATAGAAGCCAATAAATTTTAAAATAAAAATGAAAAAGATTGAAAAATAAACTAGAAGACTTCACTAAACATCATCTGAAAAAACTGTGTTGATGAAGTACCATGGAAAGAGTTGATATGTCACAGTAGATTGCTTTCATCCTAAGAATGTAAGTGTATTAAAAAAAATCCAATGACAGTATACCCTACTACCTTGCTAAATGAACTCTGTTCCTGAAAACAATGTGCCCAGCTTCCTTTCTAGCTGGGGTGGCTCTGTGACCTAGCTCTGGATAAAGGGAACTAAGCTGGGAGGATTTCTGTGAAAACTTTGCTTTACAGATAATTGGCTAAATTTCCTTCACATTCTCTTACCCTTGTTGCCAGATAAAGAAAAGTGAGGGCTTAAGATGTAGCTGTCATCTTGTGAATATAAGGAAACAATTAGGAAAACTAAAGTCAACATGCAAAGAATGGCGCAACTGAAAAATATATAGAGCCTGAGTCCCTAGGGCTACTCCCAATGGCCAAATCAAAGCCAGCAACAAGTTGTTTAAGACTTGTCAAGAAAACAAGAAACCACTTGCTTAAGCCATTTGTTATAATTTCTGAATATATATTATTTTAATTTATAGCACCCAACTATAATTCATAACACAATCAGAATAGTACTATAGGCGGTAATCTAGCAATTTTAACAGTAAAGACAATTTAAAAAATGACTATTTCAATATATGTTTAAAAGATAGGTGAAAAAAAACTAACATTCATTCATGACTTTAAAATAAGGCTTTTTAGCTAACAAGGACACTTTAGTAGTATGATGTAAAAAAAATCTGTTTATGAACATGAAGGAAAAATATTTTTTAATTTAAATATGCACCAAATGACACCTCCATCCATCCTGTTATGAAGTCTAAACACCAAGAAGCAATCCCCTCTTTCCTCCTCCATTTCTCTTGTCTTGACAGTCTTATCTTTAAATTTGTTGTTGTTGGGTGACCTTGAGTCAGTTCTGACTCGTAGTGACACTATGTACAGCAGAGCAAAACACTGCCATTCCTTTGCCATCCTCACAATCGTTGCTATGTTTGAGCCCATTGTTGCAGCCACTGTGTCATTCCATCTCATTGAGAGTCTTTTTTGCTGACCCTATACTTCACCAATGGTGATATTCCTCTGCAGAGACTGGACCCTCCTGGTAACATGTCCAAAATACATAAGACAAAGTCTTGCCATCCTTGCTTCCAAGGAGCATTCTGGCTGTACTTCTTCCAAGACAGATTTGTTCATTCTTCTGGCAATCTGGTACATTCCTCGCCAACACCATAATTCAAAGACATCAATTCTTCTTTGATTTTCCTCATTCATTGTCCAGCTTTCACATGCATATGAGGCAATTGAAAATACCATGGCTTGGGTCAGGTGCACCTTATTCCTCAATGTGACATTTGTGCTTTTTAACACTTTAAAGAGATCTTTTGCAGCAGATTTGTCCAATGCAATACATTGTTTGATTTCTTGACTGCTGCTTCCATGGGCATTGATTGTGGATCCAAGTGAAATGAAATCCTTGAAAATTTAAAAATTTTCTCTGTTTATTATGATATTGCTTACTGGTTCAGTTGTGAGGATTTTTGTTTTCTTTATGTGGAGGTATAATTCATACTGAAGGCTGTAATCTTTGATCTTCATCAGTAAGTGCTTCAAGTACTCTTCACTTTCAGCAAACAAGGTTGTGTCATCTGCATATTGCAGATTGTTAATAAATCTTCGTCTAATCCTGATTCTGCATGCTTCTTCATATAGTCCAGTTTACCAGATTATTTGCTCAGCATACAGATTGAATAAGTATGGTGAAAGGATACAACTCTGATGCACACTGTTCCTGTGTTTAAACCATGCAGTATCCCCTTGTTCTGTTTGAATGAATACCTCTTGGTCTATGTACAGGTTCCTCATGAGCACAATTAAGTGTTCTGGAATTCCTATTCTTCGCAATATTATCCATAATTTGTTATGATTCACACAGTCGAATGCCTTTGCATAGACAATAAAACACAGGTAAACATCTTTCTGGTATTCTCTGCTTTCAGCCAAGATCCATCTGACATCAACAATGATATTCCTCATTTCACGTCCTCTTCTGAATCCAGTTTGAATTTCTGGCTGTTCCCTGTCAGTGTACGGCTGCAACTGTTTTTGTATTATCTTCAGCAAAATTTTACTTGTGTGTGATATTAATGATGTTATTTGATAATTTCCTTTCTTTTGAATGGGCACAAATATGGATCTCTTCCAGTCAGTTGGCCAGGTTGCTGTCTTCCAAATTTCTGGGCATAGACGAGTGAGCACCTCCAGCGCTGTTTGTTTAAACATCTGAATTGTTATTCCACCAATTCCTGAAGTCTTGTTTTTCATTAATGCCTTCAGTGCACCTTGGACTTCTCATTTCTATATCATCAGTTTTTGATCATATGCTACCTACTGATATGGATGAACATCGACCAATTCTTTTTGGTACCTTGACTCTGTATTCCTCCCATCTTCTTTTGATGCTTCCTGCTTCATTCAATATTTTGCCCATGGAATCCTTCAGAATTGCAATTCAAAGCTTGAATTTTTCTTCCGTTCTTTCATCTTGAGAAATGTCATATGTGTTCTTCTCTTTTGGTTTTCTAATTCCAGGTCTTGGCACATTTCATTATAATACTTTACTTTGTCTTCTCGAGACGCCCTGTGAAATCTTCTGTTCAGCTTTTACTTCATCATTTCTTCCATTTGCTTTAGCTACTCTACTTTCAAGAGGAAGTTTCAGAGTCTCTTATTACATTCATTTTGGTCTTTTCTTTCTTTCCTGTCTTTTTAATGACTTTTTGCTTTCTTCATGTATGACGTCCTTGATGTCGTCCCACAACTCATGTGGTCTTAAGTCATTAGTGTTCAATAGCATCAAATCTATTCTTGAAATACTCTCTAAATTCAAGTGGGATATACTTAAGGTTGTACTTTGGCTCTTGTGGATTTGTTTTGATTTTCTTCGCTTCAGCTTGAGCTTGCATATGATCTCTTGATGGTCTGTTCCGCAGTCGGCACCTGGCTTGTTCTGACTGATGATGTTGAGCTTCTCCGTCATTTCTTTCTGCAGATGTGGTCAGTATGATTCCTGTATATTCCATCCAGTGAGATTCACATGTATAGTCACCATTCATATTGTTGGAAAAAAGTATTTCCAATGAATAAGTCATTGATATTGTTGGAAGTAATAAAAAATGAAATGGAACACATAAAGATTAATGTCCTAGGCATTACTGACTTGAGATGGACTGGTATTGGCCATTTTGGACTGGACAATCATATTGTCTACTACGCCAGGAATGACAAATTGAAGAGGACTGGCATCTCATTCATTGTCAAAAAGAACATTTCAAGATCTATCCTGAAGTACCACGCTGTCAGTGACAGGACAATATCCACACACCTACAAGGAAGACCAGTTAATACGACCTTTATTCAAATTATGCACAAACTACTAAGCCAAAGATGAAGAAATTGAAGATTTTTACCAACTTCTGCAGTCTGAAATTGATGAAACATGCAATCAAGATGTATTGATAATTACTGGTGATTGGAACCTGAAAGTCAGAAACAGAGAAGAATCTTTAAGTTTACTTGATCCTATTTCATGCTTTCCAGGTTCATCACAACTCTTGGCCATACTACTGCCTTCCCTGGATGGACAAGTGAAATAGCCTTCTAAGCGACCTTTCCAATCATACGCTTGCCTCTCTTGCCTCCATCCTCTAAAGGGATATTTTCGCAACCCAGGTCTTTAACTTTACATAACATATCACTTTACACTGTCACAGGCTGTCTCCATACATGGTCATTCTATACAGTCTTCCTTCAGCCCAAAACGTTTTTCTCCCACTTATCCTCTTTTTCTGCCTTCATCTAATTAGCTACTTCAGATGCTTCAGATCTCTGACCAAAAGCCACTTCCTCAGAAACAAATCCCCTGATCCCCAAATTAACATTACATTCTCCTGTCTTACGTTGTCAGAGCACTTTAGACAGTTTTTCACAAACTTATCATTTTATAATTCAATGTTCATTTGAATAACCTCTGCCCCTCTAGGTGGTAAAGTCTATGAAGACAAAGCCATTTGCTGATCATTATTCTCCAGAGTTTTACATGGTTCTGACCAAAAATGTAGTCAATAAACAGCTAATGAGAGACATCTGAAGTAGGATGAATCAAAACATACTTTAATGTTTATTTTGATACTTGCTTAAGTATATAAACAGTGTGTCTTTATGACTAAATCTATATTTATGTTTATGTATGCTTGCCCCTGTTCTCTCCTCTTTCTCATAGCATTATGCTAGGTTTTATATATATAATTAAACATGTAAGACATGGTCCAGGAATTCAGGATTACCAGGAGTGTAGTTGTAAAAAGCTGTGAAATCAATTCTAATTTGAAACCTGATACAGTTGTTAAAATGGAAAGATAGTTAATTAAAGACATAACTTTTTCAAATGACATGGTCAATTTTTTTTTTTTTTTGGATTTGATTTGCTAATATTATATTTAGGATTTTTTTTCTTTTTTTTAAATATTTTATTGTACTTCAGGTGAAGGCTTACAGAACAAATAGTTTCTCATGTAACAGTAGCACACATGCT
>NW_004444021.1:823074-845371 GCF_000243295.1 Trichechus manatus latirostris
CTGCGGCCGCGGGAAGTGGAGGAGCAAACGAACAAAGGCCCTGGGATCTCACCAGCGTGGCAGCCCAGACCTGGAAGCAGCCACACGCCCGAACGTAGCCCCACAGCCCCGCAGGAAAGGGCAAAGACAGCGCTCGGAACCAGGCACCTGAGCAAAAGGAGGGGGAGGCAGTGAGAGGCAAGCGAGAAACCAAAAGAAATAGAAAAAGCAACACCAGCAGCCAACAAACAGCACCCAGAGAGCCACCCGCCCAGGCGCGCGGAATCCAAGCAGCTGGCAGCCCCCGGTCAAGAAACTGCGGCCGCAGGAAGCAGAGGAGCAAAGGAACAAAAGCCCCGTGATCTCACCAGCGCAGCAGCCCAGAACTGGGAGCAGCCGCACGCCCAAACGTAGCCCCACAGCCCCTCAGGAAAGCGCAAAGACGGCGCTCAGAGTCAGGCACCCAAGCAAAAGGAGGGGGAGGCAGCGAGAGGCACGCGAGAAACCAAAAGAAGCAGAAAAAGCAACACCAGCAGCCAACAAACGGCACCCAGAGATCCGCCCGCACGGGCGTGTGCAATCCAAGCAGCCGGAGGCCCTGGGTCAAGAGACTGAGGCCCTGGGACGCAGAGGAGCAAACGAACAAAGGCCCCGGGATCTCACCAGCGCAGCAGCCCAGACCTGGAAGCAGTCGCACGCCCAAACGTAGCCCCACAGCCCCGTAGGAAAGGGCAAAGACGGCGCTCGAAGTCAGGCACCCAAGCAAAAGGAGGGGGAGGCAGCGAGAGGCAAGTGAGAATCCAAAAGAAGCAGAAAAAGAAAAAGGGAAAAAGAAAAAAAAAAAAAAGCAACACCTGCAGCCAACAAACGGCACCCAGAGAGCCGCCCGCCCAGCGCGCGGAATCCAAGCAACCAGCACCCCCCAGCCAAGAGACCTTGACCACGGGAAGCAGGGGAGCCCCAGCTGGGGCGAAGAGGGGTGGGGGGTGGGAAAGCGCACATCGCAAATTACCGGCTGTTTTGTCTCCCACTGGATGCTCCGTGAGGCTGCTCTCTCATACTCCCGTTTGCTGGTCTCCGATAGGAGTCCAAGATGGTGGATCCGTGCTGCATTAGCTGGTAGGGGACCTCTGCATGAATCTCTCCTCGCTCTCTGTTCTCTTTCAGTATTCTCACTCCGTTTGGTGTTCGGCTGAGTTCTTTATCTCTTCATTCGATGTTCTAGGGTTTCAGGATTGTTGATTCTCTGTTTGGCTTAGTTTTTCGGATCTTTGTTGTGGAGGGACGGCGTGGTGCTTCTGCCTAGAGCGCCATCTAGCCGGACCTTGACATGGTCAATTTTTTTAAGAATGTCTTGTATAATAAAGAATTATGCTTTAATATCCTTTAATAATATTTACCAAGAGCAAATAATATTAATGTGTAGCTTTTTGACTCAAGTGTTGATATGTTCAATAAGGAATATTTCACTAAATATTATATTTTAGTTTACTTTAGTGTGTATGTGTGTGTGTGAATGATACAATGACTAACTTAAAATTTAATTTAAAAATTAAAAAATATTTTTATGGATTTATTTATTGCCATTACTCATTTTCTTAGTTGTATGTGTGTCAATATTGTAAATATTAAAGAAAATATATAATCCATATAAATCTAAAATTGAATAAATGAGCACAAGATTTAGAGAAGAAAAAAAATAAAAACACTATATTCAGTTTGACCACTTACTAACGATGTGATCTTAGGGATATTATATGCACTCTCTATCGGAAGAAAGGACATAAATAGTTACATTACTCATTATGAATGATAAACATGATAGTATAAGTCAAGTGCAACTCATGTGGATTCTAGAAAAGTTAGTTGTTTCCCCTTCTTTAAAATTACTTGATTTTATATGGAAGTCATACCTCTGATAAACCAATATAACTTTAATAAGGTGACTTTGCACCAATCTAAGTTTCTCAAATTCTAATGGAAAGTGTGCTCTGAAGGTACTGGGGACAATCCAGGTATATTTTTAAATGTTTGGATATAGCTGAACAAAATTGCCTTTTAAAATCTAGGTTGAGTCTAAACAATCTTCTTGGTCGTTTAAGTATGGAGTTTGTTTTGTATTGATTTTTTATTTGGTTGTTTTGTTTTATTTTCTGTACAACAATCACTGAAATGTGAACACTGACCGGATATTTGAAGCTATTTACAGACTCAAGATTAAAGTGGGATAATGGTGGTGTTGCTGGGCTTTAAAGTCCTTACCTTTTAGAAATACATGCTAAAATAATTACAGATGAAATGATATCATATCTTGGATTTCCTTCAAAATAATCTGGAATGGGAGAAAGTGGAGGAAATGGGTGAGGATATAAATGAAACAAGATTAGTCAGGAACTGATCCTTGTTGAAGCTGAGTGATGGGTACATGGGAGCTCATTACACTAGTCTCTCTACTTTTATCCAGATATGAATTTTTTTAAACAAAACATTAAAGAGAAAGAAGTATGTCCCTCAATAAGATAGTGCTTAAATCATATCTCTCACTGCCTTTACTGGATAAATTCCGATTTCTGAGCTAAACCAAAAAGCAATTTACCTGGACATTACAGCTCTCCATAACAATTCACCTTTAACTACCACTTCTCCCCTCCAAGGAGCCCTGGTCGCACAAAGATTAAATGCTCTGCTGCTATACAAAAGGTTGGCAGTTTGAACCCACCCAGTGGCTCTGAGGGAGAAAGACATGGCAATCTGCTCTTGTATTGATGACAGCCTAGAAAACCCTATGGGGCAGTTCTACTCTGTAACATGAGGTGGGTATGAGTTGGAATCTACTCAATGGCACCTAACAACAACACTCCCCTCCAAGAACCTTCTCCTTCATCCCTAAAGTACTATCTGCTAGTCATAAATATGTTCTTTCATGTTGCTTGCTGTCTTTATATGTATTGTTCCTTATACTTGGAAAGTCCTTTTTATCCACGCCAGCTTCTGATTTTTCTAATCCATTAAATCCAACTGAAACATATTGTCTGTATAAAACTTTTCCCAGTGCAATCCAGGCTGACTCAATAGTTTTGTGACTATAATACTTTACATTCTGCCTGGTACTAATGTTATATGGATGTATGCATTATCTGGCCTACTCAATTATAAACTTTTTGAAGCTAGAGGGTCTGTGTTTTTTTATTGTCTTTAATCCATTATTGACAGTGTCAGGAGAGTAGTAGATGCCCAATGAAAGTGAGATAAATTTTTAAGAGCCATTTATATTAATATTTCACACTTCTTACTAAAACAGACCATGTCTGTTGCCCAAATTTGTAAAAAAATTTTGGATAGATCAGTTTCTACAATAAAATGTAAATCTGATTTTTACAATGATAGTACAGATAAATATTTCTTTAACTTTCCTAATTGTTTTTCTTATCTTAGAATATTTTAGGAAAAATAAACTGGGAGTATTGAATCAAAAAAATAAAACTAAATTAAGTATAGCTATCACAAATCCTCTTTCCCTATAAAGAAAATGTGATTGGAAAACTCTACTCTTCTTCTAAAATGAATTTAGCACTGTTCTCATTAGAGAAAATTTTTGGTCAGAGGATTCTTCGGTTCCATGCAAACTGCAATCATTCCACTTTCATCAACTTCTAAAGAGCCAATACCTTCAGTGATAAACAAGAAACTACCTCTTGCAATCAATATTAATCTAATTCAAGTAAGACACTTCTTTGTGAACATGCTCATTTGGAATGTCATTGCGACATGAAATGAGTCTGTGGTAATGAGCAGTGGTCTACCATTATTTAAAAGTAATTTAAAACTTGCCAATGGTGAAGTAATCACAATAAAACTACAATTATAAAATACTTGTTGAAACTGTGAGAAAGCCCAATAATTTTTAGAACTTAGGTTTGTTGGTAAAATCATCATAAACAGGAAAAAATACAAAGGAGGAAGGGGCTGAGCCATGTGAATGTAAGGAGGAATAGTCTGATGGGCAAAGCAAAGAGCAAGTGGAAAAGCCCTAATGCCAAAGGTGGGTGGATTACGCAAAGAATAGCAACTACTAGGAGGCAGTGTGGCTGGAACAGAGTGAGGGAAGGAGAAAGTGGTAAGGGACCAGGTAAGTGAGGTAAGGAGTAGGAGAAGTAGGGTCTTGTAGGCACTTTGCATTTCTATGCTCTGCTTTGGGTGATATAAAATACAGTCCAAGAGCTGTGAGGAAGAGGAACTTAATTTTCCTTACAATAAAATGTGAAAAGCAAAATATAAAAAGGATAACCTTATGGGAGACTGTACAGAAGGAAGGATAAAGACTAGAGACAAGTTAAAACCAAATCCACTGCTGTCAAGTCAATTCCAACTCATAGTGACCCTATAGGACAGAGTAGAACTGCCCCGTAAGATTTCTAAGACTATAAATCTTTACAGAAGCAGATTGCCACATATTTCTCCTACAGAGATTTGAACTGTGGACTTTTGGTTAGCAGCCAAGCTCATAACCACTGCACCACCAGGGCTCCAGAGACAAGTTAGGGGGCAAGAAATAATGGGGGCTTGGACCAAGGTGGTCAAGGTGGGGATTGTGATGAGTGATTTGATTCTGGAAATATTTTGTAGATAGAGACTGCAGAATTTGCTGACAGATTGAATGTGGCCTGTTAGAGGAAGAGAGGAGTCAAGAATTCCTTTAGTGACCTTTCCTCCCTGATATATTAAATTAAACACTAGAAAAATGTGCTTACTCAGTAGAATTATTTGTATAATGCACATAACTTCCTGCTATGAAATTCTGAATTTATAGGAGGGAAAGTAAGACGTTTTTCAGAAATTCATCGATTAGGACTTAAGTCTGCCCTTGACAGTAGAATCAAATCTTAAGTTTCAAATGATGATGGTTGAACCAGTTTGAAGCATTAGATAGACTGTTTCTCTCAAAAGTTTAACTTAAAGTATCAGAAATAACTGATAAATTATTTAATAAGTTCTTAAACAGAATTACATTTGTTTTTATTCAGTTACTAGCTATGGAAACATATGTTATTTTGATCAACTCGAGAAGAACTTTGAAAAACCAGTGTAGAGCTCAATATCAAGTCAGGTTATACTATAGAATTACTAAACCTCAACCCTATTGACATTTGGGGCCAGATAATTCTTTGTTGTGGGGCTGTCCTGTGCATTGTAGGATGTTTAGCAGCATTTGTGTTCTCTACCTACTAGACAAAAATAGGTCCCCTCCTTACACCCTCTTGTCTTTCTGGCAACCAAAAATGTCTGCAGACATGGCCAAATGCCCCTCGGGGGCAAAATCACCCCCACTGAAAACCACTGAGTTACGCTGTTGTCATGGATTGAATTGTGTTCCCCCAAAAATATCTGTCAACTTGGCTAGGTCATGATTCACAGTATTGTATAGCCACCGTTTTGTCATCTGATGTGACTTCTCTATGTGTTGTAAATGCTATCTCGATGGTGTTAATGAGGTAGGATTACTGGCAGTTACGTAAACTCAATTTACAAGATTAGATTATGTTTTAAGTCAGTCTACTTTGAGATATAAAAGAGAAAAGCAAACAGAGAGACATGAAGGACCTCATACCACCGAGAAAGCAGTGCCAGGAGCAGAACACACCTTTGGACTTGGGGTTCCTGAGTGGAGAAGCACCCAGACCAAGGGAAGACTGATGACACAGACTTTCCTCCAGAGTCAACAGAGAGAGAAAGCCTTCCCCTGTAGCTGGCACCCTGAATTCAGACTTCTAGCCTTCCTAGACTGTGACAATAAATTTCTCTTTGTTAAAACCATCCACTTGTGATATTTCTGTTATAGTAGCACTTATAGTAGCACTGGATAACCAAGACAGTTGTTGTTGTTAGGTGCCATTAAGATGGTTCCAAATTATAGTCACCCTACATACAACAGAACAAAACACTGCCTGGTCCTGTGCCATCCTCACAATCATTGCTATGCTTGTGCACATTGTTGCAGTGACTGTGTCAATCCATCTCATTTAGGATCTTCCTCGTTTTTGCTGACCGTCTAATTTACCAAGCATGATGTCCTTCTCCAGGAACTGGACCCTCCTAATAACACATCCAAAGTACATGAGACGAAGTCTTGCCATCCTCCCTTCTAAGGAGCATCCTGGCTGTACTTCTCCCAAGACAGATTTGTTAGTTCTTCTGGAAGTCCGTGGTATATTCAATGTTCTTCACCATCACCGTAATTCAAAGGCATCAATTCTTCTTTGGTCTTCCTTATTCATTGTCCAGCTTTGCATGAGTTATAGTAATAGTTGCAGTAATGACTTTTTCTATATAGGTTTTATCCTTAGAATCTTTTCTTAAATTTATGACAAGTTAACCTTTTGTTAATCAGATAAATAAAGCAATAGCCAACATTATAGGGAATGCACTCTGTACGAGGCATCATTTTTTTCTTTGTTTTATTTATTTTTCTGGGGGCGGGTATACACAGCCAAATATACACAATTTCAATAATTCCTGCATATACCTTTCAGTGACATTGGTTACAGTCTTTAACTGTGCTACCATTCTCGCTATCGTTTTCCACATTATTCCACTACCGTTATCTTAAACTCTCGACCCCTAAGCTTCTTATCCAACCTTTCCAGCTGCCATTGTCAATTTGATCTCACACAGATAATTCTTTAAAAGAGCACAGTGTAAAAGCAGACACACTTTACTAATTAAAATAAGCTATTTTTTGGTCCAAGGAAGACTTCAGGGGATAGTTTTAGTTTAAAGTTTAAAGATTATGTCAAGGAAGTAGCTTTGGGAGCTCATCCAGTTTCAATGGCTCCAGGAAGTCTGAGTTCCATTGATAATTTTATATTCTATTCTACGTTTTTCCCCCTTTTGACCAGAATTCTTCTATAGAATCTTTGATCAAAACATTCAGTAATGGTAGCCAGGCACCATCCAGTTCTTCTGTGTACCGGGCATCTTAATAAATATGTTAAAAGTATAATCTCATTTATTCTCATAGCCATACAATAAGGAGGTACTATGATTCTCTCCTTTTATAGATGATGTAGTAGTAAAGATATTTAGTGACTTCCCTAACCTCAAAGCTAGAGAATGGAAGAAAATGATGACTCCTCTGGGCCCCTCCTTCACTTCCTGACACTAGCAGGACTCTCCTACCCTGGATTCATGAAATTTTATGCACAACTTTAAAACATTCTGTGAACTTAGTAAAAAAATCATTGCTATATTATCACTCAAATTGTTTAGCAGAAGGAAAATGCTTTGGTTTAATAAATGTTTCCATTTTTACCTTTAAAAAATTTTTATGTGCAAGTTAATCTGAAAAATGTACTGCTGTCAAATCAAATTGCAACACTGTTAATATCTTTGAATGTTTACATTTAACCAAAAACTACATGATAGCAATTTTTTAAACAATTAGGTTTATTTTTTTCCTCAGAGGGAACATTTGAAATGTGGTATTTAAACTAAATTTCATTAGAATATATTTCTTCAGCTGTGTGAAAGGCTGTACAAGAGTGGGAGAAAGAGTGGAGTATGACAAAACTATGACAAAGGAGTTAGGAAAAACATTTCATGAACAAACGAGCTAATTAACTCAAACATATGGTTCATCTCACTCTGGTAACAGTAATTGCCTTTTACACACTTCACATGTTGAAAGTACTATTGTGTGGCTACTCATGTGAAGGTAAATAGAAAAATTATTAGAAGTATTGAAACTTATAATGAATGCTGTTTTTAAGTACTAGAAGTCTTTTCCATCTAGCTACCATTGTGTTCCAGTATACTAAATTTTCTGGTTAACTTGAAATGTTTTTCAAAAATCTTCTTGAGGTATATTAGTCTTTATTTTGTCTTAGTAAAAATACTAATGCCAAATGTATGCCAAAGATGAGTGGGGTTCTTTTAGTTTCAAAATTGTGAGTGGTTAAAAACTGGTTTATTCCATTGTGCGTGAAGTCACCATGAGTTCAGGGCCTGCTCATGTGGAGACTGAAGTCACGTGGAAGTTGTTGAACTGGTGTATGTTCTGCTGTGTATATTCTCAACAACAACAAAATAAATACAATTTTTTAAAATTGTTTTAAAATTTTCTTTAATTTGTAAACTCAGTAAGAATAAGAACACTTTATTCCTTTCATGTTTTCAAAATTTGAGGATGCTGTTCCTCACAAGCCCTGGTGGCACAGTGGTTAAGAGCTACAGCTACTAACCTAAAGGTGGGCAGTTCAAATCTACCATCCGCTCCTATGAGTCAGACTCAACTCAACAGCAACAGGTTTGAGTTTTTTTTTGTTTTTGTGTTCCTCACAAACACCAGTCATTCAGCTAGTGAGTAGGTATGATAGAAATATGAGAAATATGCAAAAGAGCTTTGAATTCATTAGGTACTTATTTGTATACTACATTATCTGGAAGATTTATTTTTATGTTACATTTCTGTATTTTGAAAATAAATAGCAAGTGAAGTAAAACGTTAATTGAAGAAATTCATCATAGAGTAAAATACTCAAAATAACAAATCTCGTCCTGATTCTGCCAATAGTTAGCTTTACGACTTTGGACAAATAATTTGCTCCTTCTGGGTCTCAGTTTCTTTTTTTTTTTTTTTTTTTTTGTAATCTGAGAGTATTGGATTAAATGAGATGTAAATCTGGGAGTAAGTTTTAAGCTGTATGATAACTTTTTTAAAAATTCACATTATTATCTTACTGTCTGATGATACTTTCATGTTATTCTGGAACATATAATGTTTTACATAGAGAAGGGAGTGAAATTTCAAGCCCTATCTTTAATAATAGGCCACAAGAGTGCATGGAAGATAGGGGAATGTGATACCTTTGAGGAAGAATTTATGCATTCCTACATGATCAAACCAGTAGATGATAAAGGCACATAGTTCTCAGGTATGGTGCTTTTTGCCATCTAGTTTTCAGTGTGCTTGATATAGAATTCCAGAATTAGTATCATAACCCTCAACTATACATGAACTATCTCACATTATAAAAATATTCAGAATCATTAAGGAGTAATTTATAGTTTAAATAAACCTATCATGTTGAGAGCAAGTGTGAAATGGTTATCCTTAAATTAGATTTTAATATAAACTTCATGTGTAGTTTGTTCTGTAGAATTAATGAATATACACCACTGCTTATTTTTCATTTGTTTTATTGATTTAATAAATAAGCATTCTAGATTTACTTTTCTCTCCTTTAACAAAATAGTTCCATTTCAGTACTTTTTATTTCCCTTAATAACATTAGTGGTCATGGCATTTAGAATACCTTATAAATCAGTATAAAAATGTGTCATCCCACACTTCCGTTTTTTAGCACTCTAACTTGCCTGTGGGTATGTACTGGGAGAAAAGTATATTGATATCACAATTCTTTTAGAACAGTTTGGAATAATTTTGTTTTCCTTCATAGAGTAGGAGTAAGCCAGGACCTAAGTTTGTATTAGAATTTAAGAGTTTCATATTGATGTTTATAATCTCTCTGTGGACTGTAAGCTCAGTTTTATTTGATCAACAGAAATAATCAAATAACAACAGTAGCAGCATACACATGAACAAATAAACAAAAAGCCCAGACTCTCATTGCCATACTCTTATTTGTGCCTAATACTGGGCACATTTACTACATTCTTTCAGTAACGAAGAGGTGCCAGTGTGTTAATTACAACCAAGTAGAATGTACAAACAGATGATTTTACAACTCCTCCACTGCTTTGTGACTAACTTAAAGGAGCCCTGGTGGCATAGTGGTTAAGTGCTAGACTGCTAACCAAAAGGTTTGCAGTTCGAACTCACACAGCAGCTCCATGGGAGAAAGACCTGGTGATCTGCTTCCATAAAGATTACAGCCAGGAAAACATTATGTGGAAGTTCTGCTGTTTCACACGGGCTCACTATGAGCCCAGATCAGCTTGGAGGCACCTAATAACAACAACCGTATGACTGACTTTAGAACCACTTCATTCTTGATTTCTCAAAGGCCTTGCTGAGTAGTCACCAGAAAAATAAATTCATGTGTAGATGGCTTTGCAAAATGACTGTCATTTACTAGTTGTGTACACTTGAGAAAGTTTTGCATTTCTCTGTGTCTCAGGTTTTTTTATCCGTAACATGGAAATTCTTTGAAGATACATTTTGTAACTTTCAAGCATAAATTCTCTACCCTACTTCTCCAACGTGGCAGCCTCTACCATCCCAGTCTTGTGCCACATTGTACTTTTTAAGAACACTTTTATTGCTTTTATCAAACTGTATTGTAAAAACGTGATTCCTATGCATTAGAGCCTAAAAAATGAAAAAAGTCTTGAGAATAAGGTCAGTATTTAAGTCTTCTTCATAGCCCTAATGCTTAGGTCCCAGAAATTAGAAAGTGCTGAGACATAATTTGTATTGTTGTTGTTAGGTGCCATTGAGTTTGTTCCCACTCATAGTGACTGTCTTGGTTATCTAATGCTGCTGTAACAGAAATACCACAAGTAGATGGCTTTAACAAAAAGAAATTTATTCTGTCACAGTCTAAGAAGCTAGAAGTCCAAATTCAGAGTGCCAGCTCCAGTGGAAGGCTTTTCTTCTCTGTTGGCTCTGGCAGAACGTCGTTGTCATCAATCTTCTCCTGTTGAGTAGCTTCTCAGAGCAGGGACTCTGGTCCAAAGGACACATTATTCTCCTGGCTTTTGTTTCTTGGTGGTATGAGGTCCCCATGTCTCTCTGCTAGGTTCTCTCTTTTATATCTCAAAAGTGATTGACTTAAGATACAACCTAATCTTGTAGATTGAGTCTTGCTCATTAACATCATAGAGGTAGGATTTAAAAACACACAGGAAAATCAAAAATGGTAGACAATCACACACACTGGGAATCATGGACTAGCCAAGGTGACACACATTTTTTGGGGACACAATTCAATCCATAACAGCAACTTTATGTATAACAGAATGAACTGTTGCCCAGTCACGTGACATCCTCACAATCATTGTTATGTTTGAGCCCATTGTTGCAGCAACTGTGTCAATCATCTTGTTGAGGGTCTTCCTCTTTTTTTGCTGACCCTCTACTTTATCTAGCATGATATCCTTCTCCAGGGACTGGTCCCTCTTGATAACATGTCTAAAATACGTGAGACAAAGTCTTGCTATCCTCCCTACTTAGGAGCATGCTGGCTATACTTCTTCCAAGACAGAGTTGTTCTTTCTTCTGGAAGTCCATGGTATAGTCAATATTCTTTGCAAACACCATGATTGAAATGCATCAACTCTTCTTCCATCTTCGTTATTCATTGTGAGCATTAACTACTTAATAAGCAAAATAATTCTTGGTGATAAATTAGTATTTTTTATTAATTTATGGTACATGCAGCTTTGATTTTTAGTGTCCAGTAAAGCATCAGTGAAGATTCTATCAGCTTGGTCAGTGTGGTGTTACAGCTGAATCAGGAACATATGTTAGAAGGGAATGAGCTTCCCACATGGGAAAAAGAAACTTGAATTAACATAGGCAATAAACCAGGCATGATGTGACTTTTGTCCTCCCTAAAATATCATTGTAGCACTTAGTCTAATCTCATTTTTGTATTTAAAAACATCATTGTGTGACTTGGCCTGGAAGAATTTAATTTTAAAATGTCTAAACTATGCTTATGGGGAAAATTTGGAAGGATCTACATTGCCAAATAAGCTTTTCTTCTATGCTGTAAATTGGCAGAGGGAAATATTTATTTTTGTTTCCAGAAAGTGAAAGTAGTCAGAATGGCAAATTAGCCACAATTAATGAACTGAACAAAATCAAAAGATTTTATAATCTTATTTTATTTAAAGGAAAGCTATACTAGAAGAAATATATTCACCAGTTACATATGTTTAATGGACAGACTTTAAAGAAATGTCTCATCTGCATATCAAGAAGCATCTTTATCTTCAATGATTATTTTCTAGTTGTATCTAAGATATAGAAATAGAATTGTTCTTTCCCTATAATGATGCCAAGTACAAATTACTATTGAATAAATTGTATTTTGCTTAATGAATTGAAATGATCAAAGCATTCTGACATTATACTACAGTTTGTTAGCTTAATCCACCTACCAAGTTTCATCATTTGAGTAGATTATAAACAGATTTTGATATGTAAATGTATTAATTTCATGTCAGCATTAATTTTCTTTTTATTCCACCACATGTCTGTCCATTTGTCATACTGCAGTGGCTTCCACATTGCTGTGATGCTGGAAGCTGTACCATCAGTATTTCAAATACCAGCAGGGTCACCCATGGTTTACATGTTTGAGCAGAGCTTCCAGACTAAGACAGACTAGGAAGAAAGACCTGGTGGTCTACTTTAGAAAAAAAATATCCTGTGAAAACCTTATGGATAGCAGCAGAACACTGTCTGATATAGTGCTGGAAGATGAGCCCCTCAGGTTTGAAGGCACTTAAAATAAGACTGGGGAAGAGCTGCCTCCTCAAAGAAAAGTGGACCTTAATGACATGGATGAAATAAAGCTTTCAAGACCTTCATTCTGAGTTGCACTGATGTGGTTCAACTAAAAATGAGAAGAAACAGCTGCAAACATCTATTAGCAAGAGAAACTTATAATGTATGAAGTATGAATCAATAAAAATTAGAAGTCATCAAAAAAGGAGTGCTTGCAGATGGATATCCTAGGCATTAGTGTGCTGAAATGGAGTGGTATTGGCCATTTGGAATTAGACAATCATATGGTCTACTATACCAGGAAAGACAAATTGAAGAGGAATGGAGGAGGGACTATGTAACATTCTTCATTCAAAAGAACATTTCAAGATCTATCTGAAAGTACAACATTGTCAGTGATAGGACAATATCCATATGCCTACAAGGAAGACCAGTTAATATGACTATTATTCAAATTTACTACCAACCACTAATCATAAAGATGAAGAAATTGAAGACTTTTATCAACTTCTGCAGTTTGAAATTGATTAGATGTGCAATCAAGATGCATTGATAATTACTGGTGATTGGAATTCAAAAGTTGGAAACAAAGAAGAAGGATCAATAGTTGGAAAATATGGCCTTGGTGATAGAAATGATGCTGGAGATCACAGGATAGAATTTTGCAAGACCAAAGACGTATTGAATGAAAATACTTTTTTCAACAACATGAACAATGACTATACATGTGGACCTTGCCAGATGGAATACACAGGAATCAAATCAACTACATCTGTGGAAAGAGATGATGGGGAAGCTCAATATCATCAGTCAGAATAAGGCCAGGGGCTGACTGTGAAACAGACCATTAATTGATCATATGCAAGTTTAAGTTGAAGCTGAAGAAAATTAAAACAAGTCCATGACAGCCAAAGTACAACCTTGAGTATATCCCACCTGAATTTAGAGTCCATCTCAAGAATAAACTTGACTTATTGAGTACTAATGACCACAGATCAGAACACTTGCGGAATGACATCAAGGACATCATACATGAAGAAAGCAAAAGGTCATTAAAAAGACGGGAAAAAAAAAAAAGACCAAAATAGATGTCAGAAGAGACTCTGAAACTTGCTCTTGAAAATCAAGTAGCTAAAGCAAAAGGAAGAAATGAAGTAAAAGAGCTGAATAGATTTCAAAGGGCTGCTCGAGAAAACAAAGTGAAGTGTTATAATGAAATGTGCAAAGATCTGGAGTTAGAAAACCAAAAAGGAAGAACACACTCAGCATTTCTCAAGCTGAAAAAACTGAAGAAAAAATGCAAGCCTTGAATTGTAATATTGAAGGATTCCACAGGCAAAAAGCATCAAACTAAGATGGAAAGAATACACAGAGTCACTATACCAAAAAGAATTGGTCAATGTTCAGCCATTTCAGGCAGTAGAATATGATCAAGAACTATTGGTACTGAATGAAGAAGTATAAGCCACACTGAAAGCATTGGTGAAAAACAAGTCTCTAGGAATTGAAGGAATACAAATTGAGATGCTTCAACAAACAGATGCAACACTTGAAGCCTTATTTGTCCATGTCAAGAAATTTGGAAGATAGCTACCTGGCCAAACAACTGGAAGAGATTCATATTCATGCCCATTCCAAAGAAAGGTGATCCAATGGAAAGCAAAAAGTATTGAACAACATCATTAATATCATATGCAAGCAAATTTTTGCTGAAGATAATTCAAAAATGGCTACAGCCATACATCAACAGGGAACTGCCAGAAATTCAAGCCCAATTCAGAAGAGGGCTTGGAACAAGAGATATCATTGCTGATGTCAGAAGAATCTTGGCTGAAAGCAGAGAATACCAGAAAGATATTTACCTGTGTTTTACTGACTACACAAAGGCACTTAACTGTGGATCATAACAATTATGGGTCACATTGTGAAGAATGGGAATTCCAGAACACTTAATTGTGTTCATGAGGAACCTGTACATAGACCAAGAGGCTGTCAATAGAACAGAACAAGTGGATACCATGTGTTTAAAATTAGAAAGGGTGTGCATCAGGGTTGTATCAGTTCACCATACTTATTCAGTCTGTATGCTGAGAAAATAAGCCAAGAACCTGGACTATATGAAGAAGAATGTGGCATCAGGACTGGAGGAAGACTCATTAACAACCTGCATTATGCAGATGACATGACCTTGCTTGCTGAAAGTGAAGAGGACTTGAAGTACTTACTGATGAAGATCACTACAGCCTCCAGTATGGATTACACCTCAACATAAAGAAAACAAACATTCTCACAACTGGACCAATAAGCAATATCATGATAAACAAAGAAAAGATTGAAGTTGCCAAGGATTTCATTTTACTTGGATCAACAGTCAACACCCATGGAAGCAGTGATCAAGAAATCAAACAACCTATTGCACTGGGCAAATCTGCTGCAAAAGATCTCTTTAAAGCGTTAAAAAGCAAAGATGTCATTTTGAGGACTAAGACACGCCTGACTAAAGCCACGGTATTTTCAGTCACCTCATATGCATTCGAAAGCTGGACAATGAAAACAGAAAACCAAAGGAGAATTGACACATTCGAATTATGGTGTGGGCAAAAGTATTGAATATACTATGGACTACCAGAAGAAGAAACAAATCTGTCTTGGAAGAAGTACAGCCAGAATGCTCCTTAGAAGCAACGATAGTGAGACAAAGTCTATGGATGTGTTATCAAAAACAAAACTCATTGCCACCGAGGCTATTCCAACTCATAGTGACACTATTGGACAGCGTAGTACAAGGAGCGCCTGGTGGATTCAAACTGCCAACCTTTTGATTAGCAGCCATAGCACTTAACCACTATGCCACCAGGGCTTCTGAATGTGTCATCAGGAGGGATCAATGCCTGGAGAAGGACATCATGCTTGGTAAAGTAGAAGGCCAGCAAAACAGAGGAAGACCCTCAATGAGATGGATGAATTGATACAGTGGCTGCAACAATAATCTCAAACATAGCAGTGATTATGAGGATGGCACAGGACAGGTCAACATTTCATTCTGTTATACATGAGATCGCTATGAGTCGGAACTGACTGGACTACAACTAACAACAGCAACACCATTAATTTATTATTTCAATTAGGAATAACTATATTACATTAAATAAAAGTCAGAGTCTCTTAAGCAAAAGTAATAATAGCTAATGCCTATGTATTACTTCTCAATATCATCTTATAAGTGGCAGAGCTGGATTCAAGCTCAAGTCTCCTGCCTCTAAATTCCTTGTCTTTTTCACTCTATAATATTGTTTATACCAGCAGACTTGGTTCTTTGTGATCCTGAGCCTCTTTTTATGGGTTCTTGCCGTGTCTGCTTCTATCCAAACCATCATTCTCAATGTACAGACAAATACTGTGATGCCCAACAGCTCTGTATAGATAGTGACTGCACACATTACCCAATGTCTACCCTATTTCTTTACTTTCTTCTGCTCTTGGCAATGTGACAATGAGGCTAATAGATAATCTAGTAAACTGTCCACTATTAATGAGCTAATATTCCAGGTAGAAATTGATTCAGAGCACTAAACTATGCGGGTACTGAGATTTTTAACAGTAGCATAGAAGGCTTTTTTGCTTGCCACAGACTTTAGACTAATCTTAAATAATTCTACATTGATAAAGAAGGCCTATGTTTTCAAAGTTGAGTTACTAAATTCTCCTAGCAATGTTAGGATTTTCTCCAGGAGGTTGAACCGGAAAGAACCAGTTATAATTCTTATAACTAAGAATCACATGGGGATACATAAGAATTTCCTGAGGATCTTGTTAAACTGTAGATTCTGATTCAGTATATCTGGGTTAGAAATGAAAATTCTCAGCAAGGGGTTGAACCAGGTGAACCGATTTGAAGCCCTGATTTTCCCATTCTCACTGATAGTCATTATTCATCATAATTATCAGAGGTTACATTGTCATTTCCATCTCTATCTTGCTTTATTCAATTGCCCAAGGTACTTTATAGGTAGTATGTCATCAAACCAAAATATATTTCTGTGCAGCAGAAATGGAAAAAGACTATTAGGTATTGAGCACAGATTAAAATGGGTGGCTGAGGCTCATCACAGAATCATTGCTAACATTTTAAGAAAACTAAAGTTTCTGATTCCAGCTATATCCTGAGATTGCCAATTTAACCAGGTTTTTTTTTTTTTTTTAAATGAATCATAATTTTTGAACATTGAAGGACAGGCTGCTGGACTGTGTTCCTAATATATCTTCCTAATTTTTATGTTTTATAACCAAAACAACAAATAAGCCAAAAAAGAAAGCTCTATGTTATGATTGATGTTTTATGCAATTATTTTTCTAAATTATGTAATAATCGAATACAAAATAATTTGCACATTTTTAACGTTAGAACAGTCTCCTCTATACAGATTTCATTCATACCTGGGATTCATTTGTTCATCCCTGGTATTCTCCAAAGGAGCCCTGGTGGCACAGTGGTTAAAGTGTTTGGCTGCTAACCAAAAGATCAGCAGTTCAAAACCACCAGCAGTTCTGCAAGAGAAAGATATGGCAATCTGCTTCCCTGAAGATTTACAGCCTTAGAAAATCCATGGGGCGGTTCTACTCTGTCCTATAGAGCTGCTATGAGTTAGAATCTACTCAACAGCAGTGGGTTTGGTTTTTTGGATTTGGATATTTTCCAAAGAGATTAAATGATAGCAGATAATAGTGCGTCTAGACTTTTATTCCAAGATGAAAACTGTTCTCCCTAGGTTTAGAGCAAATAAATGGCTAAGAATATTAGCCACTGTATGATGGAATGGGTCCCAGACATAAAATACCTATGCTATAGAGAAAGGAGCAGATGGAGTGCTTCAGAGTCCTCCAAATAAGGAACATGCTATTTTATGTGAATCCCTGAAACCTGGTCTTAAAAGCCTTAACAAGCTGAATACTAGTGTGTATGGCTTTTCTATCATTAGATTGTAAAACAATTAGGCCTCTCTGACAAGGAGAAGGTGAGTGCTTCAGGTATATTAATAATTTCCTAGGAAATTCTGAGCTGAGCCAAGGGTAAGACGTGTAAATTAGTGTTGAGAAAAATATAATAAAAAGCCCAAAACCCATAATAGTCATCATCAATGTTTCTTTCTTGCCTCCAGGACTTTGGATTTCCCCTCCTGCTTTCCCTTATTGCTTCTGTTGCTGCTCCATCTGCTCTACCTGTTAAGGTCCACTTAACATTGTAATGCTTGTTGATTTAAGAAAAAAGCATGCCAAACTAAAGGCTTCAAATAAGTGCTTTTTCTGCTTAAAATGTAAGGTCATTTATAGAGCCATCGAAATCTAAACATGTTTTTACTTTTGTGTGTGTGTGTGGACATCTATTACTGGTCAGTGTATCTTGTAGGAGGAAATTATGTGGTTTGTCAAAGAATCAATGATGCCCCTTGAAAAACTGTTAAGTAAACATTCAAAGTAAGATTTGAAGACAGTATAACTGCTTAATAATTGTAACTTCCTTTTAGATCCACTTTAATCATGCTCACTTTGCTCACAAGTAGTGTCCCAAAGGTAAACAAGCTACTGTGAGAAGACATTGATTCCAATCATTGTTTGAGTAGAAAAATAAGTTGTTCTATACAATTGCCTGAATTGATATTTTCTTCTGAAGTAATATATCAAGGATAATTGCCTTGTTTTCAATTTACAGAGGGATACAGAAGAATGCTTTCCTCAATCCAAAGAAATAAATCTTATTATTACTAAGAGTAGAAACTTTGTATAATGGAGAAAGTATTGACCTAAGAATCAGGACTTCTGGGGTATAATCCTCCTTCTGTCAAAGTTAATTTCCCTTAAGCAAACACTAGTTCTCTAGGACTCATTTCCCGAAACTGTAAAATTAGGGCTTTGCACTTAATCTGTAAATTACTGTCACATTCTAAAATTATTTTTACCTACCTTTAATGCAACCAAGTGTAATTCCCCAAATGTGCTTTCATTACTACCCTCAAAATCAGCTTTTTTCTTGAACTTCCCAAAGATAGTTTAGAGACTTCAAATTAACACAAGGGCAAAGGAAGTTAAGAAATCTGTTTTAGGCAAATGCAGATTAGAACTCAGAAAATCCATCATAAACCGTCAACTCTAATTTCACTAAACCCTCAGTTTCCTTGCTCATTAAAATGTTTTGAAAACCCGTGTTTCAATAAAGTGAGAGATAATTTACTCGATGCACATGCAATAAGCTGATTCCTATGTCAGTTTGATTATAGAGTCACAGAACTTTAGAGCTTCTTCATTTTACAAATAGGGAAAAAGAATCAGAAAAGTTAATGATTTTTTTGTTCTTTTGCAGTTTCATTGAGGTATAATTTACATGCAATAAAAGGCTCAATTTTGTAAGTTCTACAGTATGCATGCACATGTGAATTCCTCACCACAATCAATAAGATAATCATCCTATTCTTCATCAACAAAAGTTTTCTTCTACCTCTTTGTAGCTTCTTCATTCTGCCCCTCCCTGCGCTCCTTTCCCATCCTTAGGCATGCTATGACCTGCTTTCTAACACTGTATATTACTTTGCATTTTCCATAGTTTTATAAAAATGTAAGGATACAGTGTGTATCCTTTTTTGTCTAGCTTTCTTCACTCAGAAAATTTGTTTTGAGATTTAAACCTGTTGTTACTACTGGGAGATTCTCCATGGGACCTCCTGGTTCTGCACATCTTTCCAGCAGAGGCACTGACTGCCTTTTTTCCAATTATTTTTCAAGGATATTTGTAAAGAACAGACTTGGTAGATACAGTATCTCCCTCCAGAGAAGCAGGTTTGTTTACTGTCCAGTATGATAAAGATATTGTTTTGCATGTGGACAAAGGTTAGGCAGGCTTATTGTACAGTATAAAAGATTTAATTCCTCTCCTTTAATACAATACACTGCATGTGCCTTCTTCCTATTGCGCTGTGGGAGTTGGGGCTCTGGAAAACTTCTGCTAACCTGGCTATTGCTATTGCTGGCCATAAGGAAGTCCTTTGTCCCTGAGTCAGCAGACTTGTGCCTTCCATCAGCATCTATGAAATTCTGCTAGACTAATGTGTTAGCTTGCAAGTAGGATAAAATCTCAGATGCTTCATAAGACTAAACTAAGTCCATTGCCATTGAGCCAATTTTGAATCATAGGAACCCCATGTGTTACAGAGTAGAACTGCTCCATAGGGTATTCTTGGCTATAATCTTTACTGAAGCAGATCACCAGGCCTTTATTCTGCAGCACCACTGGGTGAGTTCAAACCACCAACCTTCAGGTTAATAGCCAAGTGAAATTGTTTGTGTAACTCAGGACCTAAATTTTTCAGACAGCTTGATATTTTCATGTATCATTAGTTCATTCATTTCTATTGCCGACTAATAATCTATTGTATGGATACACCTCAATTTGTTAATCTATCAAATGATGGATAAATTGAGGTGTTCTCAGTTCTTGGCTATTACAAATAAATTCCTATGAGCACTCATGTGCAAGCCTTTTGTTAATATACTTCCATTTCTCTTTGGTAAATACCTGGGGGTGGAATGGTTGGGTCATATGGAAGCATATGGTTAAGTCATTCAGAAATTGCCAAACAGTTTTACAAAGTGGCTGTGATTATTTTACATTCTCACTAGTGTTGTATGAGATTTCAGTTGCTTCACATTCTTACCAATACTTAGTTTAGTCTGCCTTCTACATTGTAATCATACTAATAAGTATAGAGTTGTATCATGAGAAAAGATATCTTTGCCATTTTCATAATATCAGGGGGAAAGTGATCAATTTTTCCCATTAAATATGATGTGAGCTGTATGTTTTTTATAGATCTCCAAAAATTTAAGTCTTTGTTTAAATATTCCATGTCTCTACTTAACATGTTCAATCCTTCTATCTTCTTGAACATATAAAATATGGGTATAATTATTATTTTCTCTACTAATTCTGTCATCTGTGTCCTTTCATTGGTCCCTTTCTGTTGATTGATTTTTCTCCTCATTATGGGTTATATTAACCTGTGTATCTGGTCATTTTTACTGGTTGTCTGACATTATGAATTTTACATTGTTCTCTGGCTGTGGGGAACACAAACTATTTCAAACCCTCTGTGAGCTCCAGCAATTGTTTCCTTTGCTCCTTTCGTTGATTATTCTGCTGGCTTCCTTACGCACATGCCCTGAACAGGGGTAGGTATCCGCTGCAAATCTCTAGAATCCTCTGTCTCTGCAGAACTCTCTCCTCTGACACTCTGTCCACTGAGCTCTAGTTTCATTGGCCTCTGCGATGCGCTGCTCTGCCTCCTCCACCCGGGAGACTGCCAGGCTCTTCTCGGGTTCCCCTTTCCTGACGCAAGGCCTGAAAACTCCCTTCCAAAAGTAAGCTCGGGCAATATTAGGACATGCTTCGTTGACTTCCTGCCTGACGATGTCCATATTTGAAAATTCTTGGTTCATTTTTCTTGTCCAGTTTCTTTTAGCTATTTCAGGTGTGAGGGTAAATCCAGTCCCTGTTATGTCATCTTGGGCAGAAGAGAAAGTCCCTGAAGTTGAACGACTTTTAAGAAATTTTTAAGTTATGGGTATATTTAGATCCAAACCCCAAAACCTGTAATGGAAGTACATTATAAGGAGTAAGAGCTTAGCCTTGGTGATCTGAACATCCTGGGTACAAATCCCAATTTAGTCACTTGCCAGATGCAAAATCTTACACAAGCTTCTTAACAGCTTTAAGCCTCAATATTTTTCACTTATAAAATTAGAGACTGATATCTACTTCATGATGTTGAGAGTTTTAATTGAACTTATACATAGATATAGGTATAGACAGAGACAGAGATATATTGACAAATGTGGTGCCTAGAAGACTGTAAAAATTCAATAGATAGCAGTTGTTATTTATTTTTAATGTTGCTGTTAATATCACTGGTCCACCTAGCAGAGTGTTAGGGAATCATGACCTATATTAAATGAATTCCTATTCTTATACACCCTGGAGGAGAAAATTAGCAGAAGGGTAAATTAGTTGGGGTTCCAGCATTAGTTGCAGTTCAGGAAGAAGGGGTTTATTATAGAAATTAAACATTATATAAAAATGGGAGGAGCTGGGAAAATGAAAGATGACAAAATTTAACAAATATTTATGATAAAATAGCTTTAATGTCAATTTTTTTTAGTTGTCAAAAAAGAACTAAGATATTTTTATTCACATCATTCAAAATAAACAGTGTTATGATAAAATGAGAGGTGAAAAAATCAGAGCAAATTATTTTAAATATTTGCTAATATACCTGCCTCATTCCAGTTCTAGTTCACTGCCAGTACTGCAATAGATTATCGATAAGGTTGACCCACAAAATATCATTACCTAGTTATCATCAGAATGCTGAAGACTCTCCCAGATGCATAGTGTTCTGTACACTTTAAACAATGTATTATGTTTTTCTTAGGCTCATCCATAAGGTCTTTTTTTTAAAAAAAAAAATCTTTTTTATTGTACTTTAGATGAAGGTTTACAGAACGGATAGTTTCTCATTAAACAGTCAGTACATGTATTGTTTTATGACATTGGTTAACAACCCCACGACAAGTCAACACGCACCCTTCTCGACCTTGGAGGACCTTTTATTTATTTATTTATTGGTGAAATTATACCTAGCCCAAATTACACCATTTCGATAGTTTTTACATATACAATTCAGTGACATGGATTACATTCTTCCAGTTGTGCTGCTATTCTCACTATCATTTCCCAAATTATTCTAACACCATTATCTTGAACACACTGCCCCCTAGGCTTCCCATCAAACCTTTTGA
>NW_004444021.1:845588-847787 GCF_000243295.1 Trichechus manatus latirostris
GGCTGTGCCTCCTTAGTCCCGTTTTGTTTTATGGGGCTGTCCAATCCCCGGCTGAACAGAGAACCGCAGGAGTGACTTCTCCACTGAACTAAAAGGGTGTCCGGGGGCCATACTCTCTGGGTTTCTCCAGTCTGTCAGGCCAGTAAATCTGGTCTTTTATTGTGAGTTAGAATTTTGTTCTACATCCTTCTCCAGCTCTGTCCAGGACCCTCTGTTGTGATCCTGGTCAGAGCAGTCAGTGGTGATAGCCAGGCACCATCTAGCTGTACTGGACTCAGTCTGGTGGAGGCCGTGGTAGCTGTGTCCGTTAGTCCTTTGGTCTAATCTTTTCCTTGTATCCTGTTCTCTTCATTCTCCCTTGCTCCCGAAGGGGTGAGAACAGTGGAATATCTTAGATGGCTGCTCACAGGATTTTAAGATCCCAGATGCTACTCACCAAGGTAGAATGTAGAACGTTGTCTTTATAACCTGTGTTATGCCAATTCAGCTAGATGTTCCCTGAGACCATGGTCCCCATAGCCCTTTGCCCAGCAATTCAGGCCCTCAGGGAGTTTGGATGTGTCCATGGAGCGCCCATGACCTTTCCTTGTACAAGATGTGCTACCTTCCCCAGTATTGTGTACTGTCTTACCACTCACCAAAGTTACCACTTATCTATTGTCTATTTAGATTACCACCACCACCTCCTCTCCCATCCCTGGTAGCCAGCAAAGATTGTTTCTTTTTGTATGTAAACTTTTACATGAGTTTTTACAGTAGAGGTCTCATACAATAGTTGTCCTTTTCTGATTGACTTATTTCACTCAGCATAATGTCCTCCAGTTTCATCCATGTTATGAGATGCTTCACAGATTCATCATTATTCTTTATTGTTGCATAATACTCCATTGTGTGTATGTACCATAGTTTGTTTATCCATTCATCTGTTGATGGGCATCTAGTTTCTTTCCATCTTTTTTGCTACTGTGAACAGTGCTGCAGTGAATATGGGTGTGCATATGTCTATTCATGTGACGGCTCTTATTTTTCTAGGATATATTCCTAGGAGTAGGATTGCTGGATCATATGGTATTTCTATTTCTAGCTTTCTAAGGAAGCGCCATATCATTTTCCAAAATGGTTGTATCATTTTGCATTCCCACCAGCAGCGCATAAGACTTCCTGTCTCCTCACAGCTTCTCCAACATTTGTTATTTCCAGTGTTTTTGATTCATGCCAGTAATGGCAGGGACGAGATGGTACCTCACTGTGGTTTTAATTTGCATTTCTCTAATGGCTAGTGATCGCGAGAATTTCCTTATGTGTCTGTTAGCCGCTTGAATGTATTCACCAAAGAAGATGAAGTGTCTGTTCATTTCCTTTGCCCATTTTTTAATTGGATTATTTGTCTTTTTGTTATGGAGATATTGGATTTTCTTGTAGATTTTAGAGATTAGACATTTGTCTGACTCGTAATGTCCAAAAATGTTTTCCCAGTCTGTAGGTTCTCTTTTCAGTCTTTTGGTGAAGTCTTCTGATGAGCATAAGTGTTTAATTTTTAGAAGATCCCAGTAATCTACCTTATCTTCTGGAGTTTGTGTGTTGTTGGTTATGGTTTGTACCCTGTTAATGCCGTGCATTAGGCCCTGTAGTGTTGATCCTATTTTTTCTTCTGTGAACTTTATAGTTTTTGGCTTAATATTTAGGTCTTTCATCCAAATTGAATTAGTTTTTTTTGGATGGTGTTAGGTATGTGTCCTGTTTCATTTTTTTTGCAGATGGACATCAAGTTTTGCCAGCACCATTTGTTAAAAAGACTGTCTTTCCCCCATTTGATGGACTTTGGGCCTTTGTTGAAGATCAGGTGACCGTAGGTGGATGGATTTATATCTGGGTTCTCAATTCTGTTCCATTGGTCAATGTGTCTGTCGTTTTACCAGTACCAGGCTGTTTTAACTACCGTAGCTGTATAGTAGGTTCTAAGGTCAGGTAATGCGAGTCCTCCTACTTTATTCTTCTTCTTCAATGATGCTTTACTTATCCGGGGCTTCTTCCCTTTCCATATAAAGTTATTGATTAGTATTTCCATCTCTTTAAAGAATGTTGTTGGTATTTGGACCGGGATTGCATTATATTTGTAAATTGCTTTGGGTAGAATTCTCATTTTCACTATGTTGAGTCTACCTATCCATGAGCATGGTATGTTTTTCCATTTATGTA
>NW_004444021.1:847966-849054 GCF_000243295.1 Trichechus manatus latirostris
TTTCTCATGGAGTCTTTAGGGTTTTCTATGTATAGTATCATATCATCTGCAAACAGGGACAATTTAACTTCTTCATTACCAATTTGGATGCCCTTTGTTTCTTTTTCTTGCTTTATTGCTCTACCTAGAACTTCTAGCACAGTGTTAAGTAGGAGTGGAGATAAGGGGCATCCTTGTCTTGTTCTTGTTCTCAAGGGGAATGTTTTCAGCCTCTCTCCATTAAGAATGATGTTGGCCATTGCTTTTGCATAGATGCCCTTTATTCTATTGAGAAACTTCCCTTCTATACTTATTTTATTGAGAGTTTTATCAGGAATGGGTGTTGGACTTTGTTGATTGCCTTTTCTGCATCAGTTGAGATGATCATGTGATTCTTTTCTCTCCTTTTATTTATGTGGTGGATTATGTTGATTGATTTTCTAAAGTTGAACCATCCTGGCATACCTGGTATGAATCCTACTTTGACGTGGTGTATTATTTTTTTGATATGATGCTGAATTCTATTGGCCAAAGTTTTGTTGAGAATTTTTGCATCTATATTCATGAGAGATATTGGTCTGTAATTTTCTTTTTTTGTGGCATCTTTAGCTGGTTTTGGTATCAGAGTTATGCTGGCTTCATAAAATGAATTCGAAAGTATCCTTTCTATGTTCTGAAATAGTTTGGGTAGTACTGGTATAAGCTTATCTCTGAATGTTTGGTAGAATACTCCAGTGAAACCATCTGGGCCAGGACTTTTTTTGGTTGGGAATTTTTTTTTTTTATTACTTTTTCAATCTCTTCTCTTGTTATGGGTCTGTTCAGATTTTCAACATCAGTTTGTGTTACTTTGGGTAGATAGTCTGTTTCTAGAAATTTATCCATTTCCTCTAGGTTTTCAAATTTGTTACAGTATAGTTTTGCATAATACTCTATTATAATCGTTTTTATTTCAGTTGGGTCTGTTGTAATGTCCCCCATTTCATTTCTTATTTAGGTTATTTATGTCCTCTCCTGCTTTTCTTTTGTCAGTCTGGCCACTGGTCTGTCAATTTTGTTGATCCTTTCAAAGAACAAACTTTTGGTTTTGTTGATTCTTTCTATTGTTT
>NW_004444021.1:849207-850595 GCF_000243295.1 Trichechus manatus latirostris
ATCTATTGCTATAAATTGTCCTCTGAGGACTGCCTTTGTGGTGTCCCAGAGTTTTTGTTATGATGTGATTTCTTTCTCGTTTGATTCTAGGAATTTTTTTATTCCATTTCTGATTTCTTCTATTACCCAGTGATGTGTAAGCAAAGTGTTATTCAGTTTCCATGTAATTGATTTTTTTTTCCCTTTGTCTTCCTGTTGTTAATTTCTACCTTGATGGCATTGTAGTCAGTGAAGATACTTTGTATTATCTCAATGTCTTGGATCTTATTAAGGATTGCTCTGTGGCTTAAGATGTGGTCTATTCTGGAGAATGTTCCATGTGCACTGGAAAAGAATGTGTACTTTTCAGCTGTTGGGTTTAGTGTTCTATATATGTCTGTGAGGTGAAGTTGGATGATTGTGCCCTTTAGGTCTTCTCTATCTCTGTTGAGTTTCTTTTTAGATGTTCTGTCCTTTACCGAGAGTGGTGTGTTGAAGTCTCCTACTATTATCGTGGAACTGTCAGTTTCTCTGTTCAGTTTTTTAGAGTTTTTTTAATGTATTTTGGAGTCCTGTAATTTGGTGCGTAGATGTTTATATGGTTATGTCTTCATGATGGATCGTCCCCTTAATCATTATATAGTGTCCTTCTTCGTCTTTTATGGTGGATTTTGTTTTAAAGTGTATTTCATCTGAGATTAGTATTGCCACTCCCACACTTTTTTGATAGCTGTTTGCTTGATATATTTTTTTCCATCCTTTGATTTTTAATAAATTCACATCTTTGTTACTAAGGTGTGTCTCTTGTAGACAGCATACTGATGGATCCTGTTTTTTTTAACCATTCTGTCACTCTCCATCTCTTTATGGGTGCATTTAAGTACTTACATTCAGTGTAATTACTGATAGGTGTGAGTTTATTGCTGTCATTTTGTAATGCTTTTTTTCCTGTGGTGCTGACATTTTCTTTGTTCCTCTCACTTACCTGTGCTGAATTCCTTTTGTTGGTGGTTTTTTTTCATTTCTTTTGTTTTCGTAGGTTTTGTTTTTACTGAGACTTTTTGTTTTTCTTCTTTATTTTGATGAGTAGGTTTGTTAACACTCTTTGTGGTTACCTTGAAATTTACCCTGATCTTCCTAGGTTTGAAGCAGTCTATTATTACTTGGTATTGCCTTGCCTTACTCTCCATTAGAAGATTCTATACCTACACCATTTGTTGTCTCTTTTATTGTTCTGATATTGTTGTCATTTACAGATTAACCTCTCTGGTTCCCTGTTGTAAGTCTTTTGGTTTTGGATAGTCCTTAAGAGTTCATTTCCTAGGTTGGTATCTGGCTAGTACAATTCTGTGTCCTAGATTAAGCCTGTGGTCTGATGTTGTTTGTTCTCAGATCGAAGGACTCCCTTT
>NW_004444021.1:850947-919202 GCF_000243295.1 Trichechus manatus latirostris
ATGGTCAGCTTTTCTTCTTTCATGATATTGGGGAAGTTTTCTGTCAACAATTCTTCAATGATCCTCTCTGTGTTTTCTGTTTTCTCGCCTTATTCTGGAACTCTGATTACTCACAGATTTTTACTTTTGATTGTATCCCACATAATTCTCAGGGTTTCTTCATTTTTCTTCATTCTTTTTTCTGACTTTTCCTCAGCGTTGTATCTAATTGTTTGTCTTCAATTTCGCTGATCCTGTCTTCCATCGTTTCAGACATGCTCCTCAGCCCTTCTATGACACTGTCCATTTCTGAAATCTTGTTGTTTATCTTTTGGATTTCTGATTATTGTTTTTGTATTATTTCTAGTTGTGAATTTATTTTAGAATTTCGTTCCTGCATTACTTTTGTGAATTCTTCCATTTTTTTGTCTGTATTTTCCATGAATTTGTCTGCCTTTTCCATAAATTTGTCTATTTTTTCCTCATTTTTGTCTGCTTTTTGCTTCAACTCATGGATAATTCTGAATATTAGAGATTTGAATTCCCTATCAGTTAGTTCTCGTGCCTTTTCTTCTACTGGAATGTCATCTGGTGTTTTATTTTGGATGCCTACTGGAACCATCCTGTCCTGTTTTTGTGTATGTTTTGATGTTGTCTGCTGTCTTCAGGGCATTCAGTAGTTATTTTCCTCATTTATTGATTGTAGATTTGTTTGTTTTGTCCTGCTTTTTTGTTTTATTCAGCTATGTCTGATCCAGCAGACTCTGTGTTCTTTGCTTATCTGTGGGCATGATACTTTTCACCTCCTTCTCCAATGGGCAGCGTCAGTCACTCAGGTATGGTACAGCAGGGCAAGTCCAGCCGAAGGGGAGTTGCTGGGATGTTTTTTTTTGGCATGTACTAAGGCCAACAGGGCTGACTGGGAATCAGTGCAAGGCAGGTTCCTGTAGGCCATGCCTGTGCTACTTGGGAGTGTGATGTTCAGTGCACAGTGCAGGTAGGCAAGAAGGAGTGGGGAGATTGTGTTGTGTGGAACAAATATGGGTATGGGAAAGAGGAGAGAGAGGAGAGAGGAACAGGAGCCAAAAACATACACACAAACAAAAAAGACTGCTAAGGGAGCTTGCTATTGGAGTGGAGAGATGAGAGACTGAGAAATGGATAAAAATGAAAAAAAAGAAAAAGTTTTAAAGAAAAAAATGAATAAATAAAAATTAGAGGGAAAAAAGAAAAGCCTCCAGGGATCCCACTGGTGCAGCTGCTAGGACTGGGGAAGTTGCACCCAGGCTGTGAACTACAGCTTGTCTAGAAGAGATAGAGGTGTAACACAGCGTAAGGTGTTCCAGAGACAGGAAGAGAAAGTAGTTATAGAGAGTCAAGAAACAGGAAGTGAAGAAAGACGGAAAGGGAAAAAGAGAGAGAAGAAAAGAAAACAAGGAAACAAACAAAAAAAAACAAGAAAAAAGAAATGCCCCCAGGGTTGTCACTGTGTGTCTGCGCAGAGTAAGGGAGTATCTCCCAAGCCTCACAGTACTGCTCAGCTAGAAGGGGCTCCCAAGCCAAGAAAAGAAAAATAAAACAAACAAATCAAACAACAAATCAGAACAAACAAACAAAAGACCCGGGGGGTCCCATCAGCATGGCAGCATGGACTGGGAAGCAGTTTCACAGTCAAGCAGTGTTTCGCAGCCTTTCAGGAAGAAGCAAAGATGGCACACGGAGCCAGGTATTTGAGAGAAAGGCTGGGGAGGTGGTGAGAGGCAAGGAAGAAATCTAATGAAGCGGAAAAAAGCCACACCAGCAGCCAACAAATGGCACTCAGGGAGCCAGCCATTGTGGGTGGGTGGAATCCAAGTGACACCTGGATGAAGCTGTTGCTTCCGGCCAAGAGACTGTGGCCACAGGAAGCAGAGGAGGCTGAGTGGGGGTGAAGAAGAGTGGGGTGTGGGAAAGCATATATCATTGGTTATGGGTTGTTCTGTCTCCTGCTGGAAGCTCCATGAAACTGCTTTCTCATACCCCCTGTTCGCTGATCTCTGATAGGAGTCCAAGATGGCAGATCTGTGGTGTGTTAGTTGATAGGGGCCTTCTGCATGTGTCTGTCTTTGCTGTCTCTTCTTTGTCAGTTTCTTATTCCATTCGGTGCTTGGCTGAGTTCTTTATCTCTTCATTTGATGCTTAGGGTTTCAGGATTGACGTGTGGCTCAGTTTGACTTAGTTTTTTCGGATCTTTACTGTGGAGGGACAGCGTGGTGCTTCTGTCTATAGCACTATGTTGCCTAGAAGTCGCCTAATGTCCATTATTTTTATTGAATGTTTTTTCATAAAATTTTTAAGAAAACTTTGCCTAACACAAGGTCACAAAGATTTTCTCATGTGTTTGTTTCTGTAATTTTAACAGCATTAGGTTTTAATTTAGGTCTAAGATTTGAGTTAATTTTGTATATAATGTGAAATATGAGTCAAAGATTTTTTTGTATATTAATATCTATTTTTTCTAGCATGATTTGTTTAAAAATTCTGACTGCCTTTTTAGCGATTGTTTTTTGCATATTATTTTAGTAATTGTCCTAAGAATTACAATAGAGGAGCTAAAGTTAGAAGACAGGCAACACCTCACCAGGCTGAGTCCAGCACAACTAGATAGTGCCCAGCTACCACCAGCTACTGCTGGGACAGGGATCACAATAGAGGGTCCTGAACAGAGCTGGAGAAAAATGTAGAACAAAATTCTAACTCACAAAAGAAGACCAGACTTACTGGTCTGACAGAGACTGAAGAAATCCTGCGAGTATGGCCCCCAGACATCCTTTTAACTCAGTACTGAAGTCACTCCTGAGGTTCACCATTCAGTCCATAAAACAAACAATGATACATGTAGCTAACCATGTGTAAGAGACTAAATGGAAACCCCAGCCCAGGGGCAAGGACGAGAAGGCAAGAGGGGACAGGAAAGCTGGACAAATGGAAATAGGGAACCCAAGGTCAAGAAGGGGAGAGTGTTGACACATTGCAGGATTGGCAACCAATGTCACAAAACAATATGTATATTAATTGTTTAATGAGAAACATTTGCTCTGTAAACCTTCATCTAAAGCACAATAGAAAATAAAAAAGACCATCAATACCAAATGTTTACAAAGATGTGGAGCAACTAGGACACTCATATTCCCCTGGTAGAAAGAAAAAAAGGTACAGTCACTTTGGAAAACAGATTGGCAGTTTCTTAAAGATATTAACATATATTTGTCTAAAAATTTAAACATACACCTGGCCATTCCACTCCTAGGCATTTACCCAAGAGAAATAAAAGTATGTCCACAATGAGACTTGAATATACATGGGCATTGGAGCTTTATTTGTAATAGCCAAGAACTATTATGAAAACTCAACTGTTCATCAAGAAGTGAATGAATACACAACTTGATTAATGTTACCGATATCATTAAGCTGTACACCTAAAAAAAGGACAAAATGCTAAATTTTGTGTTATATACAATTTTATGCAGTTGCTGAAAGTACTTAGTACAACCAAACACCTTACAGAATTAGTTCTCTTGGTTCAAAGGCTTAGGGTCATTAATTCATGTGACTGTCCAGCCAATTGGCCTAACACTGTTTTTAGAGTTTCTGTTCTACTCCCGAGTTCAATGACTGTTGCCTGGGGTCTTAAAAACTTGTGAGTGGCCATCCAGGATACAACAATTGGTCTCTATCCTCTTGGAGCAGCAGAGAAAGAAGGAGACCCAGGAATCAGAGAAGGAACTGGACAGCATGTCTTGTTGCCTCCTTTGCTATGAGACCAGAAGAGCTGGATGGTGCCCAGCTACCATTATTGAACATTTTGATCAAGCACTCAACAGATGAGTCCTGATTGAAAGAGGAGAAAATTTGGAACAGAATTACAAATTTCTTATAAAATCCAGACTTTCTGAACCTTTTGAGGCTGCAGGAATCCCCAAATCTGTTGCCCTGAGAAAATTTTTGAACCTTGAACTGAAACTATCCCCTGAAGTCATCTTCAAACTAAACAATAGTTAAGCTGAATTAGTAAAGAATGTTTACCTTAAGCACTGCACTGTTTTAAAGAATTATCTATATTAGATCAAATTGACAACAGTAACTCTAAAGCATAGATGAGTAGTTTATGGGTTAGTGACTCTAAGTCAATGGTGGTGAAGCAATCTGGGGAGAGATAGCAAGAATGGTGATACAATGTGAAGAATGTAAGCAATGTCATTGAGCTGTACGTGTTGAAACTGTTGCATGCGTTATGATCTGCTGTATATATTTTCACCAAAAATAAATATTTTTAAAAAGAGGTGAATGAATAAGCATGTTGTGGTATATCTAAACAATGGAGTACTACTCACCAACAAAAAGAAACAAAGTACTAATACACACAACAACATGGATGAATTTCAAAAACATTATGCTAAGTGGAAGAGGTCAAACACAAAAGACTATACCCTGTATAATTCCTCTTATATGAAGTTCTAGAAAAGGTGAAACTATAAATAGAAATCACATCAGTCTTGCCTGGGTCTGGTGGTTGAAGGAGAAGATTGGCTACAAAGGGGCCCAAGAAACTTTTCTGGGTAGTGAAAATGTTTTAAAAAATAATGTGATCATGTTTGTAAAACTGCACACAATTGCCAAAAGTCATCAAACTGTATACTTAACAGGGATCAATTTTTTTGTACATAATTTACACCTCAGTAAATCTGTGGTAAGAAAGAGAGAGAAGGAGGAGGAGAGAAGGGATGGGAGGACTAACAACTAAACTGGACTGGACCATGGCATGGGTCCAGCACTTGATAAATAAGTCCTCCTAAGATACTGAAAAGTCCATCTGACAGGCAAAATGAATTTACTACAAGATACTACCAGCGTTAGCCCAGGCAGAAAAATAAAAAATAAAAAAAGCACTTCTCCACCACTTGGCTTGCCAGCAGACAACAGCCAAAAAGAGCAGTAAGAAGACCTCTGCTGTCCAAATTTTATGTAAATTCCTGTAATAAAAAACCCCATTGGAGTCAGTTCCCGAGGAGCCACTGGTGGGTTTAAATTGCTGACCTTTTGGTTAGCCCACGAGAGCTTAACCACTGCACCACCAGGGATCTTTCAGGCAGAGCCCACTTGGCATCCAGAAAACTTAGCTGAACAGGTAAATATAGCTTTGAGCTTGATAGTCTCTAAGTTAGAAGAATAAACGCTAAATAGTGGGTGAAATGGAAGGTGAATAAGCCAATAAATAGTATTCAACAAATGTTGTTTGACTTTTCTTATTGATTTGTAGAAGTACTTTATATATTCTTGATAATAATTATTCTCAGTTTAATATCTTGCAGTATTTATTTCCATACTTTTTTTTTGGAGGAGGGGGTGCTTGATAAATTGAAGCTCTTAATTTTAATGTGCTTATATTTATCAATCATTTTAAATTACTTTTGCTTATTATGTATAAGTAATCTTTCATTATCACATGTTCATAAAGCTGTTCTTCTCTATTGTCCTCTAAACTTTTATGTTTTTGACATTCACATTTAACTAATTCACCTAGAATTAATATATTTGCGTGTGATTTGAGAGAAGAATCTAATTTCGTAGGAAAACAATTATCTACACACGATTAATTGAAAATCCATCTTTTCCCCACTAAACTTAAAGCCACTTCTATCACATATACGCAGTTATTTTCTTGGCTCTTTTTCTCTCCCCCACTCCCCACCCCCACCCCCCAACTTGTCCTTCTTTGGAAATATCTTAGCCCTACTTGGTCCTTTGTAATTTTATGTAAGTTTTAGAATGTGACAATTTAGCTTATCAAAATCCAACACAACAACAAAAATGTTGTACGTTTTAATGGTATTAAATCTATAAATTGATTTGGGGACAATTGACATCCTTAAAATATTCCATCTTTAAAATTATTAACATCACTCAAATTGTTTACACCTTTTCAGTTTATTTCAATAACATTTAATATCTTTCATAAACACCTTGTAAGACTTGTTAGATTTATTTCTAGTTCTTTTATATATTGATACTTTGGGAACTATTACTTTTTAAAGAATCTTTTCAAAAAATGTATGGCTTTTTATAATGATTTTATATTTAGTAATAAATTTAACTTCTCTTATTAGTTCTAATAATTAATCTATAGTTTCTGAGGGAGTTCCTTTATGGAAAATTATGTTATCTGAGAATAAACAGTGTTTGGTGCCTTTTTCTTCTCAAACTTATACTTTGTTTCATATTCAAATATCTGAATAATTTTTAGATTTTCCCTCAATTGTCTGGTTTTTGCTTTCCTTATTAACTCTAAAAATTAAGGCTTCTTTCTTTTCTGGTGCTTGAATGATGTTTGGGGATTTATGCTCTTTGGAATATTTTCTGTGAAGAGTCTTTGACACTTGGCCTGAAGACAGACTTCTTTAAACAGGATCTGAAATTATTTTCTCTTTGGCTCCCAAGTTTACTTTACTTTAAAATCCCAGGTGGAGTTTTTGGGGTGTTTGTTTTTTAAAATCACTTAGATAAAGATATGCCATTAGAGGACTGGATTGTAGTTATGAATGATCAGGGGAGTTCCTTGTTTTTTGTTTTAAATCTGCATTCAGCACGTAGGTTCTTAGGGAAGCAAGTTTATTTCTAATTCCTTTTTACAAGGCAGGGTTGCTATCAGTCAGAATTGACTCAGTGGCAACAGGTCTGGTTTTGGAACCCCGGTGGTGCAGTGGTTAAGTGTTCTGCTGCTAACCAAAAGGTCAGCAGTTCAAATCTGCCAGCCACTCCTTGGAAACCCTATGGGGCAGTTCTACTCTGTCCTATGGGGTCGCTGAGTCAGAATCCACTAGAGGGCAACGGTAGTTTTTTTTGTTTTGTTTTGTTTTGTTTTTTGTCTTTTAAATTGCCTTTTAGCACCCCAGCTTATGAGAGAGGGGTTATGTTTTATAAGATTCTCCACCATGGGGAAGGTAGAGCCTGGGTTTTCTCTTTTTCCTCCTACATATTAGCAGCAAAAAATAAATAAAATAAAATTCAAGATCAGAGTCTCAGCAAATACCTTTAGGATGAGTTAATACTCTAATAATATCTTAGCAGCTCAACATTGCCTTTTAAAATACTTTAAAAATATTTTATCAAATATTTTAAATTATTTCTTAGTGAAAGTTCATTTAAGTAATATAGTCTTCCAAATTGTGGGAAATGCAGTGCTTAATGTCTACATAATTATTTAAATTCTGCATTTGAGAAGAAAGAAAAATTATTAATAAATTTTAAGTAGTTTTTTTTTGTAATTTAAGATTATTTAAAGAGTTGGAAATTCTTATAAAAATTAAACGATTTAAAAATATAGTTGCTTCTAAGTCTGTTAGCTAGGAAGATAATCATACTTGATTCAAAAAGAAATATATTTCCACTTTAATTTAAATGGTCATTTCTACACATAATAGCATATATATAGGAAACAAAAAAGTGTCACAGTTTCTTAAGAAATACAGATTAATGAATTAATATTCCCAGCATTAGGAAACATCATTTCTATAACCTGATTCAATGAGTATAAACCTAGTTGTGGTCTACTTTTCCGTTTTCTACTCCAATAATGCCAATTCTAAGGCAGTTTTAAAGACGGGGAAAAATGTGAAATATCTCTTAGCGAATCTTCATCCCTTACATCTATCGTTTCTATTTCCCACCATTCTTTATAATTCTTAATGAAGGTTACAATGAATGTTTAATCTCACTATGAACTCAGAAGCTCCAGCTCTTAACATTTAATAAAAAGGCAGGTTTTAAATGCATTTATTTGGATTTTGATGATACATATGCTCTCTCTCCCAAACTGAGATTTTTGCCCAAAGTACCATTGTGAGTCTGTGAACTTACTTAGAGGTTGATTATCTTCTATATGAATAATACTTCAACCCTAAAAATAAAGGACATACTGAGGATTTCTAGTTGATCTTTTTTTCCAGATCTATGTACATCTGCATTTCATAGAAATTATAATTCTGGCCATTTTAAATATCCATCAGAAACAAAGCACAATTGCATCCCAACAGGAAATACCAAAAGATTTTATTTCATCAAACTACCAAATTATGCTTTAGAATGGTCCAGTCACTCCTGCCATGGGGACATGCCATCTTTAGTATTGATTTCATTTTTAAACTAATTTCAAAGAGCCATTTCAATATCAATGTTTCTTTATACCATTTTACGACCATTCCATTTCATGACTTTCATTACAAACTTTGGGGAAAGACATCGATGGCAAATATTGCTTAAATTTGAATACAACTATGAGTTTCAGTTCCTTGTAAGAGAACAAAGACTGAAAAATAGAATGTTTCAGACCAGAGTTTAGTAACCAAATATCAATCTTACATATTTTTCAAGGGAAAGGAAATATAAGTTGAAAAAAATTGAAGCAGCACTTATATCAGCTACTTGATAGATTCTTTATATCTCAAGGAGAGTGACAGCAGCAACTTCACTTTCCAAATAAATAGGTTTGGAAGGAGTTAGAGCTGTTCAAGGAAGTATTTAAAATAAAGAAGTACTCTCAGTGACACATATGTCAAACACACTCTTGGTATGGCTAGGTAAAGCCCTTCTGTGAATGCATACTTCAATAAAGCCCCAGGTCAATATGCCGAAATAAAAAGAATAATAATTCTGCCAAAAACTTCTTTACATAAATATATTATAATGTAAAAAAAGTTAACTGCATCATACTTCACAGGCAACATTTTTGTTGTTGTTGTTAACTGAATTTGATCGAAATTCATAGAGGCACAGATTACTAAAAACTAAACTGAATGCATGTGCTTTTTCTGATGCAAACTTATCTGTGAAGCTAATGGAAAATATAGTTGATTGTTACATCTACATGTGCCGTAAGGGAGTATAAACTATGACCCTACTGAGGAGAAGCCCATTCCCTTATATCATGACAGTTGCTAACATAGTAAACAATAAATGCATTATTATTACCAGATTTTAAACCAGAGTAAATCTCAAATGGTGTATAGTAAAACCATGCAAAGGAAATCAACAATACTAGCTCCTGTAACAGTGTTCTAATGAAATACCTTGAATTGCATACCAATCATACTGTAAATAGCACCTAAAAGGTTAGTGACTATGGCTCCTATGATGACAACAGTGAAGTACTGGCATTATTTTCCATTTCAAAAAGAAACACAAATTAAAGATCATGAACCAAATTTCCCTCTATTTTTTAGCAAAATGGTATGGAATTTAACATATCATAAAAGCACAGTAATAGTTTGACTTTCACTCTGAAATGGGGCATGTTCTCATCTGTATTCCAAGTTCTAACAAGCTGTAAATTCCTAGAGGTAAAAAGAGGCAGTTATGTAGCTCAGTCTGGTTGCCTTCAAGTCGACGAATGTCTACGCTTCTGTACTGGCTATGGGTCTATTCTCTTCTTCATGTTCTTTTCCAGAGTACAACAACCAGGTCTTAAACTTCTTTTAACTTCTATTGCTATATAGCAAAAGAGGCCAAAATTTAATGGTAAAAACATCAAATGTTTATTTATTTGCTTATAATTCTGCAATTTGAGCAGGGCTCAGTGGGCACAGCTCATCTCCCCTCCACATAGAATCAGCTGGCCTCTCTTGACTGATGGCAAGGCTCAACTACAAAATGACCTTTTTTGGCCATATTTTGGCCAAGTCGCTACAGATTATTGGCTGATAGCTTAGCTGGAGCTGTTGAATGAGGCCTTAGTTCTCCTCCACGTGACCCCTCCAAGTGACTAAACTTGGCTCCTTACAGCATTACAGTCGCAGAGTAGTTCAGTGTCTTGCATGATGGCACACTTCCCACTCAGTGAAAAAGCAGAAGTGGCCAATCCTTAAAACTTACACCCAGAACTAGAAAATTGTCCCTTTGGCCACACTGCAGTGCTTACATACAGGTCAGATGAAAGAGGAGGGGAAAGAAAAAAACAAAAAAAAAAGGATGACTGCCTTTTTTACCTCCAGGCAAGCATTGTAACAGATTACCATGTACCTCAACATTACACACACAGATGGTACTAACTGAATACTTCTTGTATGAATGAATTACAGACCATCTAAATTATCTAATTTCAGTGTTTTATTACCTTGATTGTTTAGTTTATCCTGATGCTAACTAAAATTCCTCCTTATTTAATTTAACCATATTTCTTCCAAGTTGAAATATAGTTTATAGCTAATAAATGGTCAACATCATCTTCACAAAGCATGCTTTTGCTTAAAGACAAGTGTTAAATTAGACAGTAATTTCCAGGGACGGTTTACTCAATAAGCAAGGTAAGCTTGTGCTTAGGGCATCAACAAAACAAGGGCACCAGTTGTCCAAAGCAAAGACCCATAGATGTCAAGCAGACAAGACACAAGGAAAAGCAAGTGCTGCAGTGGAAGGGAACTGGCAGGGCCCTAAATGAAATTGATACGAGCTCTAATGCATGAGAATGTGTCAGCCAGAAATAAAGTTCATGCAGGGTCATAAGGGCGCCCACATGCAAAGTTGTTTAAGCCATGAGGCCCTTACCACTTCAACACCTTTGTTGACATCTGTCTCCTACAGTTCCCTCCCACGTAATTGAAACTCCTTATCTAGGCAGGTCTCTTGGAAGTATACTACTTCTTTCTAATAAACAAGAGGTGGGGGTGGGCTGTTGAGTCTAACTCATGCCATGTTCACCCAATATGCAACTGAATCTAACATGAGTGGTTACTGGGTGTCATGGATTGAATTGTGTCCCCCTAAAATGTCTGTCAACTTGGCTAGGTCATGATTCCCAGTATTGTATGATTATCTACCATTTTATAATCTGATGTGATTCCCCTATGTTTTGTAAGTGCTATCACTATGATGTAATAAGATGGATTAGTGGCAGTTATATTGATGAGCTCTGCAAGATTAGGTAGTGTCTTAAGCCAATCTCTTCTGAGATATAAAAGACAGAAGTGAGCAGAAAGACATGGGGACCTCATACCACCAAGAAAGCAGTGCTGGGAGCAGAACACGTCCTTTGGACCTGAGGTTCCTGTGCTGAGATGCTGCCAGACCAAGGAAGACTGATGCATCACAAGGACCTTCCTCCAGAGATGACAGAGAAAGCCTTCCCCTGGAGCTGATGCCTTGAATTTGGACCTGTAGCCTACTAGACTGTGAAAGAATAAATTTCTCTTTGTTAAAAGCTATCCACTTGTGGTGTTTCTGTTATAGCAGCAGTAGATGACTAAGACCAGGGAAAGGATGGTCTCTGATCCAGTCTGAGAGAATCATCTTGTATATCCACATCTACTGATCCCGCAACTCCAGCCATTAGGGCCAGCAATGCTCTTTGCCATAATACAAACACAAGGGTATGCTCTTGCCCATGTCCTCGTAAACAACTAATGGAAACTCCAGTCCCAGATAATGCACAAAAGCAAGGTAACTCAAAAAACTTGACCATTGCAATGAGTTCAATCAAGTTATTTTTAACTATATAGCATTTTACATACAGAGTTATGTCCTAAATTTTGTAAACAGTAATATTTATAACTTTAAAATATGTTTGGGGTACAAGTGGATGCAATCTAGCATGCATTTAATATAATACTAAAATGGGTAATAATTTAATGTAATACTAACATAGCAAATGTCCAAAATGTTGTGGGACATCGGCAGAATTTTACATTGATTGCTGAAACAACTAAGTTCACTGACTCATTTTCTTTGTTGTAGAATATGTGGAATATTATTTTTGTAGAAAATGTGGTATATAGTAAAAATCTTAGTACCCTACATCCACTCAAAATTTTATTATCCAGTTCATCTCATTCTGCTGAAATGGCATATGCCACATTTTGTGTTCAATTGCTAATATTATAGTCCCATTTAAAAAGAAGTTACATTATGGATAGCTAAGACACATACAGCATGTATATACATGTACATATATAACTTACATATCCCGTTCAAATGTGTGAGTACGCAGAGGAGGGGGCACCACAAATTATTAGTGTTTAGGGCCCTCACAAGCCTTAATCTGGCCCTGGTCATTTCCTTGCTATCTGAAAAACAAACTCATTTTGCTGCCATATGGAAATAGGAAAGACAGTTAAATACTTGGCAAAGAGAGTTAATGACTTGTTCTTAGAAAGTAAAGGAGATTTTTAAATCAAACACAAGATGCTCCAAGTGTTTGCAGAATGCCTTATAAAGAAAAGTCTTGGCACAGGAAAAATATCATCCCCTGCTGTCACAAATAGGCCTTGAGTTTGTAAGTTAGGATTCCTAAATTTGAGTCCTAATTCTGCCACATCCAAGAGTGTATTTTAGAGCAGCCACTTCACCTCTCTGGGGGTCAGTTTTTTCATCTGTAAAATGGTAGTATTGTACTGAAATTTTCTAAGGAAACCTGCAGCTACAAGATTCTGTTCATAAAACACAACCTTTGTAATTAAAGAGATTCTGTGATTTATTTCTATTTGGATAGTCTTTTATGTTTACAGTATATGGAGAAACCATATCTAATATCTGAATCTGTGGATGCTTGATAAAACAGTTTTTCATTTTCACTCTCAGACTGGCAGAGATGTACATTCTTAAATTTTTTTTTACCTCATATTTAGAAGAGTTCAGAGGAAGAGTTCTGTGCAGCTCTAAGTACTTGAGATTTATTCCTCCAGAAAGACAAAAAAAGGGAAGGGGTGTATTTGTATTTTATGCACCACATGCTTCCTTATAGATATTATTGTTGTTAAAACTGTTTCCATTAAAAAGAGAAGTTTCAAATAAGTGAATGGAGTTTTTAATTAGAAAATAAATTTGCATAACTATAAACACCTATCATGAATTTGCAAAATCAAAATGGCCTCCAACTCCCTCATTTTTATGTTTATTTCACTACAGACCAGGCAAAGGCTCCACAAGCTTTATATCTTACTGACAAATAATCTTGGATAAAGCCTAAAGCAAGGTAGTAGGTAAACAAACTTCTTAATAGCTACATCACACAACAACAAGGGGTATGAGGGAGATGGCTTACATCAGCTTGTGAGAACTGATCCTGTCCATCTTTTCCCAATCTGCATTCAATAAAGTAATGCTGGTAGGTGAAATTAGCCATGATGGGAAACTGGCAAATACAGGCAGTCCCCGGGTTACCGACGAAAGAGATACATTCCTGAACACACCTTTAAGAATTTGTAGGCAAATCGGATAACAGGTGCACACGGTTCTTATTTAGCCTTACTTTGGAGCCCTGATAGTGGAGTGGTAAAGAGCTTGGATGTTAACCAAGAGGTCAGCAGGTCGAATCCACCTTGGAAACCCTATGGGGCAATTCTACTCTGTCCTACAGTGTTGCTGTGAGTTGCAATCGACTTAATGGCAACAGGTTTTTGTTTTTGGTTTAGTGCATGAAAAGCCTCAAAGCTTTTTCAATAATTTAGAAACTGCATGTGCAGCAAGTGAAAGTGATTATGATGAAGAATTTGTTGCGGGTAGGGGTTGGTTCAATCATTTCAAACCAAACCAAACCCAAACCGACTGCCGTCCAGTTGATTCCAACCTGTAGCGACCCCATAGGGTTTCCAAGGCTGTAAATCTCTATGGAAGCAGACTGCTACATCTTTCTCCTGCGGAGCGGCTGGTAGGTTCGAACAGCCAATCTTTTGGTGAGCATCGATCGCTTTAACCACGGCACCACCAGGGCTTCTTAATCATTTCAAAGTGAGGGCAAATTTACAAAACGTTAAAGGACAAGTTGTCCGTAAATTGGATGTTCATAATCTGGGGACTGCCTGTACAAAAAAAAAAAAGTGCTTTTTTTTTCCTCTTTCTTTTTTTCTAACTTTTTTTGAGAGAGAGCTAGTTGTTGAGCAGTTGCCTTAACACCACTGTGCTAAATCAACCTATCTAAAATAATAAAAGGCAGGGAGTCAGGAACTCAGACAGACTAAAGGGAAAGAACAATGATGGTAAACAGTCTGAGAAGCTGTGCCGTTAGGCCAGTTAGGAAGTCTAAGGAATAAACAAAAGACAACCCAGTTAAGAAACTTTGATAACTGAGCTTAAATTGATAAGATTAAATATACTTCCTGTTATGGTGGAACTTTACAAGTCAGAATTGACTCAAAGGCAGTGGGTTTTTTATGGTGGAAGTCATCACCAGAGTCAACTTGCCAGAGGAAACTAAAGGTTTGAAAGTACTGGACCAGAAAGAAAACTAGAGAAAATGGAACCAATGACAGACCAATTCAGTCAACCAGCACCTTCACTCAGAGAAAGAGCTGACTCGAAAAGCCCAACAAAGGTTTAAATAAAGGCAAAGAAGGTGTGAAGACAATAAGTAGCAAAGGAATGCCTCTCCTATTATTTTCTTGACATGTTTATCCATTACTTTAGTTCTTAAATCACGAATTTCTTCTAAGCTACAAGAAACACTACATACAATCACGCTTGTTTGTATGTCTTCATACAAATTTTTAAGAATTTTGGTGGTAAAATTCAAAATGTTCTTCATTGGACATAATTTCCATTTCTTTCTTTACTTTATAAAATTGATTGTGTCAAATTTGTCTTCATTCTGATAGAACAGTTTACCCCTCTCTTGGGTAGGAAAAAAAATAAAACTGCTTTTCCTAGTAACCATATTAAAAAATCTAAATAGAGTATTGTGAGATAAAGAATTTAACTTTACCCAAAGAATTTGGTTTTTGTCCTTGGTTCCTGAGAGGTAACCTCTAAAACTTGGAAGTGATTAAAATGTCTTTGATGAGGCTTCTAGGCCACACCTGAGGGTTCAACTGACCGGGCACCTCTTGGGTGGAAGCTGGCTGTGTCAGAAGACCACTGAGTGATATCAGTCAACCTCAGGGAAGTGGGGCATGATTTAATCAATCATGCTTCTGTGATGAGGCCCCAATAAAGACTCTGGACACAAAAGTTCTATGGGATTCCTGGTTGGTGAAAGGCATTAATGCATGTGGATGCACATTGGTGCATCCCTTTTTGGGACATGGAAGCTCTGCATTGGGAACCCTCCCAGACCTCATCCTATGTGTCACTTCATTTGTATCATTTTGCTATAATAAAACCGTATTCGTATCACTCTACCCTGAGTTCTGTGATTTAAAAAAACAAAAAATAAAACCCATTGCCATTGAGTCAAATCTGACTCATTGTGACCCTATAGGACAGAGTAGAACTGCACCATAGGGTTAGTTCTGTGATAGTTCTAGTAAATTATCAAACCCAAGGGAGCAGTGGGAACCAGCATGTCAGAAGTGAGGGGGCCTGGGTACTCCTGAGCTTATGGCTGATATCCTAAAGAAGTAGAGGGAGCTCTTGAATTTGTAGCCAGCAGGCCAGAGAGGAAGAGAGCCCTGGGACCCCCAAGCTTACAGCTGTCATCCTGAAGAGGGAGTAGGGAAACCCCTGAATTTGTAGCCACCAAATCGAAGTGATGATATCGTGCAGACTCTAAGCTTGCAGCTGGTATCTGAAGTCTTGGGCAGAGTTGGAAGTCTGGAGGACCGTGCCCTTTAACGTATGAGATGTGACCTACTCCAGGTGGGTAGAGTCAGAGGAAGAAGTGCTGCATTTGCAGCTGGTGTCAGAACACAAGTTGAATAGAGGGGAACAGAACTGAATTGAATTTATCCTCACAGTTTGATGTCAGAGATGAGGAAAGGTGGAATTTGATTTCGCCACATTACTGTGTCTCACTGAAATTATTTCTAATCTATTAACATTACCAATTAACGTATTTTATTTGCAAATATTATATTTTCCTGGTTTATAACATTTATCATTAAGCAAATATTTATTATTATCTTGTAGATGATTTTCTTATAAAGCACTGAACTGAGTATAGAGATTATAAAAATGAATGTATATGATTTCTGTATTCAAATGGTTCATACATTAATGATCTAAAACAGTGTATAAAGAAAAAAAACCTATTGCCGTGGAGTTGATTCTGACTCATAGCGACCCTATAGGACAGAGTAGAACTGCCCCATAGGGTTTCCAAGGATTGCCTCATGGATTTGAACTGCCGACCTTTCAGTTAGCAGCCGTAGCTCTTAACCACTACGCCACCAGCATTTCAATAACAGTGTATAATAAGTATTATAATTGTGTTATGAACAATATGTTAATGGAACTGTCTTAGTTATCTAGTGCTGCTATAACAGAAATACCAAAAGTGGTTGGTTTTAACAGAGAAATTTATTCTGTTATAGTCTAGGAGGCTAGAAGGCCAAACTCAGGGTGCCAGCTCCAGGGGAAGGCCTTCTCTCTGTGTTGGCTCTGGGGGAAGGTCCTTGTCATCAATCTTCCCCAGTTGAGGAGCTTCTCATCACAGGGACCCTGGCTCCAAAGGAGAGGCTATTCTCTTGGCTCTTGTTTCTTGGTGGTATGAAGTCCCCCTGTCTCTCTGCTCACTTCTCTCTTTTATATCTCAAAAGAGATTAACTCAAAATACAATCTAATCTTGTAGATTGAGTCCTGCCTATTAACATAACTGCCTTTTATCCTGCCTCATTAACATAACTGCCTCTAATCCTGCCTCATTAACATTATAAAGGTAGGATTTACAACACAGGAAAATTACATCAGATGACAAAATAGTGGACAATCACTCAATACTGGGAATCATGGCCTAGTCAAGTTGATACACATTTTGGGGGTACACAATTCAATCCATAACAGGAATTTAGAAGATGATTGTTTGAGATCCTACTTTCCACAATGCCTTCACTGATGCTTAGTGAATCGGTAGAGTCTACAGCTCTGGTTCTGTAATCATATAGACATTTATGCTAATTTATGTTAGATTACTTACTGTATAATCAAATAAAGCTAACCTTTAAACTATAAAATTGAGACCAGCAGAGTTCTCACCTCTTAGATTTGTAGTGAGGATTAAATGTCTGCCACATTGTAAATTTTTAATAGATAACAGCTAGTATTTATTCTATATTAAAATGAAATATTTTGCTCTGTCATTCCTAGGTCCTTCTGCAATCCTCCGAAGAAGGAATCATGTTAGGAGTCAAGCAGAGTTTTGATAGCTATGGATATATAATAATATATAATATACAGATATAAATATTAACTAGCTTTACTTTTTTTTTCTACAGCTTACTTTTAAAAAAAATTGACAGTGTTTCTTAGATATATTTCCAGATCAGTACATTTAGATCTACTTGAGTCTTCAAAAATAATTTAAAGGATATATTGTAATTTATTTAATGATTCCTTTATTAATTAATATTTAGGTTTTCACAATGATTTTCTTTTATAAACAAGGCTGTAAGAACATCCATGAATACACTTTTCTTCAGTTGCATGTATCTTTATGAGGAATTTATTATAAAATTGGAATTGTGAATGTTTATTTAAAATATGTAGATTATTCCTTCAAAAAATCTGCATTAATTTAAAAATCCCCAAGAGATGGTGAGTTCTAATTTTTTCTATGAACAAATTATTTAATATTTGCCAGTTTAAAAAGCTAAATATATGTATGTTTGTATGTATTTATCTACCTATCTATCCATCATCTATCTATCTATGGCAGAAATCACTAATTGTCTCCCTTAATCCATATGTTCCTTTTTGCACTTGGTAATAGAATATCCTGAGTTTTAGCATGGCACATGGCTAACCTGCTAAAGACTACATTTCTCAATCTTTCTTGCAGCTTTGTGAGCTATGAGATGAGGTTTGATTAATGGGATGTGAACAGGAGTAATGTGTACAGATTCCAAGTTCCTCTTTAAAGGTACAATATTTGTGTTAAATTTCTTCTTCTTTCCATCCTGATGACTTGGAAAGATAAACTACTGGGCAGTCGCTGGGAACTTAGCTTATATCTTTGCATGAGCTAGTACAGCAACAAACCATCTACCTGTCCTGAATCACGTATCTACTTTTGCATTGTTCCTTGAGAGAGAAATACATGCCAGTCTTGTTTAAGCCACAGCATTTTGAGTTTTGTTGTTATAGCTGCCTATATATCTACATATTTATTGATTTGTGTACGTATGTGTATAACTATGTAGGTATCTTCCATTAATCATTTATACTGTATATTTCCCCTTTAAGTGTTGCATTAAATGGCATTGAATCTATTATGAGTAACCTAATTAGCAAGATTAAGTAGTTTATATCATTGGCTATTAGTGTTTCATCTTATGTCATTGGTCACTAATATTTCATCTTATATCACTGGCTATTAGTATTGAGCATTTTATATTATTGGCTGTTAGTTGCCTGTTGATATCATTTGCACTTCTCTCCTGGGTTTTTTTTTTTTTTTTTCCAATTTGTTTTAGAATGTCATGATATATTATAAAAATTAATTAGTTATCTGTTATATATGTTATAAATGTTTTCTCCCAGCCCTTTATTTGTATTAAACATGTGTTTTCCTGTTTCTATTCATACATAGTTTAGGTAGATTTGTCAAAGCTATCATGGCCACAATATTTGAAAAATATTCTACATTTTCTTTAAAGGCTTATAAATACATAATATACCTGGAATTTATTGTATGGCATGAGGTAGCAATGAACATAATGTTTTCACCAATATATAATTTTCCCAAGAATTTTTATTTAAGTACCCACATTTAGAGTGTTAGTTTCTGAATATTCTATTTCATTTTGGTTTTTCAATTCCTGTATGAGTTCTAAACTATTCAAATTACTATTGTTTTATGAAGTGTTTTTATTTCTTTCAGGTCAAGATATCATAACTCTCTTTCAAAGTAATCATTTTTTATTTCACATAACCTATAAATCATGTAAGCAAATTATATTTTAAAAATCATATAGGTATATTGATAGAATTGTATAAAATGTATAGATTTATTTGAGTATCTGTTCCAGAAACATGATATGTGTCTGTATTTATTTAGATATTATTTTTTTTCTTCAGTAAATCATGGTTTTTTGTTTGCTGTTTTTAGCATAGTCCCTTTAGCCTTTAAACATTTCCTTGTTTTCTGGCACCACAAGGTGTTTCATCTCACTATTGCCGTTTCCCTGCTTCAGACCTACAATTCAGCATTTCACTAAGGAGCTGGATTCTTCTCAATAAGGAATGATATTTAGAAACCAATATCTGAGCACTAGGTGTCCTCCCAAGGATCCCTGATGGAGCAATGGTTAAGCGCTTAGCTGCTAACCTAAAGGTCAGCAGTTCAAACCCACCAGCTGCTCCATGGAAGAAAAGACTTGGAGATCTGCTCCCATAAAGATTAGAGCCTAGGAAACCCTATAAGGCAGTACTATTATGCCATATAGGGTCACTATGAGTTGGAATTGACTTGACAGCAAACAACAATAGGTGTCCTCTCAGGAGTCCCTGGGTGACACTAACGGTTAAGTGCTCCACTACTAGCCAAAAGGTTGGTGGCATGACCATATCCAAAGGCACCTTGGAAGACAGGCCTGGCAATCTGCTTCTGAAAGGTCATAGCCTTGAAAACCCTATGAAACAATTCTACTTTCCACACGTGGTGTCCTCATGAGCCAGAATTGATTCAGGAGCAAGTAACAGCAACAGCAAGTGTGCTCTCAATGAGCCTACTGTGGCTCTCTGGGTAGATGGTAGGGAAAGGACTTGGTAGAGGCATAGGTTACCCAGGCTACAGGTACTGGGTTAAGCCCACTTCTCTCTAAGACAGAACCTGTGCATATTTATTTAATCCTCTTAAAACTGTATCTTTCCTATCATTTCAAAGATAAACCATATTGTTCAAGTTGGCATTTGTTTTATCAACCTGGTTTTGCATTTCAGCCAAAGGATTGTTCCGAAATCTTTAGAAGATTCAATTTTGGTCAAGGTTAAGAATCATTACATATTAAATGTGTCTTAATATAAAAATACTAGCTAATATTTCCTGAGCACTAATAATTTGAAAGTGGAATATTTCCCTTTCAGGCAATATTATCATTTCATTTTAGTCCCAAGAACATCTTGATTCCTTTATTAATAAGGGCACCCACTTATAACCTCTACCTTTGATGCACTTACACATTATGTAGTTTCGAGTTCCTTTTGATGTCCTTGAAATCTTGTTTTGTCTAATGTCTAATATGTGACCGACTTGCCACACTTTTAAGATTTCCTGTACATTCACTCCTCATATCTTTCCATATTATACTATGATTGCCTTTACTTTGATGTAATATTTTCCCCTGAATATTTTAATACTAACAAAACCTTAAAAGTGTGGTTGGTAGTTCAAGGATGTAAGAACTTCTCTTTGAACTTGAATTCTAAGAAGGCTGCAAAAGCATTTACTGAAGTCACATTTTAGGATTGTGAATATCTAACCTCATGTCTGAGATGGTAAGGAAAGTTTTTACAGTATCCAGGTTTTAAGATTAAACCAATGAAGGTCAAGAAAGAAAGGAAGGAAGAAAAGAATGAAGCAAGAATGGACAGAAGGAGGGACAGAGGGAGGAAGGAGGCAAAGAAGGAAGACCAGAGCAAGCCCAGATGTTCCCAGTGAATTAGATATACCATACACTTGGAACTGCACATCCCTTTAGGTCACCACCTCCAAAAAATAAAATCCAGGGTCAAACTACTAAGTTAAGCAAGGAAAATACAAAGAACAATATATTATTTTACTTGTAAGGAAAACCAATTTGACTCTATAACAAATACATGCCAGCAGTTAGTTTTGTAAACTTTCAAAGGTTTTTATAAATTTAAAAAAAAAAAAAAAACAACTGACTCCTTAATTTTTACATTTCTCAGTTACTTAAATATCTATGCAAGAAAAAATATATCTTGTCTGAGACAGTAGTTGGCTAATAATTTCTAATTTTAATAATGTTGGAGCTCTGGTGGTGCAGTGGTTAAGAGCTGGGCTGCTAACCAAAAGATTAGCAGTTCGAATCCACCAGCTTCTCCTTGGAAACCCTATGGGGCAGTTCTGCTCTGTCCTATACGGTCGCTATGAGTCAGAATCAACTGGACGGCAACAGGTTTGATTATTTTGTTTTTGTTTTTGAGACAATATTTGGCTAAGAATTTCTAATTTGAACAATGTTTTCTCTTTATTCACATAGTTCAGTGTTTTAGATTTTTTAAAGCATGCAATACTAAGACAAAACAATCTTCATCAGAAGTATAGAAGTTATAAGAGAGAAAATGTATAGTAATCTTACCTTTTGCTTTCTTGAGACCTTTCTCTTAGGTGATTCAGTGGTTCTATCAGCATCCAGTGAAGTGGGAAGTGACTATATTTTCACAGAAGAAATATAAAAAGTAATATTAGTGTGAGAGTCAACCTATGACATGAAAAATAGAACAATGCAGCAAAACAAAACAAGTTTAATTCATAATATTTCTTGGAAATTATTTTGTCATAAGATTGATGGATATTTTTTAAGTATCTAAAAAGAATGAAGAAAGTTATAATGGGAACTTGATAGAAAGTGATAGATATCAAAGATAGTCAAAGAATGGAATGGAACAAATATTGAAAATTATAGTTCATGTAAACTTTCATTTAAAAAACATTTTGAAACTACGTTTTGAAAGAGATACTTGTGTACCTGGGGAAATAAATCCAAAAACCATTCAGGAACATGTTCAACACTGTTGCATTTCAAGAAAAAGAAAAATAGTCCTTTGGGCACCCAAACAAAAAAACCAAGTCACGTATAATGTAAAAATATCTAACCATCTACACATGACAAAATATAACAGAGTAACATATTCAAGAAATTCAAATTCAAAAAAGAAAAAAATCATGTAACCGTGAATTTTATATTCAGCCAAACTGAGCCTCAAGAGTAAAGGCTGCAAACTACCCATTAGAACACGCAATAACTCAAGAAAAATGGTTCTATAAGACTTTCCAATGAATCTACTAGAGAACAAAACTCACACAACCAATCTGACTAGTTATAAGGACTAGTGTTAAGCATATACATATATATATATATCCCTAACAATGTAAGATTTAATGATATAAAGGAAGCAGTATAGAATACGATGGCCATGTTTCTTGGCAATGTAGATATAGGAAAATTAGATACATTAGAGTAAAATAAATTTTCTGATTGTGTTATAATATAAACAGAGGGAATAGGAAGAAGGAAACAAGGTCAGAAATTAGATTACTTTGAATATACCTTGTTTTATAGATTTGATTTTGGACACATGTAAGTATTTTACTTAATTATAAAAAATAAACTAAATTTTAAAAAGAAATTCCAAAAATCAAAAGAAACATAACACAAATAAGCCTAAATATGCTATGGAAAACAACAGAGAGCATTAGTATTATAAATGAGGTTAAAAAACATCAATTTTTCTGTATATTCTTGGTGGGATTAGGGGGAGGAAAGAACAGCTACAAAATCTTAAATTGATCTCATTGGTTACTGAAATAGTATTGGTATTGCTATTCTAAGCCTATTTTGTGTGTAATGTCAAGTAAATCAAATAAGTCATTATAGTGGCGTAGTTGGAAACTGAGATTTTTAATATGGATAAAAAGAGATTAATGAGTTCAAGTAAAAATCATGTAGTTTGATTTTGATTTAGAGTATCAGTACGAACAAATTTCTGGGTCTGCCCCCTGAAAAGTCAAAGAAATAATGACCATAACAGTAACAATAAACAACTCTATACCCTATACTTTGTTGCTTAAATAAGACTTTCTACTAAAATGAACCAGCCTTCTTAGGGAAATAGCTGATCCCAGGTTTGGAGCAAAAATTATCAAGATGAGATAGAACCTTTCGTCATCCAAAAAAACAAGCAAGCAAGCCATCAGAGGCTTCGAGAGTTATGTAAAAAGGACCAAAAGCCAACTTGAATAAGATTATCCTGAACAAAAATCAGAAAATTTGAGTATCCATAAGTAAAATAAATGGAAAGGATTGAAATACGTGAAATGTGATTAAATCTGTAAATTATTAATAATCCTAAATCAAAATAAGAAACTCATTGATTACTTTTAGAAGACACTACAAGACTAATTTAGTGCTATGAAAGCGGGTAAATACAGGAAAAGAATAAAGCAGTTTCTTGCTTTTCCTATGTTATTGTTGTTGTTAGGTGCCGTTGAGTTGGTTCTGACTCATAACGACCCTACGCACAACAGAACGAAACACTGCCTGGTCCTGCGCAATCCTCACAATCATTGCTATCCTTGAGTGCATTGTTGCAGCCACTGTGTCAATCCATCTAGTTGAGGGTCTTCCTCTTTTTCACTGACCCTCTACTTTACCAAGCATGATGTCCTTCTCCAGGGACTGATCCCCTCTGATAGATAACACGTCCAAAGTATGTGAGATGTAGTCTCGCCATCCTTGCTTCCTGTACTTCTTCCAAGACAGATTTGTTCATTCTTTTGGCAGTTGATGGTATATTCAATATTCTTCACTTGTACAAACTCTATTCCCTGGTTGTCGAGAAAAATTTCTCATTAGAGACACGTTTTAGCTATTAAATGAAAAAGTAATGATAGAAGTAGAATACTACAATTCTACAGTCCCTCATGAATTAATGGGTATAGGCCATGACAATGAATGGATGATAACATAACTAAAACTGAGAAAAGTAGACTGTATGTGCCTTCTGCTGGAATTCAACAGCACTTCCAGATTCAAATGTGATTCAGATTGAGTTTTTAGTTCTAACTGCAAACTCATTAAAAAATACAGGGAAAGAAGAAAATGTTAAGTGACATTAGGAAGGATGCAGTCATTAAATCCAGACTCTGTGAAACTTGACATGGCAAATTACCTGGTTTCTTCAACAATGAAAATGACAACAACAACAGAGGCAAGAAATTAATATAGTAGCAAAACTCTAGATTAAAAGACATTTATCACCCAATTACAATTATGGACCTTATTCGGATCCCTATTCAAACAAATGAGACAAAACAAACAAACATATATTAGACAATTGGGGAACTATGTCACTGACTAGATATTTACCTGGAAATGCCTTAATTTCACCATCATATTTGAGAGACAGTTTTGTTGGATATACAACTCTTGGCTGGCAGTTTTTTTTCCATCAAGGCTTTATATATGTCATCCCATTGCCTTCTTGCCTGCATGGTTTCTGCTGAGTAGTCTGAGCTTGGTCTTATTGACTCTCGTTTGTAGATGACTTTTTGTTTATCCCTAGCCCCTCCTAAAATTCTCTCTTTATCTTTGATTCTGGCAAGTTTGATTAGAATATGTCTTGGTGACTTTCTTTTGGGATCTGCCTTGTGTGGCGTTCCATGAGCATCTTGGATAGATATCTTCTTATCTTTCATGACATCAGGAAAGTTTTCTGCCTACAAATCTTCGATAATTCTTTCTGTATTTTCTGTTACACTCCCCTATTCCGGTACTCCAGTCACTCATAGGTTATTCCTCTTGATACAGTCCCACATAATTCTTAGAATTTCTTCATTTTTTTCAATTCTTTTATCAAATTTTTCCTCAAATAAATTGTTGTCAAGTGCTTTATCTTTAATCTCACTAATTCTGACTTCCATTGCCTCAATTCTTCTCTTATAGATTTTTTATTGAGTTGTCTAATTCTGAAATTTTATTGTTAATCTTCTGGATTTCTGTTGCTGTCTCTCTATGGATTCTTGCAGCCTATTAAACTTGTCATTGTGCTCTTCTCTAATCTTAAATTCCTCTATTGCTTTGTTTGTATGTTCCTTGGCTTGTTCTGAGTTTGGCCTGATCTCCTTCACGATCTCTTGAAGAGTTCTGTATATTAGTCTTGTATTCTACCTCCAGTAATTCCAAGAAATTATCTTCCTCTGGAAGATTTCTTGATTCTTTGTTTTGGAGCTTGCTGAAACCATCATGGTCTGCCTCTTTATCTGATTTGATATTGACTGTTGTCTCTGAGCCATCAATAAGTTATTATATTTATTTATCTAATATTTTCTTACTGTGTCCTAGCTTCTTATTTTGTTTTGATATGCCCAAATAGGCTGCTCGTGTGAACTGGTTTGATTATTGGTGCCTTTGAAGCTCTAACGTCCTGTCACCAGGTAGTTAGATCTGTTACAAGGCATGTGAGCCAAGGAGTCTGTTTACTTTTCTTGAATGGATTCAGCTCAGGTGTCCAGGTAGTAGGCCAACAAGTGTGTGGTGCTGGCTCTCACCTACAGTCCTAGATGGGAAAGGGTGATTGGAGTAGGCACAGGTATCTGGCTGCAGTAGGGGGTCACGGGCTGAGCAAGGCAGGGGGCTGACAGCTGCCCCTGAGTGTCTGGGAGGAAAGTATGTCCCTGTTCCCTAGAGCGTATAGGTGGTTAGGTTTTGCAGCCAGACTATAGGTACCCAGTGCTATTGGTTGTAAGGACTGGGAGGCACCACTTATTCTTAGACCCCTGTCATAAGTGGCTAGGTGGTGTGGGTGGAGCCACCAGTCCTCAGACCCCTGATGTGAGTAGGTGAGGACACTGCTTAATGGGCAGAGCTGTATCAAATGTCACAAACCTGCCACTCCACCATATAGCTGATACAGTGAAGTCAGGCTTCAGGTACTTACCCTGTTGTACCGTGCTAATGAGGGCCTATACAGTGGAAATGGGCCCACACAGGTCTATACAGGGATAAAAGGCATTCAAAGTCTATGGATCTCTTACGGCTGTGCCTAGGCAAAGGAGCTGTGCCTGCCCTGAGTTCCTGGCTTAGGGGAGCTAGCAGATTATTTTTTGTTTGTTAATTTGTTCCCTCTCCAAGGCTGGGAAAATGGCTCAGGGCACATGATGGGTCCTACTTCCAACCCAGGGAAAGCAGCAATCACTGAAGCTGGCCCAGGACCTGGTGCAGAGCGGGGAGGGAGCAGGTAAATGGGAGAGAGGTTCTTCCCAAACAGGGTGTTTTCCGATCTGCGCCTAGGTTAAACACATGTACTTATATTTCGCTGATTGAGCACTGCTTTTCACTGGCTCTGGAGGCCTGAGCAGACTCGCTGCTGCTCGGTCTCTCTCAATGCGGAAAATGCATCCCGAACACCTGCTTGCCTCACTGCACACACCAGCATATCCTGCCCTCAGGATGCCAGCTCCCACCGAGTCAGGTCTGGCAATGCCTCGCAATTTCTGAACTGTCTTTCTCTCCCCCTGCCACTCAGTCTGATTCCTTAACTTTGCCTTTCATGTTCAGGGCTCCTAGATTGTCATATATAATCGATTCACTTGTTTTTTCGGGTCTTTGTTGTAAGAGGGACCACCAGAAGCATCTGACTACTCTGTCATCTTGGCCCTGCCTTGACTAGATATTCATGTTCTTAGTGGATTATTGGTAATTTTTAAAGTATACAATGATATTATGATGGCTTTTTAAAGATTCTTAATATTTATAGATACTTTCTAAAACATTTATGGATAAAATTATATGATGCCTGCGACTGGCTTCAAAATAATTGAAGATAGAGATGAAACAAGATTAGCCATTAAATGATAACTATTGAAGCTGAAATATTGATATGATGGAGGTGGGTGGTTTATTACACCATTCTCTGTACTTTTGTATATGTTTGAAATTTTCTATTATAATAAGTGTGAAATTTGATGACAGCCTGTGTGTTGCAGTGGTACTGGAAATAGAGAGAAGTAGCAACTACAAGTGGCATTTGCAAAATATAACGGACAGCACCCAGTGATTATTTGGAGCTAAATGGAGCAGGGTGTAAGGAATGGGAGGGATGACTTCTATATTACCCAGATATGACACTCAGAAGCTTAGACCCTAGCTCCAAGCATGAAGTGCAATGAATTTATTCTGGATATAGATTTTGCATGGAAGTTGCTTGAAGATGACAAGACCATGGGGCAAAGGAGCTAAGGGAACTCTAAAGAAAATAGTTGAAGTAATAAATCATGGCTGGAACAGAAGGAGAGTGAAGCCATGAGGCTACTGACATACAGGGCAAAAAAGAGAGTGCGCTGGACTGTTGTTCTTCCACTAACAGACTATTTAATACTGAGCAAATAACTTATTTTTTATTTAGCTTACACATGTAAAAATTGAGAGTGGACTTCATTTATATGGTCAGTTGCAGATCTAAAATGATATGCTTTCCTTCACGTATCAACTTTTTTCCAGTTCATGTTCCGCACCTAAAGAGAAGAAATCTTTGGATTTATATATTGATATGTTGTTACACCAGCACTCTACATTCTCTTTGACATCTATTTCAAAACATAGCCTCAATCATGAGAAAAGTATGAGACCAAAAAAAAAAAATGTTTTATTTTTTTACTCTTGTATTTCTGTTGTTGTTAAGGATCTTTATGCCAAAGTTAAAATTCTAGCTAACAATCTCTGCAGCTCCAGTATTAACCATGGTAAACATTACCACAGTAACCTTAATCTGGGGCTGTTTGCAAAACTATTTATAACCTTGTTTTAAGTTAAGAAATGATTCTTTGTAAACAGAGGAAAAATTGCTATAACTCCATTATCAAAAATTCTGTTTAACCATACTGGTGTTATTCACTTCAGCTGAACTATGGGGAGGTGAAAATATCACAGTATTAATCATTATATTGTCTCAATTCTCAGTGATGGATCAAACCCCCAAACAAGTGCAAGTGACTAGTCTGTGTGAAAGCCTATTATGTATCTGACAAGAGGGAATATATTAATTCCCTCCCTCTGTTTCTTTCCATAGAGTAGTGAAGACTTTTGCTTCATTACCTATAATGAAATAGAATTATCCTCTGGTTGTGTACTCCACCACATTCACGAACTTTTCCTATGAAAGAAGAAGGAACTTATCTGCTTATTGAGATGATAACTGACAGTCAGCGGGCTAGTTTTAAAGCTCATTCTTCATATACAGCCCAAGCTTCATCAAGCTAACTTCAGTTATGATACAAAGTTATTTTTCAATCAAAATTAACAATTCATAAAATGACACGTTGATTCTTATTTTGAGGGGACAATGAATGGTTAGCCCATGAGTTTATTCATTCATAAAGCATTTACTATATCTCAGTCTCTGTTCTAGATCCAAGAGAAATGGCAATGACAAAAATCCTTACATTCTCATAGGTTAGGAAGTCTTGAATGAAGGTCCAAAGAATGGGACTTAGAGACCAAAATAACACTTGGGGACACTGAGTCCTGGGTGCAACCACATCAGCTGGTTTAAACAGAGACAAATTTCAGCAAGAGTGGCCCACCATGTCTGGAGCATTAAGCAAGGCTTTGCTGGTATCCTCAGGTAAAGGACTGTAACTGCATTTAGCAGTTCAAACAAACAAAGAGTGAAAGAAAGATTAATTTTAGGAATCAAAACAATCACACTGGAATTTAGGACTCATGGTAAAGCCAGAAACAGGTTCACCAAATAGAGCTTCATTTCATAGGCTCTTCCTGTCATTTGATGAGCCAAAGGAACATTCCTCTCATTATTGTGTTTCTTAGCCAGGACAGCAGGCTGGAGAATTAATAGAATAATGGAATTTCTACATTGTCTTTTTAATTTTAAGAGTTAGTATCAAATCTATTCCTCTTTATCTTGCTTTAAACTATATCCAAGGCCAACAGGTGAGTGTGGCTGGATTTACTTCTTTGATTCTTGGGGCTTGTTCTCAAATTCCTAGAGTTACCCTTCCCTGCTACTCACTATATTCTCTCAAATTAACTCTGGACATGAATCTTGACCATCATAGTAGATTTCAGAAATAGAGACTATAGGTTCAACCTCACAAGAGAGATAAATTTTTAATCAATGAACAGCAAAAGAGGCCTCATGACCCTTATTATATAATTGCTAAGTAATCTTCTTGGGCTGACGTACAGAAAAAAGTTATGGAATTATTACAGTGCTAAGAAGGAAATATTAAAATATCATGCTTGTGTTTTGTTTCTAGGAATCAGAACTTCTCAAGAAAGAAGAAGATTGGTTTAAAAAAGATTTAATTTTTTCCTAGAGTTAATGTAGGAGAGGTGACAGAATAAAGAAGATTATAATGGAAGACATGCTGGAGAATGAGAATTTCTTTAGGACAAATATTTCTATCTTGTTGGCCAGGCTAGTTTGGTATAAAAGAGAAAAGGAGATATGTACATCTTTAAGGATGGAGCTAGGAAAAAGACATAAGATTAAATTATGCAGAGTGAATAGACCACCTTTTTAACAGATTAAAAATGGGAAGACCTCATAATCAAACTGTAGTAATTCCAGAGGTAGTTTGATAACAGGAAGCTAAATAAGATAACCTTTGAAGTGCTGGAAAGAAGTTACTAGGAAAACTTCCTTGAATAATTAGAATAAATAACTCGACAGTTTCATAAGATCTGGACACATTTTAGAATTAGTCTTCAAAGATAGACATAGAGTAATTTTATATCAATTTTTTAGTTTCAAAGTAATAGAGCTGCTGTTATAGGAGGCAAGTAGGGCATGTATCCTGAGAGGACAGGTTTGGGGCATTTATAGTGTTAGATTTCTAAGAAAAGGTAGAAGAAGGACATGAGAAGCCATTATGGGAAGTCACGGAGGGCACGCATATTTAGAGCAAGCTTGGGTGAGATGTTTGTCTGATGAAAGGTGACTTCTGGCTGCAATACTACACAGGGAGGTGGAGTGTCATCATTTGTTCATTGAATGGATACTTTTTGTTGAGAAAGAAATCATTGAATTAACATGTTTCCCATGGAAAACACCCAACGTAGAACCCGGGAGAACATTTTAGGAAAACTAATGTCAGGGCCTAAAAACAAAAAACAAAACAATGAAGACAAGGAGTAAATGTGATAGAGTCTTGAGCCTACTTGGTAGTGATAGAAAGGAAACAATTAGGGAAGCAGTTTCAGTTTTGAAATTTTCTGAACCAGCTTGAAAAGAGTAGAGAAAATCAGAAGAAAGAAACATGAATGGCATATCCCTCTGCTACAGGAAAAAATATTGCAGAAAAGAATATTTTCCTGTCCCTGAAGTAGCATGAGTTCCTCAGGTATTGGAAAAGTTAGAAAGTTAAAAGCCAAGGCAAATGATTCCAATTTACCTTGGGTTAATGGGGTTTCTGCAGATTACAATCTGTCTATACCTTATCCATAATACCACAAAGATTAAAAGAAAAGTTGTATTAAAACACTTAAAACTTATACTTACAACATAGCCAGGGAACAGCAAATATTATAAATTCCAGTTTATGAATAAAAGAAGAAATAAGCAGCTAAGACCAAATTTATACCAGAACCTACACTTGTATGTGGAGTCTGGAGTCAGCTGCACAAAAGCATGCATAGTGGACAGCAGTTGTGAAATCCGGAAAACAACATCAAAGTTCATGTCCAGAAGGAGAGAATCCCAGTCTGAGTGGAAACTACAGAGAGCAGTTATGCTTGTAAGATCACAGAACAGACAATAGGAACAAAAAGAAAGGGCTGTGAGAGCAGTCCTAGGAGTACATCTTTGAAGAGAGTTGTGGAAAGATAGAGATGACTTGCAGCTGGTCTAGGGTAGAAATAATCTTGTCTCCAGGGAAGTCTGGAAGTCTAGTACAGACCCTTAGCCAAGCAAAGAATGAAATGGACTACCTACTGATGTAAAATGTACTGTAAAAAGTCTGAAACTCTCTGGGAGACATGCTGTGCTAGCTTGTTGTGTCCATTAGTCGGTGAAAATGTGGAGATTGATGATAACAACTAATTTAACTAGTTACAAAGTCTAGTTTAGCTATGTGACCAGTGAAGTATTATGACCCATCAGTAACTGTGTGCCTTGGTTCTGATGAAGCCAAGGTATCTTGCACGTATCTTGGTGGTCTGTAATGTGACAGGAAGCACGTCCTATGTGACTGAGATAGGACCCTGAGGACCTGAACTTGTAAGGGTAAGACCTCTCCATGTATGCCCACGCTTTCTTTCTCTGGCTATAGCTGTAACTGTTACCTTTTCAAAGCCTTACCTGACTATACCCTGTGGAATCTGATTAGACCTTTCAGCTATCTAAGGATTTGTGATTCCTGAAGCAGTAGTCTCATCTGGATTCAGCTGCTAGTTTTAAAGGAAGGAACAGAAGAAGCTGATAACAAGCATTCTACTGGAGCAGAATAAAATATGAAGTAAACGCAAACTACTTCACTACCACCGAATAAATACTTCATATATTTTTTAAATGCCATTCCTTATGGCAATGGAAGTCTCACCATTCTCAAGACTTCATCTCACATACTTCGGACATGTTATCAAGAGGCACCAGTCCCTGGAGAAGGACGTCGTGCTTGGTAAAGTACAGGGTCAGCAAAAGAGAGGAAGACCCTTATTAAGATGGATTGACACAGTGGCTGCAATAATGGGCTCAAGCATAGCAACAATTGTGAGGATGGTTCAGGACTTGGGCCGTGTTTTGTTCTGTTGTACATAGGGTGTCTATGAGTTGGAACTGACTGAAAGGCACCTAACAACACCACAGCAACAGAAGCAGAGAGATCAGAAAAGCCATCTGCCAAACATATCCACACCCTCAAAAAAAAGAATATCCTCTGGGTATGTTTCAGGAATATAAAACAAATTTAAACATGGACAAGAAAAATAAAATCATAGCATCCATGCCATTAAAAAAAAAAAAAAAAAAACTAAATAGGAGGATCAGATCCAATCCACAAATTAAAGAATGATAAGGAAAAATCCTGCCATGAAGCAGGATTTCTGCCAAAATTATAAATAAGAAAGAAAAGACAAAGAACCCAACCATAAAATGAGCAAGGACTTGAACAGAAATTTCACCAAAGAGGACATTCAGATGGCCACCAGACACATGAAAAGATGCTCGTATTAGCCATAAGAGAGATGCAGATCAAAACCACAATGAGATGTCATTTCACTTCCAGTAGATTGGCTAAGATAAAATAATAACAATAAATGTTGGCAGGGACATGGGGAAATTGGAACCATTTTCCATTGCTGGTGGGAAAGCAAAATGGTACAGTCATTGTGAAAAACAGTGTAGCAGTTCCTCAACAAACTGAAAATAGTACTACCATATGACCTAGCAATTCCACTCCTAGGTATATACACAAAAGACTTGAAAGCAGACACTCAAAAAGAAACACGTACACCATTGTTCATTGCGGCACTATTCACAATAGCCAAAAGGTGGAAACCACCTAAATGGGATCAAGTTGACAAAAATAACTTGAAAAATTAGATAGGAACCTTATGGGGCAGTGAGTTTATGTTAATGATGGAGGAACGTCTCAGAAAAGGAGGATGAGAATGGTTTCACAACTCAAAGAATGTAATCAATGTCCCTAAATTGTATATGTAGAAACTGTTGAATTGGTGTATGTTTTGCTGTGTATATTCGCAACAACAAAATAAATAAAATCTGGAAAGAAAAAACAAAAAAAAGAACTCATGTGACAACCAGAACAGAATTAATAAGAATATTGACACATAGTGAAAAATATAATCAATGTCATCAAATACTTTGTGTAGAATTCGTTAAATGGAAACCTAATTTGCTGTGGAAACTCTCACAGAAAACACAATAAAATATTGTTAAAAAACAATGAAACGAAATTGTGGATATGAAACAACATCAAAAAACAGAAATACATAAACTTTGGAATGAGAGAACATGAAATGGGAAATGACAGAACTTGGGAAAAAATAATTTAAAGTTAACTTATAAATTAAAATTAAACTGTAGGGTGTCCAAGGGATAATATACACCTAGATAATAGAACTGCTGAAATTACAGTAAAAAACACACAGAGGATACAAATGGGGGGGGATAAATAGACTTAGGGAGAAAGAGATAGAGGGCAAGAATACAAAGAAGATATAACAACCACATATAAGCAGCAAAGACAATCCAGTGTACATATAACAGGAGTACCTAAAGAAGAAATAATGAATAAAACATTAGAAAAGTAGAACTAGTACTTAAAATTAGAATGCAAGAAAACTCTCATTTAAAAACAACCTGAATCTACATATAGAAAGGGTTCACAGTATATCTGGGAAAATTAACCAAGTGTGCAAAGCTTCAAGCCCAACCTTAGTAAGATTAAAACACTTCAAAGATAACAAGTAAATACCATAGTCTTCAAGCAAAAATATTAATGACAAAGCAAAGACTATCATATTGGCATAAGACTTCTTGATAGTAACATTAAATGCAAGAAGATACTTGCACTACCAGATTCATTGTGCTAGAAGACCTAGCTAGAGCAATAAGGCAAGAAAAAGAAATAAAGGACATCCAAATTAGAAAGGAAGAAGTAAAACTATTCCTATTGGAAGATGATATGATCGTATACATAGAGAACCCCAAAGATTCCCCAAGAAAACTACTGGAACTAATAGAAAGATTCAGCAGAGTAGCAGGATACAAGATAAACATACAAAAATCAGTTGGATTCCTATACACCAACAAAGAGAACTTTGAAAAGGAAAATAGGAAAACAATACACTTTATAACAACCCCTAAAAAGAGCAAATACTTAGGTAATAAATCTAACCAGGGATGTAAAAGACCTATGCAAAGAAAACTACAAAACACTATTGCAAGAAACCAAAAGAGACCTACATAAATGGAAAAATATACCATGATCATAGATAGAAAGACTCAACATTGTAAAAATGTCAATTCTACCCAAAATGATCTACAGATATAATGCAATCCTAATCTAAATACCAACAGTATTCTTTACAAGATGGAAAAACTAATCACCAACTTTATATGGAAAGGAAAGAGGCCGCAGATAAGCAAAGTATTATTGAAGAAAAAGGACAAAGTAAGAGGCCTCACACTACCCGATCTCAGAACCTACTATAAAGCCACAGTAGTCAAAACAGCCTGGTACTGGTACAGCAAAAGACACATAGACCAATGGAACAGAATTGAGAATCCAGACGTAAATCCATCCACCTATGGTAATCTGATATTTGACAAAGGACCAAAGTCCATTAAATGGGGGAAAAGACAATCTTTTTAACAAATGATGCTGGTAAAATCAGATATACATCTGTAAAAAATGAAACAGACCCATAACAGAAACTCAAAATGGATCGAACACCTAAATATAAAACCTGAAATACTAAAAATAATGGAAGAAAAAATAGGAACAATGGTAGGGGCCCTAATACATGGAACAAAGAGAACACAAACCATAACTAACAATGCACAAACACCCGAAGATAAACTAAGTAACTGGGAGCTCCTAAAAATTAAACACACACATTAAAAGACTTCACCAAAAGAGTAAAAAAAAGAACTGAAAGACTGGGGGAAAAAAATGGCTCTGACATATCCCACAAGGGTCTAATCTCTAAAATCTATAGAATACTTCAATACATCAACAACAAAAAAAAAAAACAAATAATCCAATTAAAAAATGGGCAAAGGGTATAAACAGACACTTCACCAAAGAAGACATTCAGGCAGTTAACAGACACATGAGGAAATACTCAGAATCACTAGCCATTGGAGAAATACAAATCAAAACTACAATGAGATGCCATCTCACCCCGACATTACTGGTACTAATTAAAAAAAAAAAAATGACAAATGTTGGAGAGGTTGTGGGGAGATCGGAACACTTATGCACTGTTGGTAGAAATGTAAAATGGCACAACTACTATGGAAAACAATATGACACTTCCTTATAAAGCTAGAAGAAGAAATATCCTATGATCCAGTGATCATACTCCTAGGAATATATCCTAGAGAAATAAGAGCCATCACATGAATAGGCATATGCACACCCACATTCATTGCAGTATTATTCACAATAGCAAAAAGATGGAAACAACAACAGCATTATACTTCAGGATAGATCTTGAAATGTTCTTTTTCACAATGAATTTGACGCCATTCCTCTTCAATTTGTCATTCCCAGCATAGTAGACCATATGACTGTCCAATTCAAAACGGCTAATACCAGTCCATTTCAGCTCACTAATGCCTAGGATACTAATCTTTATGTGTTCCATTTCATTTTTGACACTTTCCAATTTTCTTAGATTCATACTTTGGATATTTCACATTCCAATTACTAGTGGGTGTTTGCAGCTGTTTCTTCTCATTTTGAGCAGTGCCACATCAGCAAATGAAGATCCTGAAAGCTTTACTCCATCCATGTCATTAAGATCGACTCTACTTTGAGGAGGCAGCTCCTCTCCAGTCGTATTTTGAGTGCTTTCCAACCTGAGGGGCTCATCTTCTGGCACTATATAAGACAATGTTCCACTGCTATCCATAAGGTTTTCCCTGGCCAATTTTTTCCAAAGTAGACTTCCAGGTCCTTCTTACTTGTCTGTCTTAGTCTGGAAGCTCCACTGAACCTCCTCCATCATGAGTGACCGTGCCAGTAGTTGAAATACCAGTGACATAGCTTCCAGCATCCCAGCAATATACAAGCAACCACAGTACAAGAAACTGACAGATAAGCAGTGAAGCCATGGGGGCTGGACGATCCCCTGAAACTACTGCTGAGATAACCTTTATACCTTAAACCAAAAAGATGCCCTGAAATCTTAAAACCAAACAATAGTTTATCTAAACTAGTAAAGAATGTGTGCCTTGAGCATTGTGCTCTTTTATGATCTGTCTACATGGGATCAAATTGACAACCACAACTCGAAAGATTAGGTAGGAAACTTAGGGGACAGTGAGTTTATGTTAATGAGGGAGGAACACCTTAGAAAAAAAGGGTGAGAATGGTTGCACAACTCAACAATGTTACCAATGTCACTGAATTGTACATGTAGAAACTGTTGAGTTGGTGTATGTTTGCTGTGTTTAATCTCAACAACAAAAAAAAATAATTTTTAAAAAATTCATCCTTATATTCAAAGTAAATTCTCATTCCTCTAAAGTACCAGGAAAATTTGATTCAATGTGGCATGATCAATAAGGAACTCTCTTGGCTCAAATATGTGCATGTGTAGGCCTGAGAAATGGTTGAATAATAGCTTCTGTGTGTACTAGCCTCTTTCTCATGTTGCTGAGTTCCAGTCCTCAAGTGTGTACATAATATGCACAAGATAAAGAAGGAAGTTGTCAACTCTTCTAGAAATTTTCTCTTAAGAGAACAAAAATCCTTTTTCAGAAGCCCCTCTCAACTGTATTCTTAAGTCTCCTTGGGGAATGGCCATGTATTGATTCATTTTGCCTGGTTTCCTTAGCCAGTCACTGGCCATGCACTTACTCTTAAGTCAGTTGAGCCCACTCTAAGAGCCCAGGATGGGGACAGTTTCACCTGTCACACAAGAACTGCGTAGAGGAGGAATAAATAAGCTTTGGGAATAGAATAGGATGCTGGTTTGGGAACCAACATTTTTCAGTAGAGTCTAAAATAAAATCTTCTGATCTAGCACCTCATAATCTTTTTGGACACATCCCACCACTGGTCCACTTAAGTTCATGTCAGTTTGATATTTAATGCTTTCCTCAATTCTAGTTGAGCTTTCCTGTTAAAATATTCCCTAGAGTTCTGTGAAATTTCATGCAAGACTAAAACCTAACAAAGTTGTAGAAATGAAAGCTTTGAAACTCAGTAACCTATTACATTTTCACAGGGATGAATGATCAGAAATTATTTGAGGAGTAAGAATTCAGTCACAATGACTGAAAGAATAAAGATTATAAAGCAGTGATGGCAATTGTCCAGTGATTAGTCTAACGTCAATTGCGTATTTCGCCATTTCTGTTTGCAAAGCAGTAATTGGCATTGTTTAGAGGGCACAATCAGTTTGCTTTCCTCTTGGCAGCTTTAAAATGACAAAATAAATTTTCTCCAAGAATGTGTGTGTGTTTTTTTTTTCTCTAAGTTTATTTTGTGTTGAAACTAAATATCTATTCATATTTTTTCAGTGATGATGAGTTTTAAAACAATGCCCAGCCATGACTGCTAAAATATTTCCTACAAAATCAAACTGAGTTTTTCTCAAGACGCAAGATCATTCAAATGACATTTACCTCTAGATGATAACACTATCTTCAGTTTCCTAGATAGCATGCCATAATGTCTTAAAGGCCATAATGCTGAGGGCTGCTATCTAAGTAATTGACTGTACCTGGAAATTAGCCAACTGAATGTAACTAGAGATTTTTTTTTAAAGCTTTTAAATATGCACTGTATTAAAAGTAAATATAACGATAATAATAATAACCTGCAAAAGAGTTGCTGGATGGTGTAAATGGTTAAGTGCTAGACAATTAACAAAAAGGTTAGCAGTTCAAACCCACCCAGAGGCACCTCAGAAGGCAGACCTGGCAATCTGCTTCCAAAAGGTCGCAACCTTGAAAATCCTATGGAGCAGTTCTACTCTGCACACATGGGTCACCATGAGTCAGAATTGACTCGACAGCAATTAATGACAGCAACGTTCATTCTTAAAATCCACTCTAATGGCACCTGTGTCTTCACAACTCCTTTGGAAATAATAATAGTCTGTTATTTAAGGAAAATAATTAATATTTATTGTGCGACTATTATCTGTTAGGCAAGTTGTTGTTGTTAGCTGCCATCAAGTCAGCCCCCAACTGCTTCCCAGGATTTCTTTGGCTGTAATCGTATGGAAACTGATCACCAGCCTTTCCTCTGAGGAACTGCTGGGTGGGTTTGAACCATCAACCTTTAGGCATAGTATACAGTATTTAACATTTGAACATTATTTAATTCTACCAACAAACAGGTGAAGATAACATTATTATCCTTGTTATGTAGATGAAGAAATAAGGTGAAGCAACTTGCCCATGGTCCAACAGCTGAGCTAGACTATAAATACAGGAGATTAATAGTCTACATTCTTATATCACAACACATTTAATAAAATGTTTTACTGTCTCAGTGAAAGAATTCAGTAAAGTAAGTTTGTTTTTGTTTTTAAGAAATGTGTTTTCCAGTGAGATAGTTTCTAAATATGGGCCTTAAACTATAAAACATAGCATCAATAAGGAGGTAACATTAAATGATTTTGTGTATGTGTGTGTGTGTTAATTTTTTTAGAAGAAGTCTGTATACTTTTCGTAACTAAAGTAAAATTGAGATGTGATAAAAACTCCATAAATTTATAATAAATGTGACAAGAGTAATGAATAAATGTTATGAAAATATGGAAAAAGAACTAGTATTTTAGGTTACAAAGTACAGAAGATAATATATAAACTGGATCTAGCAGAATAAATAGAAACTTACCAAGGATAAAGGAGAAATGGAGGGGGATAGTATTACAAGCATGTTGTTTATTAACACAAATAAAAATCTCATTCTTTGGAAGAAAAAAAAACTTATCCAAGATTAGTTAACAAAAACAGAATGTGTTAAGTCAGTAAATTTAAGGGAACAGATCTCCAAGACATCAGAGAAAAGCAGAGAAGACCGCTAACAGAGCTGCAGTTTGACACAATGGATAGAAAGATATGAGTGAGATCAGTCGGCCCCACTTTGGGGAAACTCTGAGGAGGAGGTTAGAAGGAGAAAAAGCAGTAGATAGAGGACTAGATCACATTAGGGGGTTGAATGCAGTTTTGCAGGAAAGTGTTAAGCTAAGCCTTAATGTTCAGGAATATTTAGGGTTCTACAACTCTGTTCTTGTGAAAGAAAATACAAGGTTCCACGGTGACAGTTTTGAGAGAGAATGAAAAAATAGAGAGCAAGCATGTTTTGTTGCTATCCATGAAGTACATATAGAATTTCATTCAGAGTTTAGATTGTCATTTTCTTAGAAAATAAAACTCAAGAGCACAAAAGAGTTTCTACCCTTTTTTAAAAAATAAATTCCATACCCATACAACTCCATCTCAGAAACGTGTGACCATCAATCTATTCGGAGACTTGAATTTTAATTTTTATATCAATAGATTTGATAGTTCTTTAGGAAAATTAGAATACAATGCTTAGCTTATTTGTGAGAAAACCTGTAATAAAACACCACAAAAATATGATGATGAGAGCAATTGTGGGCTTTTCAACCTTATAAAGAGAGTAATAGGCTTATGGTACATATTCTGGTTCTATTCATATTGCCTTGAAAAGCAATGTATTACCACGACCTGAATACATGCATACATTCACACTGTATTATCATAAAACTACAAACGGAATATTACTTAAAAAATCTAAGAATGTGTGAATAAGTTGTTGCTATACTGCAATTAGAAATATACCTCACTGGGTATATAAAGTCTTGGCATTAAACTAATCATTACTTAACCTTTATAGATAAAGCCTTTTTATGCCTGCAGTAGAAGTTCTGTAAGGAAGCTTCAGTTAATTACTGAAACACGTCTGAGTAAATGGTAAAATGTAGGTTATACAAAATTCCAGAATAAATGTGTCACCTTGTGTCCTTAATATTTATTTTGACCAAACACTGGGTTGTTTTTCTTTGTTTTTGTTTTTAATTTGGAGTTTTTCAATCATCACCTAGAAATTTACCATTCTGTAACCATTTATGACATTTTTATCCAAATCATCTAACCAACCTATAAAATTATGTTCTATACTACATTTTGTTTGATAAATGCTTCTCTGGAAAAAAAATATGCAAGGTCAGGTGGATAAAGCTACTAAAGAAAGTAAAAATAGAATGACATGGTGAATAACTGCTTTGTTAATCCCTTAAATCCCTTCGACTGTGTATAAATATACTCAAATACCCAAAAACTATTGCAAAATTAAACATTTCAATGAAATACCACTTTCCTTTAGCGAAATAATCCAAACCTTATAATTTTTATCTTATATGGACATCTCATACGTTTGGAGCCCTGGTAACACTGGTTAAGAGCTCTGCTTTTGGCCAAATGGTCAGCAATTCGAATCTATCAGTCGCTCCTTGGAAATCCGATGGAGCAGTTCCACCCTGTCCTACAGGGCCACTATGAGTCGGAATCGACTGGAAGACAACAGGTTTTCAGGGTTTTCTCATATATTTATAACGTAGCATTTAAAAAATATTTTTTCATATAAGTGCATTTTGTATAAAGTTATTTTCACAAAGAAAAAAAGAATTTTTTTCCTAAGGAACTAACTCCAAATTAGTTCATTTCACTTTTGGAAAAACACTTGAATTACTGCATCTATAATTATTTGCTTTCTTAGATTTTTATTAGAGTATTAGATATGTTTTTATAAGCTGTTTCAGAAATATTAAGTTTTAGGATAAATGAGTATAAGTTATCTCATAGACTTATACTCATTTAGAGGAGCCCTGGTGGCACAGTGGTGAAGAGCTCGGCTGCTAAACAAAAGATCGGCAGTTCATACCCACCCGCCGCTCCTTGGAAACCCTATGGGGCAGTTCTACTCTATCCTATAGGGTCCCTATGAGTTAAAATCAACTCGTCAGCAACGGGTTTGTTTTTGGTTATCTCACAGAACACGTCTTCAATAGTTTCTGCAATCTGAGTTTCTTAAATAAAATGGTAAGAGTCTGAAAGTATAGCCATGTATATGTACCATTGTTCACACAACAAAATAGGCTCCTAATGCATTATCTTAGATGCATTAGTTCAGTTTAGATGCATTACCATATTTTTACAAAAATAGCACACACCTATGTTTGTTTGCCAACCACACCCTCCTCCCCTAGTGAGGTATTTTCATAAGGGTTCTATGCTAATTTTTTACAGAAACATGTAAAGAAAGTGACATAGCAGCACTTATGAAAACACCTTGCAGGGGGGAGGCGCAGTTGGCAAACTAACATAGAAGGTGTGCACTATTTGCATAAAAATTGGAGTCATAATTTAGTAAAGATATTCCCATAATTTAAATTGATAACTGGGTTTCCTAGCAACCAATACAAAACCCAGAAAAAATTGCCTTAAAACGTTAATTTTCAACATAATATTCCCACCTTCAGCTTTGTATCTAACAGAATTACCAAACCAACAATCATTTACTCCAGAGAACAAAGTCTTAGGATACAGATGAGGTTTAGGAGTATACCTGAGCCAAATTCAACACGGTAGCCTGGCAGGAAATTGAGACTAAACAGGAATATTAAGGATACACCCTCTTTTAAGAGCAGAGTGTTAATGTGGCAGAAGTGAGGAGCAAGGCTCATGTGGCAACAAATTCTGCTGGAAATGAAGTCACTGGATGAAAATAAATGCTAAAACAAAATACGCACACACACACAATCACATCACAGGGTTACAGTGTTCCTGCTCAGCCAAAGAAAGATAACACAGAACTCTAAGAAAAAAAGGGGAGATACTCCTTTAAAGCAGAGTACCCAACAGAAGTAACAACAAAGTGATCAGAACGTCATATCTAAAGACAAGCTGTAAGCTTATTCTGCATAGTCTCCTGGTCTCTAACACTATGCTTCAATTAATCACCGGCACAGAACCAATGACCCTCTTTCAAAACAGAGTAATCATCAAAAATAAACTAATATGATGTCTACTATTGTTTCTCTAACCAGCATCTATTTCCCCATTTCCAAACAGTACCCTTAATTTTTTCCATGTATCCATCTCTCCTCATGCATCAGTGGAAGCTGGTGCTACTACCTGTTCAGTAATTGCTTCAGTAAATCTGGCTTAGGCAATTAGCACCTGATCTTCTCCTGGCAACACCAATTGATTCAGCATTGGGTTTGTGACACAATTTGAATCAATGATACCCAAAAGAAGCTTAATAGGGATACCTGGGGAAAATGTTATCTTTCTCCTAAAAGAGCTGCTATCTGCTACATGAGAAGAGAGCTATCTCTTTTCCTCTGGACATTATTACTGTATACAGATTTGAGGCAAGTCATGAGGGTAAAGGCAGTAGATGGAGAAACTGTGATTCAGCCAATTCTAAACTTGTCCTACATTGCCCTTCAATTCTGTTAGCAATCTCAAGTGTACAAACATGTGAAAAGTGCAGTGATCATGAATACAGCCTTACTTGACAATAATAGTTGATAATGAATTCCACCCAACCAAAAAGAAGAGAGAGGTAGAAGCCATGTTCAATGGAAGTGTAGTAAGGATTTAAAAACAATTTAATTTTTTAAAATATATATCCAGTGCCAAAAATAGTGGAAAGGAAAATTTTAGGAATAAAAATGTTAAAGGAAGGCAAAAGAAGGATTCACAATAAAAATTATAACAGAAATAGGGCAACAAAACTAATATCATATTTATTCCAATAAAAGAGTAATTAAAAATGAAAATGACTTTCAGATTCAATCAAACAAAATTGAATATTACACACTGAATATCGATAATTTACCTTCCTTACAAAAATCAGTTGGATTCCTATACATCAACAAAGAGAACTTCAAAAAGGAAAATAGAAAAACAAGACAATTTATAACAGCCCCTAAAAAGATAAAATACTTAGGTAATAAATCTAACCAGGGATGTAAAAGCCCTAAACAAAGCAGATTACAAAACAGTATTGCAAGAAACCAAACGAGACCTACGTGAATGGAAAAACATACCATACTCACGGATAGGAAGACTTGACATTGTGAAAATGTCAATTCTACCCAAAGCTATCTACAGGTGTAGTGCAACTCCGATCCAAATACCAACAGTATTCTTTAACAAGATGGAAAAACTAATCACCAACGTTATATAGAAATGAAAGAGGCCCTGAATAAGCAAATCATTACTGAAGAAAAAGAACAAAGTAAGAGGCCTGACACTACCTGATCTCAGAACCTACTATAAAGCCACAGTGGTCAAAACAGGCTGGTACTGGTACAATGACAGACACATAGATCAATGGAATGGAATCAAGAACCCAGATATAAATCCATCCACTGATGGTCAGCTGATCTTTGACAAACCAAAGTCCATTAAATGGGAAAAAAAACCTTTTTTTAACAAATGGTGCTGGCAAAACTGGATGTCCCTCTGCAAAAAGGAAACAGGACCCATAACTCACACCATACACAAAAACTAACTCAAAATGGATCAAGCGCCTAAATATAAAACCTAAAACAATAAAGGTAATGGAAGAAAAAATAGGAACAACACTAGGGGCCCTAATACATGGCATAAAGAGAATACAAACCATAACTAACAATGCACAAACACCAGAAGATAGACTAGATAACTGGGAGCTCCTAAAAATTACACATTTATGCTCATCAAAAGACTTCACCAAGAGAGTAAAGAGAGAACCCAGACTGGGAAAAAAAATTTGGCTATCACATATCCGACAAGGGTCTAATCTCTAAAATCTATAGAATACTTCAACACATCAACAACAAAAAGACAAATAATCCAACTTAAAAATGGGCAAAGGATACGAAAAGACACTTCACCAAAGAAGACATTCAGGCAGTTAACAGATACATGAAGAAATGCTCACAATCACTAGCCATTAGAGAAAGACAAATCAAAACTCTTATGTGATACCATCTCAACCTGACATTACTGGCACTAATCTAAAAAACAGAAACAAACACAAATGTTGGAGAGGTTTCGGGGAGATTGGAACTCTTAAGCACTCTGGTGGGAATGTAAAATGATATAACCACTATGAAAAACTATCTGATGCCTCCTTAAAAAGCTAGAAACAGAAATACTGTATGATCCAGCAATTCCACTCCTAGGAATATATCCTAGAGAAGTAAGAACTATCACAGGAATAGACATAAGCACACCCATGTTCATCGCAGAATTATTCACAATAGCATCATTCACAACCGCCTGATGGGATCGCAGTAGAGGGTCCCAGACAGAGCATGAGAAAAATGTAGAACAAAATGCAAATGCACAAAAAAAAGACCGGATTTACTGCTCTAACAGAGACTGGAGGAACCTCAAGACTATGGCCCCTGAACACCCTGCTAACTACAAACCGAAGCCACGCCCCAAGTCCACCTTTCAGCCAAAAATTAGACAGGCCTATAAAACAAATAATAACAATGTGTTTCTTAGTTCAATCAAGTATACGTGACCAAATGGGTGACACTTGCCCAAAAGCAGAGATGAGAAGGCAGAAAGTGATAAGAAAACTGGATGAATGGACATGGGAAACCCTGGTTGGAAAGTGGGAGAATGCTGACACATTGCAGGGATTGCAACTAATGTCACAAAACAATTTGTGTATAAATTTTTTTGATGAAAAACTAATTTGTGCTGTAAACTTTCACCTAAAGCACAATAAAACTAAAAAAAAAAAAAATTTTTTTTTCATTTGGCATCTGCTTTGTGCTAAAGGTAAAAGGCCCTCCAGCAAAATCTCACAAGTTTAAGATAGTTTCTCTGGTTTTGAGTTCTCTAAAATAAAGGAAAGGCTAACAAAAATAACAGAAAGAGTTGTAGCTGAGTTGATTCTGACTCATGGCAACCCTATACCTGTCAAAGTAGAACTGTGCTCCACAGGGTTTTCAAGGCTGTGACATTTTGGAAGTAGATTGCCAGGCCTACCTTCCAAGGCTTCGCTGGGTGGGTTTGAACCACCAACCTTTTGACCAGGAGTCAAGCACTTAACTGTTTGCATCACCCAGCAACCCCTTAATCAAGAAGCAGCTGGTGGATTCGAACTGTCGACCTTTAGGTTAGCAGTTGAGCTCTTAACCACTGCACCACCAGGGCTCCTAACGAAAAATAGATATGTCAAAAATCATTATGGGACACAGAGACATAAGTGCCAACTCTGCTCTGGAATTTAAGGAAAGCATTATACAATATTGGACATTTATTCTGGGTTTGTAGGATAAGCTTCAGGCCATAAGAGTACTGAAAAACTAGTTTGTGAGCAACATTTATTTTGAGGAATGAACATAGAACCAACTGCAGACAACTTTTTGTGCCTTCAATTCAAAAATGTTCATCAAGCCACACAATAAAAAATAGAGATAAAATTTTACTTTTTAACTTAGTAGTTAATCTATTGTTGCTCAGAACCCAGTCTTTTTTTTTTTTTTTCCTTTTTAGTTACCATTTAACAACTTGTATCGTCCAGAGAACCCAGTCTTTTTTGTGAGCTTTCAGTGGTTTAAGAGAGAACCACTCCATTTCACCCATGTGTAAGATATAAAAGACTACTTATCCTACAAAAATTAAAATTCTTATGACACTGGGAACTTAATCACACAATATTAAAATGTTGAGTACTTAATAAAATTGATTTTCAGACGTAACTAAGCTATTTAATTTGTTTATGTTTGTACATCTAAGTGTATGCAAATACACTTGTATATGTGTTTTACAATAAATCTGTTCTAATAACCAGTCTGTGTTCCTGAGTATCTGCTTTCTTTAGGGGAACAATTTCCAAGAGTTGTGCTGACTGAGTGGATTTGAACTTTCTTGTTTCTTTCTGGGGAGGCTATGATTCTGTTCTCTATGTTGTTTATGATCCCAAATAGTGCCATAGCACAACACTGAATAGCTGTGGCTGGGAATGTGTATCCTAAGTGATCTCAAATACACAGTTAAAATCCTGTTAGTGTAGAACAGCAGCCAGATTCAGGCCATTCCTTGCCCACCGACATTCAGTCAGCGTAATTTTATAAAATATACTCTTGATAGAACTTGGGATAGGCATAGTTTTTAAAGAGCACTAAAAGCAGATGGCAGTTTAGAGAACAGACTTCTTGGCTTACAGTGACTTCTAATTAAAACAGTGAAAGTAAGGAGAACATTCTGAATCAATTGTTTGCATCTTTTTAATACAAGTCCATTTAGATCACTCATATATACAAAATTCACCTACACAGATCTAGAAATAGATTTCCGACAGGAGCATTAATTCAGTCAATAAATGTGTTTGAGCATCTCTAATGTGTTGGGCAGCATGGAAGATATGAAGGAGATACCAAGTAAATTAAAACAGACTTGGTCCCAAGCCTCATGGGAATTCAATCTTTTGAGAAAGACAGTCAGTAAACAAACACACAGAAAAGATAATTATAAATCATGAGAAGTGATATGAAGAAAATGGAGTTTTCTATGATAGAAAATATGGTACAACTAGCTTAGATAAGACTGATGGAGCAAACTCTTAGGAGCTGGTATATAAATTCTAATGATGCGGAGAAGAGGCTAGTGAGGAAGAGTGGAGTAGGGGAGAATTTGTGCAAAGATCCTGGGGATTTTTTCAGAAATTAAAATAACAGTGAGGTTGCCACATAATAATCGAAGAGAGAGAGAGAAATGAGATTGGAAAAAATAAATGTTTATTCTATTGGGCGGACAGAGTGTGCTTTGTAGACTTGAATGGGAGCATATACTTTATTCTAAATATAATGGAGAATCATTGAAAGATTTAATGCAGAGAAATAAAATGATCAAATATGTGTTTTAAAAATATCAGTGTTGTGCTGCTGTGGAAAACAACTTGGCAGTTAGTCAATAAGTTTAACATAGAATTACAACATGACCTACTCATAGATATGGAATCAAAAGAATTAAAAACAGGTGTTCAAAAAAACTTAGACACGAATGTTCATAGAAGCACTATGCACAATAACCAAAATGTAGAAACAACCCAATGTGTCTCAGCTGATGAGTGGATAAACAAAACATGGTCTATCTATACAATGGAATATTATTCAGCCGTAAAAAGCAATGAAGTATCGAAACGTGCTACAACATGAATGAATCTCGAAAACAGTATGCTAAGAACAGAAATTAGACATAATACACCACAAATTGTATGATTCCATTAATACAAAATCTCCAGTATAGGCAAATTCATAGAAACAGAAAGCAAATCTGTGGTTACCAGGTAGTGGAGGAGAGAGAATCGAGCAATGACTACCTAATGGATGCAAAGTTATCCTTTGGGGCGATGAAAAAGTTTTCGAACTAGATTGTGGTGATGGTTGCAGAAAATTGTGAATGTACGTAGTGCCACTGAATTGTAGACTTTAAAGTGGTTAAAATGGTAGATTCTATGTTATGTGTGTTTTTCACAATAATATATATACATACACATATATATCAGTATGCTCACTATGTGCAAATGGATTGAATTGATTAGAAGATCGCAAGAGGGAAAATGGGAGGGCATAATTTCAAGGTCAGAAATGATGGCTTAGACTAAAGTGCAGTAATAGAAATGCAGGGAAGTGGACAGATTTGAAATATATTTTGAAGGTATGAATTAACAAGCTTTGTGGGGGAGATGGTGAGGATAGTGAGGGAATAATTGAGAATGACATCCACATTTCTAGTCCGAGAAACAGAGGTAATTATCTTGCCATTAAAAAAAAAAAAAAAAAAACCATTGCTGTCAAGTTGATTCTAACTCATAGTGAACCAATAGAACAGAGTAGAACTGCCCATACGGTTCCAAGGAGGCACTGGTGGGTTCAAACCACCAACATTTTGTTTAGCAGCTGAGCTCTTAACCACTGAACCACCAGGGCTCCGATTTTGCCATACTTGCAAATAAATAGACTTGGGGGAAAAAAAATGGAGGAAGGTATTGCAGGTATAAATGTAAAAACGTGATTCTAGATATCTTTAAGACATTTCTAAAGACACTAAAGTGGAACTATTTGATTAATCAGAGGATGTATGGATATTGGGCCTAGAATTGTGTATTGGACTACAGACAAAAATTAAGGTGTCATCAAATGGTATTTGAATCCATGGATATGAATGTGATCACCAAGGTGGAATGAAAATTAGAGAAGAACCTGACATTTCAAGGTTTTTAAATGGAAAAAGTGGCCAACTGTGTTAAATGCTGTTGGCAAGTTTCCACAGGATTGGGCTTAAGGGAGATCATTTGTTGTTGTTGTGTGCTGTCCAGTCGGTTTTGACTCGTAGAGACCCTACAAGACAGGGCAGAGCTGCCCCATAGGGGTTCTTGGGCTGAAATCTTCATGGGAACAGATTGCCAGGTCTTTTCTCCTGAGGAGTGAGGTGGGTTGGAATCATCAGCCTTTCAGTTAGCAGCCAAGTGCTTAACCACTGCACCACCAAGGCTCCTAGGGAGATCATTGGTGATCTTGAAAAGAGCAGTTTTAGTGGACAAGTGATGGAGAAGCTTGTTTTAAGGGACTTGAAGAGTAAATATAATAAATAGCTTAACCGTATAGACAAGTCTGAAGAAGTTTGTCTGTGAAAGGTGACCCAAGAAAGGGAACAATAGAGGGAGCGGGTATGGAGTTAAGAAAGTATTTTATTTTAAAAATGGAGACATTGAGGCATATTTATAAACTGTTTGTAATGTTCTAGTATATGTGGTGACTAAATGTTGCCCGCCATCACTGTGCCAGGCATGTTCTAGTTGAATGTGTGGTCTAAGGAAATGTATTTCTAGATAAGAGGGTAAAGGGGTGAATCCTTCCCACCCACCACCCACATTCATGATGAGCACAAGCTGTTACCTGCTGCCAGGGTCTGTGTTGTCACTGATATGGTATATACTCCCCAAGTAGAAAGGAAGGGTATCTTTAGAAAGTACTTTAACATTAGCTGACAGCCAAAATTCATCAGGTCCTAATACCTCAGCAAGGCAAATATATTGCTGTAGTGTCTGATTTCTTTTATGCCCAATTTACTACCTTAGTTTAAGACTTCATCTCTTACCAGAAGTAACCTATTTACATGCCCTTAATCTTCATAACAATTTTAGGAAATAGGTGTTGTTCTTACCTTTATTTTATAGACAAGGAAACTGAATAGCAGAGAGATTAAGAAACTTGCCCAAGATCATTTTTAGCAAATGAGAATGCTGGGATTCAACCCCCTGCAGTTTGGCTCTATAGCAGGAGTCTTGAACACTGTCCTATATTACATCTCTGTAAGAAATGGACTAGTTTAAGAAATTCATAGGAAAACAATAATATGTAATTTAATAATTTTGTAAATATTTACATTCTGAACGCCAATGCATCTCTAAGTGTGCTAAAAAACAACAACGGAATGATTTTTTTTATGTCAGCCAGGGATGATCTCTTAATGTCAATTCTTGCAAATAATAATCCATTTAACGTTCTGTATTTTAAAAAAATTATTTTACATATGTTAATAAATTCCATTAGAAAACTAATATAATCTTTCTAATCAAAATTCATATATTCCTTGACTTAGCATTAGCAAGTAGGAAACAATGAGTCACTAAGGAATAAATCCTTTACTTAACTTTGTCAAGAAAGACATGCAAGAGCCTATATATGAGAAAAAATGAATTTACTGTTACTAAACACCAGCTTTTGCTCTATTTAAATCTTACTTGTTTAGAAAGATCTCCTTTTTTTTAGCTTCAGGCTGGACTTTGCAACTGACTGCTAAAAGCCTACAACCTCTAGACAAGAGTAAATACCAAAACTTCAAGGAAGCTGTAATCATTCTCTTGTCAGGAATAAATGGATTCTAGACAAGGTGGTTGGCAAAATCTTCATTTTGTTTTCTTTTCATTGACCTCCTAGAAATGAAAAGCCCTCCTGAAAACAGGTGGTCCTGAAAATCTGCACATAATTAAGCAAAATGAGGCTTGTTGACAGCTTGGCATGAAATGTGAATCTTTAATTACATTTTAATGACAGCTGTTGTTATTTTACATAACTATGTTAGATAGCATAACAGGAGATTAGGGATTACTAAAGAGACTTTTGAATTGTTTTTCCTCAATGTTTATAAAACTTCAAGTAACAAAAACATGCTTAAAAGATTAAATGGCTTGTAGAGGTTCCTTTCACACATATAGAGAGAGCATCTATCTTTTTGTTTTGTTTGCTATCTCTCATAGCACTTCTGTAACTGTTAAAAATATCATTGTCTTATACCAAGGGTAGCTAAATTGCAAGAGTTTTGCTGGCCAAAGTCATGCCTAAAACCGCTTAGATTCGAATCCTCATTAACATTAGACAACCATATTATTTTTGAGCAAAACACAAATTAAAAAGACTTTAGAAAGTCTTTTTAAATAGTTTATTTGACTTTATTACATGAAGAGTTTTAAGTGTGTAGTAACATCAATAAGAAATATAATTCCTGTGTATGTTTGATTAAAAGTTTAATGCTTGAAACTGCTACATATTTTTTAGCTATTTTTTAAATTCTACCTAAATTATATTAAGCAGCTTAAATAGATGGACTTGAATCCAAGCTTTTCCCAAAGTGATTTCAACCATCTGTAAAAATACTGTAACATATCATATCCTTCATTTATCCTATTTATACCTTATGTAATAAATCATCTCCTTGTCCTATAAAAGTGATGTGATGTCTTTCAAAGGTTATGAGTTCCATATATTGAAATAATATAATTTAATATGTTATATTTTAATATTTAGGATAACTTTAAATATAAAGAAATATCAGTGGAAATCTATGTTCTTATTTTAAGAGTAAATTATAAGTGAAGATGTACTGTTTATTATTTTAATTGAAAGAAAGGGTAAAACAGTGTAAATGTAGAAACTACAAGTCTGATTTGGTGCTTAGCAAAATGAGCTGAATTTGATTCTAACATTATATGAATTGGCACAAACCATCTAATTATTACTGTAAGGGAAAGAAAAATCACATCAAACTGAAGATGGCCAAAATTGAGCTCAGGACTTTTCCTCTAAAGCTAGTGTTCCATCAGTACCCTCCCTCTGGGTAAATCATGTCACCATCATCTATTTTCTCATGGCTGAAACTTCACTAATTTAGCTCCCTCTCCTCAAATCCTGTCGATTCTATGTCCTAAATATATCACAATTATATTCACTCTTCTCTATTTCCACTGGCCACTATGAAGTCCAAGCATTGCCATTTGTCTTCCCTTATCTACTTTTACCTGTTTCTAAGCCATTCTCTATCCTACACGCAGCATGATATTTAAAAATATTGGTTGATAATACAATCACTTTGGAATAAGATCTGGCTTTTTCTAAATAAAACTAAACACAAACCTACCCCCAAAAACTAAAAAGAAAACTAAGAGAAAATATAAATATACATCTACGAGAAGCCTCATAAAAATGCTTGTAGGACAGCAGGAGAGCCATCACCAAGATGGCAGAGTAAGAAATTGCATGCACCCATCCCCCAAAGAATCATCAAAACGCAAGTAGAAACTATAAGAGCCAACATTGTCAGAACTCTGGTAATTATTCACAGGTTCATAGCAACCACCACCACCACCAACAAAAGCTGAATCAAGAAAAAGACAACAACAATAAAATGGTAGAAAAACCTTGGGGCTTGTGCCCCTGTCCTATCCCAGCCTAGCAGCCAGCTTGAAGTGACAGCCTATATATCCAGCTGAAACTCTGGTGTTGTGTTTGGAAGGGAGTAGATTACACCTTATGTATTATTGTGTTTGTCTGTTGAAACCTAATGGGTGGATATCTAAAGGCCTGAAACAAAGTGCATGTCCTTGTTTTATCCACCTTTGAGGTAGCTCAGAGCTGAGGAGCAGTAGGCATAGGGCAGACTGAAAGACCTGTAGCTGCCTGGAATTAGAGAGGGGAATTGAGACAAACAATAAAAAGCTACTATAGAAATTATAAAAAAGAACCAGACAGAAGTTCTGGAGCAGAAATGTACATAATTGAAACAAGAATTTTTTTTAGAAAGGCTTAACAGCTGATTTAAGCTGGCAAAAGAACAAAATTTTGCAAACTTAAAGATAAAACAATTGAAACGATTGTCTGAGAAACAAAGGAAGTAAAAATAAATAAAAAGGAACAGAGCTTAAGAAGCCTGTGAAACACAATCAAGCAGATCAACATAAGCATTATGGGAGTCCCCGAAGGAGAAGACAGAGAAATGAACAGACTTCTCAAATTTGATGACAGACATGAGTCTACACATCCAGGAAGCTCTGTGAACTCCAAGTAGGATAAGGAGTTCTAAACTGAGACACATTATAATCAAATATCAAGAACCAAAGATAAAGAGAGAATATTGTAAGGAGAAAGAGAGAAGAAAATTGTCACACACAAGCAATCCTCAACAAGATTTAGTGTCAATTTCTCATCAGAAAATCTGGAAGCCAAAATGCAGTGGGGTGATATATTTAAAGTGCTGAAAGAAAAAAAAAAACCTGCCAACCAAGAATTCTGTATCCAGCAAAACTGTCATTCAAAAATTAGGCCAAAATTAAGAAATTCCCAGATAAACAAAAGCTGAGGGAGTTCCCCTGAGGGACCGAATTACTGAGCTGAAGGCTGTGGGGACCATGGTCTCAGGGAACATCTAGATCAACTGACATAACATAGTTTATAAAGAAAATGTTCTACATCCTACCTGAGTAGTGTCTAGGGTCTTAAAAGCATGTGAGCGGCCACCTAAGATACTCCCATGGTCTCACTCCATCTGGAACAGGGGAGAATGAAGAAAACTAAAGACACAAGGGAAGAATTAGTCCAAAGGACTAATTGTCCACAACTACCACAGCCTCCACCAGACTGAGTCCAGCACAACTAGCTGGTGCCCAGCTACCACCAGCGACTGCTGTGACAGGGATCACAATAGAGGTTTCTGGACAGAGCTGGAGAAAATACAGAACAAAATTCTAATTCACAGAAAAAGACCAGACTCACTGGTCTGACAGAGACTGGAGAAACCCCAAGAGCATGGCCCCTGGACCCATTTTTAATTCAGTATTGAAGTCACTCTTGAGGTTCACCCTTCAGCCAAAGATTAGACAGGCCTCATAAAACAAAACTAAACTAAATAGGCACATCATCCCAGGGGCAAGGACGGGAAGGCAGGAGGGGACAGAAAATCTGGTAATGGAGAATGCAAGGTCCAGAAGGGGAGAGTGTTGACATGCCATGGGGTTGGCAAGCAATGTCACAAAACAATATGTGTATTAATTATTTAATGAGAAACTAATTTGCTCTGTAAACCTTCATCTAAAGTACAATTTAGAAAAATGAAAAAACAGAACTAAAAATTAGTAGCAATCTATAAAAAGAAAAAAAAGCTAAAGGAGTTCATTACTACCAGATCTGCCCTACATTAAATGCTAAAGGGAGTCCTTCAGGTTAAAAAGAAAGGTCACCAGATAGTAACCTGAAGCTGATAAAGAAGTAAAAATCTGCCATAAATGTAATTGCATGGGTAAATGTGAAGGCCAGTTTTACTGTATTTTTGATTCGTAACTACTTGTTATGTCCTACATGATGTAATAGACAAGTGAAAAAAAAATTATGAATTTATGTTATTGGGTACATAATGCATAAAGATGTAATTTGTGGCAAAAACAATATAAAGGAAAGGGGAGGAGCTGTATAGGAACAGAATTTTTATATACTGTTTAAGTTGAGGTGGTATCAACTTAAACTAGAGTGTTTATCTAAGGTGCTAAATTTAATCCCCATGGCAACCACAATGAAAATATCTTTAAAATTTACACAAAGGAAAATGAGAATCAAAATGGTTCACTACAAAGTACCAACTAGAGAAGGCAGAGTGGGAGGAAATGAAGGACCAAAAAAGTATAAGACACACATGAACTAATAGCAAAATGGCGGAAGTCCTTCCTGACCAGTAATTACTGTACTTACAAGGGAGTATTGTTCAGTCATAGAGAGAGGTGAAGTTCTGATGCACACTGTGACACGGGTGAACCTAGTGCTGGGTGAAATAAGTCAGACATGGAGGACAAATATTGAATGATTTCACTTAAGTGAAGTATCCACAATAAATAAAGGCATGGAGACAAAAGAAAATGGATGATTATCAGGGACTTGGGGCAGGGAGGAACAGGGAATGATTGTGTAGTGGGTACGGATTTTCTGTTTCAGGTGATGAAAATATTTTGGGGGTGGATGATGGCTGTAATTGCACAATTTTAGTAAGGTAATGAGTTTCACTGAGTTGTACACTCTAAAATGGTTAGAGTGGCAAATTTTTTGCTATATATCTTTTACCATAATATTTTAATTGTCACAGCAAAAAATATTTGAATGTTCATGGAAGCTTTATTTACGATAGTTGAAACTAGAAACAGCTCAGGTATCCATCAAAGAAGAATGTGTAAGCACTGTGGTATACTTTTACAATGGCATACTACTCAGCAATGTAAAAAGACCAATTGATACACTCAACATGTCTCAGAAACATTATGTTGACTGAAAGAAGCTTAACAGAAAAGAGTACATACTCTCTGATTCTGTTTATCTGAAATTTTACAATAGGCAAAGCTAATCTATGTTGAAGGAAAAAAAAACAACAACAGTAGCTGCCAGTGTGAAGCAGAGAATGAGAGCGGGATTTGACTGCAAAAGAACATAAAGGGAACTCTCTGTAGTGAAACAAATGTTCTATATCTTCATAGGGGTTTGGAGCTTCACAAGTTTATGAATTTGTCAGATTTTATAGAAAGGATGTAATTATGCACTTTACCGTATCTATATTTCATCTCAAGAATAACACTTAATACATATTGAAGTCTAAATGAGGGTATGCTTGCTGAAGTACATAAGAATAAAATGTACTGATGTCTGCAAAACATTTTGAAATGTATTAAAAGATAAAACTGAACTATTCCATATCTTGATTATGGTGACGGTTACACGATCCTATGCTTTATCAAAACTCATAGGACTGATAAAAAGGGTAAATTTTACTGCACGTAAATTATATCTCAACAAAAGAAAGCATCAAAAAATAAGAGGGATCAATACATGGCTAGATCAATGGTCTAAAGCAAATATAGCAAAATGTTAACAGTTATAGAATCGAAGTGGTAAGTATTTGGAAGTTTACTGTGTAATAATTTTAAACTTTTCTGTATGTTTGAATATTTGTCATAATAAAATGTTAGGAAAAATAAATCTGACCCAGTTGCATTGCTCCCATGATTAAAATCCTATAAAGGCTCCCCATTGCTTTTTTTGAGCTTACTCCAGAATTACTGACCTGGTGTAAGGCTACTCCATGCCTGGATCTCTCCAAGTCTCACAGAAGGTCATTTCCTTCTCACACACCCTGATCTAATCATACCCTCCTTTGTCAGTTTTTACAAAGCACCAGACCTTTCCGCCCTGGGGCCTTGAAATTAAATAATTGTGTAAATAATTGTGTAATTATCTGTTCTGTTCAGAAGGTTTCTGAAATCTATTAGATCATGGTCCACTAATATACTCCCAGTCTATAACTCCATACCTAGCACTTGGCCTAACATAAACCAAAAACCCACTGCTTTTGAGTCAGTTCCAACCCTTAGAGACCCCATAGAGTTTCCAAGGCTGAAAATCTATACAGAAGCTGACTGTCACATCTTTTTCCCGTGGAGCCACCGGTGATTTCAGACTGCTGACTTTTCAATTAGCAGTCGAGTGCTTTAACCACTGTGCCACCAGGGCTCCTATGTTATGGCCTAACATAAGTACTCAGTAAATACATATTGAAATACATATGAAAACTGGATAAAGAGATAGTCCCCTGATTGTATTTCGAAGTTAATCATGAATGATTTCTGTGGCTTAACCACTGTATTTTATTATTCTCTCACTTCTTAAAAGGGTAGTGATTTTCTGCAATGAAAATGAAGCCATGCTAGATGAGACTAAGAAAAATATCAATTTTGGAAACTATCAATTGACAAGATTTCCCAGGTGCTTTATCTTACTATTGCAAAAAAAAAAAATTCTGACAAAAATGTCAACTGATTATAAATTTTGTTTTAATTTGTTTTTGAAGAAATATGTAAATACGCATTGACTCAATTAAACATTAATTTTCATTTATTACTTAAATTCAGTTGATTAAAATATGGTATAAGAAAGCAAGAAATCTGCATTTTGACATGAAATAAAACAAAAATTATCCTTCCAGAGAACAGGTGGAGAGTAGAGGGAAAAGGAGAGGATCCTGGCCTGTTGGGATAGCTGTAAAGCTCTCCTCATCATAGGATTAGAACAATTTGCAGGATAATGATTCATTTAAGTTACTCTCTAGGCAAATATCATCGCTACTAGTACTGATTAGTACTCCATGATATTTACTGTTAACTCAGCTAAGAGAATGATGGAGAATGGAGTCTCCATTGCCCAGTTTTTCAGATGTCTAAACTAGAATATTGAATAAGGTAGATATTTCTTTTCTTTGCTTTCAATAATATCCAGAATGCAAAATAAAAGGTATCGAGAAAAAGAAAGACTAAGTATATATAAAGAACTGCATGCAGACTAGTCCAATTGAAATAAACCAGAGCATAAAGGTAGTTTTGAGATTTTTATGTGTCAGTTTTACTAATCCCCATAAAATATGAAGGGTTAATATTTTTGTAACATGTATTAAAAATCTGCTAAGTTTTATAATATATCAAATGTTGGAATAGAGCCAAAAAATGCAGAAAAAGCCTTCTCACTTAGGAAGTCACAGCAAAAGAACTCACTGTTGGAGGTATTAAAAATTATACACAATTTAATTCACATTACAATAGTCTGTAATAACGACATACTTTTCTGCTGAGTAAAAACAAAAGTGCAGGAAGAACTAAATTGGACACTTAGCTATGCTAAGTCCTGACAGGCTTCAGTTGAACCTGCTTGAATGAGCTGAGTTTAACCTAGTGATTCTAGATGAGGGAAAGTGGGAATTATATTTGCTACATTTAAGAATAGAGCACAAGGTATTTGCCAAATGCGGCTTTCTTTTATTCCTCTATTTTACAAGAGTTCCAAGAAAAAGCAAGAAAGAAAGACACCAATTCTCAAATGAATAATCCCGTCTATAGGGCCTGTTACACATATAGCTAACAGAGAATGGTTAGAATTAAAATTACCTTTTTTCTTCTCAAAACTAAAAAAAAAAAAAATTATGTTCATTAGAAGCAATGTTGTCGTTCTCACGCAAATCTTCATGTTTAATATGTTGCATTTTGAAAAGAAGCAAATAGCAAGATAGGGTTTTGCTCAGAATGTATTTTGTAACTGTTGATCAAAAAACCTCCCAGGGTAGCATCTACGTGGTGACTTCATTACATTCTAGGGTTTGTCTTGAACCTTTGTGACCCATAAAATCAATTGTGTAGTTCCTCATATTTGACCAGACTCAGGAATGCTAACTTACTCTAAATCAAATTAATGCCAGACTAGAATGCAAAACAGAATACTAATGTATTCTTTTACATTTACAATAAGAATTATGACTTTCTTCTGACTAGAATGCACACTTGTCATGATCAAGATATGATCTCTCTAAGATAGAACTACATGGAAACTAAATTGAAAAGTTGCTCAATATCCAAAGACTCAGTCATGGGATTCAGGTGATTCTATTCAGCTTTTCAGTCTGAGGCATTCTTTCCCCATAAAGACACAGCCTTGCAAGACAATCTTACTTCTGGTCATTGATCAAGATATCCTCCTGTCCAGTACTGTGCACTTTGACAGTTGTTTTCTGACCATTGATTTCCAGGTCTTTGTGATGAAAAATCAGAATCTGTGGTGGTGCAGTGATTAAGCACTCGGCTGCTAACCAAAATTTCGGTGGTTCGTACCCTCCAGCAGCTCCTAGGGAGAAAAGACCTGGTGATCTGCTCCGGTAAAGATTGCAGCCTTGGAAACCCTATGGGGCAGTTCTACTCTGTCCTATAGGGTCACTATGAGTTGGAATAGACTTGACAGCAATGAGTTTTTTTTTTCTTTATGATGAAAAATAAGCCTTTCTTTAAATATGTTTATAAAAATTATTTGACCATAGTCTAGTCTACTGATTTTTAGTGTTACTTTACATATCGTTGATTTCATCCACTGTGTTGAATTCTTTATTTTTACTCTCAAAAGACCTGATTGTATTTCCAAGTCTTTTAAAGAAAGGGGTTTTTGGAAGGGGCATCTTACACAGTCTGTACCTGTCACAGGAACATCTTTAGCCATAGAAAATCATTTTGTCACTATAATGGGATGTAGTTTGGAAGACGTTGTCCTCGCAACTGCTATTGACTCTGCCACCTCTGACTAATCTTACTCCATGTAGTCTTTAACCATGCCAAAGAAAGGACTTTTAGACCAAAGCAGTAGTTTGAGGTCTTAGAAAGACATCAGGATTAGGAAGAGAGCAAGACCGAGGAACAGTTATTTCTGCAAGATAATATCAGCTGTGTCTTATTAAGAGGATTGCAGAGTCGGAATCTTGGGTAGCCTGGTTAAACAAACTAAATAATTTTTTTTGGGTATGCATGTGTGTATTATTATATACAAACCTGTTTGATTGTGGCTTTTTTTTTTTTTGTAGAACACCCACTAGCAGCCAATAGAAATAAGCTTTGGAGAAATACAGCTTAAATATCAGACATTCACATTCAATTATGAATACAAAAGTCAATTGATAATAATATATAAAAGGCTTTTAATCTTCTTTAGCACTGTTCTCCACATTAGGGAAAATTATGGAGAGATGATTGGAGAGCTATAAGTAGACAACTTATAAAAAGAAAAAAATAAATAAATAAGTGATATTGATGTCAGAGAGAAGCCATAACTCCTGTGGCAGTGTTACTCAATGTGTGACTAGTAGACCACCTGTATCAAACTCATCTGGGCTGCTTTTCAAAGATACAAATTCTTGTACCTTGTATCTGTAGACTTACGGAGTAGCAAACTCTGGAGGTGGAGCACAGAAATCTGGATTTTAAATAGACACACCAAATTATTGTTATGCACATTTGAGTTTGAGAATTATTGAATTAGGATCTCTATTTAACTTAGAAAAAGATAAGACATTCAGGCTTGAATATTTTAGGAGATTTAATAGACCACCTCACACCCACCATGACATGGGAGTCAGGCAATGTCTTTGTTAAAAAAAAACAAACAACTTTTAAAAGGCATTTGTAAGCTCCAATATAAGGAGTCCAGGTGGGACAATGGTTAAACACTCTGCTGCTAACCGAAAGGTTGGTGATTCAAACCCACCCAGCGGCTCCACAGGAGGAGGACCTGGCTATCTGCTGCCATAAAGATTGCACCCTAGAAAATCCTACGGGGCAGTTCTACTCTGTCACATGGAGTTGCTAGGAGTCAAAATCAACTTGACGGCACCTAAGAACAACAACAAGCTCCAATATATATTAGTTTCTTCAGTTAGTTTCTCCAAGTCTGCCTCTCACATCATATCCACATACAGCCTCTTCATCGCATAGTAACACACATCAAAATCTTAAACTGTTTAGATTGTATACATGAACAAGAGAAAAAGTATACATTCTTATTTCTATCCCATTTTCTTTTTTCCTATTTCCACAATTCACAAAGAACAATAAATTTCCCAACCCAAGTTATGCCTAGAACTGAGTAGATTTTCAAATTTGATTATTTGGGAAGAACGAAATAAATCAAATTTCTGACCGTTCAAGGATAATTGACAGAAAATTAAACACTAGCAAATTTACCCTTCTTTTCAGCATACTCAGATCAAGCTTAAGTATCACATCTATCATTAATATGAAGGCTCTATAACCTCAGATCCCTACAAATATAAATTTATTCAAATATCTCAAAAACCAGTCTTTATAAAGTTATAGCTACATCTGTCCATGTCTATGTTTTGCCTCTTCTCCAAAGCCTAACTGGTTATTGTAGTCCCTTTAATATCATTTAAATTAGCTGTCTGAAATGAATATAGATCTATAGTTATCTGCATTAAAAGAAAAAAACATGTTTTGATGAGTATAAGAAAGATTTGTTAAACTTATTTTTTTAATTAAGATTTGGTACCAAGAAAAATAAGCCATTGTTTGAGAAGACTAGTATTTAGATGAGATCACTAATGAGTTTAGATGTGTCTTTGGGCCGAATACAAATAAGTCAATTATAAAGATGCTTGGATATAAATATAAAATATGGGATGCACTGATCAAATGAATATGTAACCACTATTATAGTAATGGTGGTAATTACCATTAGTTGGAAATTACTAGCATTGTATTGCACTGAATAGCATTAATTTAATCTACACACCAACTTTTTGAAATAGATAGGTATTATTATCTCCATTATTAACATTTTGAAACTGCATTCAGAAATATTAAATAACTTGCCCAACATTATTTAGCAGGTCTGCGTAGAGAAAGGGAGAAAATCTACTCTAATTCTTATTAAGAGCTCAACATACTAGCTCATAAAAATATTCAATGTGATTAATTTTCTAGTAGATTTAGATCACAGGCACAGCCAAAGGACATCTGCATGACTACTTGTCTGTGCAATTCATTAATATTTTTCTTCAATTCGGAAATATCATCTTTAGGTAGACAATTATAGCATCATGGCTTATGACAATGTGAATCACACATCTGTTGTTTATAACTTTTCAGCATCTACTCTCCCCACCCCGTTTTTTGGTAAAGCCCCATTATTAAGCCTTCTTATGGAAATGTCACCTTAATTGGACTAATAATCAAGGGAATGTCCATTTGGCCCAAAATAGGCCCATTGGACTCTTCATTATAAAAGTTTAAATCTTGAGTGAGTGGCACAAGAACAGAAAATGATCAAAATGAATCATCAGATTAATCTTCCTGGAAGAACCTGTCTGAGTCAGAGCGCTCTCCTCCTGTCTTTCCTTCAGTTCTTTCTTCAATTGAATCAGTTTCTGTTTCAAAGAATCCAAATGAAACACCTGCAAAGGAACTCTACAGGGGAGTTACAAAAGATTTGATTGCTCACCATGATCATTCAGTAAGCTTGTATTAAATAAGGCACTGGGTTAACTGTCTGTGGATTTAAAAAAAATGTATAATATTCCCTGCCCTAAAAAGATTGCAATCTATTTAAAGAGATATGGCATTTACACAAGCTAAAATGATGCAACCCAGTAATTGAAGACAGTTTAGGCTAAATACCAAACATTTAGTCAATACAGAATATAATTTTTGTTATTGTTATTGCTAGAAGACAAAGAAGTTCCTTCTTGCTGTGGTCATAAGGAAGGTTTCACTTTATAGATGAACTGCAGCTGGTTGATGTTGTTAGGTGCCATTGTGTTGATTTCTACTCATAGAAACTCCATGTGACAGAGTAGAACTGCCCCATAGGGTTTTCTTGGCTGTAATCTTCTGGAGGAAGCAGCTCTAGGAGCTGCTGGGCAGATTCAAACAATCAGCCTTTCAGTTAGCAAGGACTGCTTAACTGTTCACCTGCTGGGGCTCCTGGGATTGCAGCTAGACTCATTCAAATTTTTATAGGAAAATGATTTGGACAAAGTTCTAGCAACATAAATGCATAAAACTTGTCCTCAAGTGAATTTAGAGAACTAGTTTAGGGAAGAAGTGTGAAAGACAGTACCTATGCAATTATAATATAATTGTTGTTGTTAGGTCCCCTCGGATTGGTTCCAGCTCATAGTGATCTTGTGGAAAACAGAACAAAACACTGCCCAGTCCTGCGCCATCTTCACAATCATTACTCTGTTTGAGCCCATTGTTGCAGCCACTGTGTCAATCCATCTTGCTGAGGGTCTTCCCCTTTTCTGCTGACCCTCTGCTTTACTAAACGTGATGTCCTTCTCCGGGGACGGGTCCCTCCAGATAACATGTCCAAAGTACGCGAGAAGTCGCGGCATTTTCCCTTCTAAGGAGCATTCTGGTTGTACTTCTTCCAAGACAGATTTGTTCATTCTTCTGGCAGTCCACGGTATATTCAATATTCTTCGTTAACACCATAATTCAAATGTGTCAATTCTTCTTCCATCTTCCTTATTCATTGTCTAGCTTTTGCATGCATATGAGGCAATTGAAAACACCATGCATCTTAGTTCTCAAGGTGACATCTTTGCTTTTTAACACTTTAAAGAGGTCTTTTGCAGCAGATTTGCCCAATGCAATAAGTGTTTTGATTTGATTGTTGCCTTCTTGGGCATTGACTGTAGATCCAAGTAAAATGAAAACCTTGAAAATTTCAATACTTTCTCCATATATCATGATGTTGCTTATTGGTCCAGTTGTGAAGTTTTTTGTTTCCTTTATGCTGAGGTGTAATCTATACTGAAGCCTGTAGTCTTTGATCTTCATCAGTTAGTGCTTCAAATCCTCTTCACTTTCAATAAGCATAATATAATTACCATGTACTAATTAGGTAAACCCAGAATGGTGGTGGCTTTTTTAGTTCAGCTGCTTAACTTACTTTCATGAGTCAACCTTTAGCTATACATACTAGTAGGAGATGCTTGTAAGAGGGAAAAATTATAACGACTAATTACTTGATGTCCTTCCATCTAACATGGGGTGTGATGTGAAGCTGCCTGGCATCTGGGGCAGAATGAAGTCAGCAAGATAAACAGAAGTAAGGGTGCACAATCCACACCATAATAATTTACACTTCTTAAAGCTCCTTTCTGCCACCTTAACATGAACCTAGGACTGTGCACTTTCTTTGAGACTTTTTATTTTGTACATACTGCTTCTTAGTCATCACTAGAATCAGAACTTCATATATATCAGGATAGATAGATTAATAGATTTGTTGTGGCTGTTGTTAGTTGCTGTCGAGCCAGTTCTGGTCATGGCGACCCCCTGTGTTACAGAGTGAAGCTGCTGCATAGAATTTTTTGGGGGCTGTCATCTTTATGGAAGCAGAATGTCAGGCGTTTTGTTCCTAGGTACTGCTAGGTGAGTTCAAACCAGGGCTTCAGACCGCTTTGAACTGGTTCAGTTATGGCCCACAAAACACAACTAGAACAAACCAGAATTTTTACAGTTTGGATGATCTGGAACAATCACTGGAAGGGGAAAAAAATTACAGGTCAATCTGACCCCTGGAATGGGAGACTCGGAAGAAGCATAGTGAGCCCTTTCAGAAGCCTGATGCATGAAACTGGATTATTGGCAGGACTGTGCAGAGCAACACACATTCAAAGCAGCGCCATCAGCCGTCATCTTTAAGTGGGGCACCACTGTTTCCAATTCTGCTGAAAATAACATGGGCAAGACATTTGTTTGCTATGGGTAGGCTGCCCTTGTTTTCTAAGAGGGAGATTTATAGCAAGTCTTCGACTAATAATTTTCCCATTCTGGTTATCATTCCAGTTTGCTCAAGTTTTAAAAATTCAGGTCTGTTCTGGTTTCACTTCCTCAGCCATGACTGAACCGGGAAGAACTGGTTCAAAGCCCTGGTTCAAACTGCCAACCTTTAGGTTAGCAGTCGAGAGCAAACCATTTATGCCACCTAGTGGCCTAATGGAGCCCTGGTGGCGCAGTGGTTAAGAGCTCAGGCTGCTAACCAAAAGGTCAGCAGTTGAAATCCACTAGCAGCTCCTTGGAAATCATATGGGGCAGTTCTACCCTGTCCTATAGGGTAACTATGAATTGGACCTGAATTGACGTCAACGGGTTTGGCGTTGATCAGGAACCTGATACATAGATTAACAGATATTCTACATATTCTACTTGAACTTTTGAGTTCAGGAGGGGCTAATAAATTTCAACTCTGATGTATTCAGTTTGAAGTCAATAATTAAAACACAAAACTCTCCTTATAATTAAATATTCAAATTTGCCTTAGACTGGATACTAGAAGCTTCAGGTAGAGTACACCACTGGCTTGAGTTAGCCTATGGACAGTTTAAAGTTGATATCTGGGCTTTTTTTTTTTTTTTTTTAACTGCACAAGCAGCTTTAATTGTAAAAATAATTAAGGGTGACTCATGGATTAACAGACTGAGTATAAAGCTTGTCCCAGGCACTGTATTAACATTGTATCTTTTGATCTTCATGACAATCTAGCCTAGTGTTGCTGGGTAGAAACCCCAGGTTCTGCTTGGCATGACTTGTTACAGCCAATAATCAAGAGGGCAATAAAAACGCCTTTGTTTCGTTGCTCAAGGAAAGGAGCAGTCGGGGTTACTGCCTCCAAGACTGCTCTCAGGCAGCTTGGGAATGTTAGCTTTTACAGAGCAGACAAGGAAATGCAAATTCATCATGAATATTCAAGACTGACCTTCATGCAGGAGCTCAGAGCTTGAGGATGAATATGCATTTTCTCTAAACAAGGGTTCAATTCTCCGAGGTGGAGGAAGAGGTGGATTTTCCTTCATTAGCATGTTGTCTCCACCCAGAGGCAGGGTGCTTATATGTAGTTTTCACTTAATGAGCTAAGAGGTCACTTAAAATGCCAAGATGGCATAGAAAACCTGCTAAAACCAGTTGAGGCCATCTATGGCCCTTCTGTGGTTATCTTGTCAATTTTAGAAGAATGTGCAGCTTATTCTGCTCAGTGTAGGAGGATAAGCCAGAGCAGGTGTTTGTTAGAAGGGTTGGGCTCTGAGGCTGTCTACCTCAATGGTAGTTCTTAATATCCCCATTTTGCAAATGAGGAGGCTTTGAGGTGTTGTTTTTGGACATTAAGATTAAATCCCAAACTTGTCTAGCTCTACATTTCTTATTTGGGGCCCTGGTGGCACAGTGGTTAAGCCTTTGGCTACTAACCAAAAGATCGGCAGTTTGAACCTATCAGCTGCTCTTTGGAAAGCCTATGGGGCAGTTCTACTCTATCCTGTAAGGTCACTGTAAGTCAGAATCGACTGACAGTAACAGGTTTTGTTTTGTTTTGTTTTTTGTTTGTTTTTTGTTTTTTTTTTTTGACAGTTATTATTTAGGACACATCATTTCTAAACCAGACTCATCATCTCTCCACTCTCTGACCTCTCCCCCATCCTTTTCTTGCTAACTTACTTATTAAATATTATAATAAAGATAGTGCCTCATATCTCAATAATGCTTTACAGTTTATGAAATACTTTCATACATACTCTATTAGTTGAGGTAAACAGAGATTAATAATTAAGTTTACAGACTAATATAACAATAATTAAAACATAATACAGAGATTTTACTCTCTGGTACTTTTTTACTCTCTGGTACATATTCAAGTAACCTTCAAGTACCCTATGAGGTAACTACCAATATTAACCTCTTTTTGCACATAAGGCCACTGAGGCAACAACAAGGTAGAGCTGGGGTTTAAGGCCAAGCTATCTGGCTTCCAACTCACTGTGCTAATGCTTAGGAATGTAGCTTACAGAGGATGGTTGACTACTAATAGGTCTTAAAGCTTATCAAACTAGGGTCCTGGAGCCAAACCCAAATCATCAGCTTTGGAATCAACACCATACTACTCCACTTTTCCACTTTCTTTAGCTGCTTGTGTTTTGTTTTGTTTTGTTTTGTTTTGTTTTGCCTATGAAATAGATTCCAAGGAAGGAAGACACATCATTTCTATTAGAATGTTCCACTTTGAAAGCTGAAACTAGACTAGAGAGATTTCCCAGTACAGTTGTGTTCTTCTTTATCTATCTAGATTTCTTCTTAGACTCACACCTAAATCAGAATTTGCATTCACAGATTTGCAGAAAGAACAATGAGATTGCCATTGTCTAATCGACAATCACAAAAGGAAAACAGACCAAGCTCTAAATACAGAAAATTGTTTCAACTCTAGACACATCTTTCAGTTTGAAAGAGCCAATCTGGTTTCTAAAAGAATCAGATTTGTTGCAAGGAGATAATATAAAACTGGAGAAAAGGGGGTGTTCATTCAATTCTAGACAAGAATTCCTATAAACTATTATGGATAATGAAACATAATGCCTCCTAATATTTTTAAGGCTTCCAGGATCAAAATGTAATCTTTAATGGCACTACAATATTTTTCAACCCATGCCCCTCAGCTGTGCTGAGAAAAGTAATAGTAGATGATAATGTATTAAATGGGCCTACTCACTTGTAAATGGTAGAGCAAAGAAATCTATATTCTAGATTTTGGATATCATTTATTATTGATTTTAAGATTTATATAATTTTAAGAGTAAATGTTATTCTCAAGAACTTCACCGGGGAAGAAATCAAGTTAGCTTGAATTTTTAAACTTCCGTTACTCATAAAAGTCATGGAATACTCATCTTTTTCTTTTTAATTATAAACATGATATATGTTTTACTAAGCCATTATTAGTGTACAAACAAGGGACTATAATGCTAAAATAAACAAAACATTCAAATTACTTTCAAATGTATGAAAGGCTTTTATTTCAACCATAATTTAATATTGGGCCAAGAAAGAGTTCAGTTAAGCAATTTGATCATGAGGGCCAGTGATCTGACCCATAAATTACTGAATATGAAATAGATTGTTAAGTATAAACTGTCACAAGTTCTACCATCAGTAAGATGTAGAAATTAAATTTCAACGGCAACTTAAAACAACAGTTTACATGAGAGTAACATGGCTCTGAAATACTAGAAGTATATCACACCCTAAAGAGTACAACGAATTTTCCACACTCAGCTCTTTCCTCCACAACCTTTAGTATCTCAATTTTGGTTTTAAAAGGTGATGATTGTTCGTATTCGTTTTATTTTGGCAAAGTCAGTTCTGAATGTGTAAAAAGTACTACTAAATGATTCAAGCAGAAGATCTAGTACTTATATATTCTTATTCCTGCAATCAAGTGCATCTTTAAAGTGAAATTAAAAAGTTTAAAATCCTAAGAGGAAGAATCATTCAAAAGTTTTAGCTGAGGCCTATCACCTCTCAGCTTAACTGAGGCCTGTCACCTCTCAGCTTCTACACATTGTAAGTTAACTATAATTTTTATTGTACTTTTTAATTAAATTTTTTAATAATATCACATGATTCAAAAATAAAAATATAAGACTTACAGCAAAATTGCACTCTAGGCAGAAGCACCACGCTGTCCCTCCACAGCAAAGATCCAAAAAACTAAGCCGAACAGAGAAAACAACAATCCTGAAACCCTAAAACATCAAATGAAGAGATAAAGAACACAGCCAAGCACCAAATGGAGTGAGAAAACTGACAGAGAACGGAGAGGGAGGAGAGATACATGCAGAGGTCCCCTACCAGCTAACGCAGCACGGATCCGCCATCTTGAACACCTATTAGAGACCAGCAAACAGGGGGTATGAGAAAGCAGCTTCAAGGAGCTTCCAGTGAGAGACAAAACAACCAGTAATTTGCGATATACGCTTTCCCACCCCCCACTCTTCTTCACCCCAACTCGGCCTCCTCTGCTTCCCACAGCCACAATCTTTTGTCCAGGAAACACTGGCTGCTTGGATTCCACACACCCAAATGGGCCAGCTCTCTGAGTGCCATTTGTTGGTTGCTGGTGTTGCTTTTTTCCACCTCTTTTGATTTCTTCCTTACCCCTCACCACCTCCACCTCCTTTCGCTCAAATACCTGGCTCCGTGTGCCAGGTTGCTTCTTCTTGAGGGGCTGCAGAGCTCTGATAATTTGTGATATACACTTTCCCACTCCCTACCCTTCTTCACCCACGCTCGGCCCCCTGTGTTTCCCGTGGACACAGTCTCTTGTCCGAGAAACACCAGCTGCTTGGATTCCAGCAGCCCACACTAGCTGGCTCTCTGAGTGCCATTTGTTGGCTGCTGGTGTTGCTTTTTTTTCTGCTTCTTTTGATTTCTTCCTTACCTCTCACCACCTCCCACCCTTTCCCACAAATACCTGGCTCCGTGAGCCATCTTTGCTTCTTCCTCAGGGGCAAGGAGCTCCGTTCGAGTGTGGAGCTGCTTCCGGGTCTGGGCTGCCATGCTGGTGGGATCCCGGGGCTTTTGTTTGTTTGTTTGTTTTGAGTTGTTTGTTTGTTTTCTTTTCCTGTTCTTGAGTTGGGAGCCCTTTCTGGCCAGGCAGTGCTCCATGGCAAGGAGACTACCCCCTCGGCTTGCACAGACGTGCAGACAGATCCCTGAGAGCATTTCTTTCTTCGTTGGTTTTTTTTTTCTTTTTTCTTTTTTGGGGGGGCTTTACTTGTTCCTTTTTTTTAAATTTGTTTTGTTTTCTTTTCCCTCTTTTTCCCTTTTTGTCTTTCTTCATTACTCAGTTTCTCGTCTCTCTATATCTTCCTTCTCTTTCTGTTCCCTGAATACCTGGCGTTGTATACCTCTATGCCTTCTAGCCAGGCTGTACTGCAACACCTGAGAGTGATTTCCCCAGACCTCATAGCTGCACCGGTGGGATCCCTGGGAACTTTGCCATTCTTTAACCTTTCCGATTTTTATTTATTCATTCTTTTCTTCCTCCTCCCCTTTCTGTTTTTCTCCATTTCATAGTCTCTCATCTCTCCACTCCAACGTCAAGCACCCCTAGCATTCTTTTCTGTTTTTTGTATGTTTTTAGCTCCTGTTCCTCTCTCATATCTCCTATATCCATCTTAGCTCCACATATAAAAATCTCCCCCATACATCCGACCTACCTGCACTGTGCACTTAACATAACACCACCAAGCAGGACAGGCACGGCCTACTGGAACCTGCCCTGCACTGATTACCGACCCACTCTGGTGGCTGTAGTAAGTACCACAAACAACCCATCCCAGTAACTCCTCTTCAGCTAGACCTGCCCTGCCGTACCATATCTGAGTGACTGACCATG
>NW_004444021.1:925378-958566 GCF_000243295.1 Trichechus manatus latirostris
AAAATAAAAATATAAAAAAGTATACAGTAAACAGATTTTCTTCCATTCCTGTTCCCTGTGCCACCCCAACCACTATTAGTTTCCTCTATATCTTTCCATAATTTCTTTGTTACATAAGCAAATACAAATATATGTTCTTTTTTTTTTGTACATTAGGTGAAAGTTTACAGAGCAAATTAGTTTCCCATTCAATCAATAGTTTGTACAAAAAGTACTTCATGACCTTGTTATAACTTAAATGCACACTCAGCTGAGAATTCTTTGGTATGTAAACTGAGTTGATGTTGTCAATTAAATTCTTAATGAAAAAGGATCTTTGTTTAAAGAATACCTTCATCATCGATACCATATATGAGTCTAAAGAAATTACTTTAAAGTTACACACTACATTTGCTTTTTAATTTTCCCTTTTAATGTATAATTATTGTCTTAGTCATCTAGTGCTGCTATAACAGAAATACCACAAGTGAATGGCTTTCATAAAGAGAAATTTATTTTCTCACAGTCTAGTAGGTTACAAGTCCAAATTCAGGGTGTCATCTCCAGGGGAAGTCTTTCTCTGTCTGCTCTGAAGGAAGGTCCTTCTCATCAATCTTCCCTGGACTAGGAGCTTCTCCATGCAGGAACCCCAGGTCCAAAGGATGCGCTCTGCTCCCAGTGCTTCTTTCTTGGTGGTATGAGGTCCCCAACTCTCCACTTGCTCCCCTTTCCTTTTATCTCTTGTAAGATAAAAAGTGGTACAGGCCATACTCCAGGGAAACTCCCTTTACATTGGATCAGGGATGTGACCTTAGTAAGGGTGTTACAATCCCACCCTAGTCCTCTTTAACATAAAATTACAATCACAAAATAGAGGACAACCACACAATACTGGGAATCATGGCCTAGCCAAATCGATACACATGTTTTTGGGGGGACATAATTCAATCCCTGACAATTATAAAGTGTAAACAGGAGGATTATTTGCTTAGCATACAGATTGAATAATTGTAGTGAAAGGATACAACCCTGACACACACCTTCTGATAATTAAGGTTGTGTGTCAACTTGGCTGGGTCATGATTCTCCGTGGTTTGACAGTTATATAATGATGTAATTTGTCAGTTTTGTAATGATGGAGCTAGCCATCCTCCATGATGTGATCTGATGTGATCACTAGTTATTTGTAAGGGGAGTTTCTTCAGGGGTGTGGCCTGCATCCAATATATATATGGACTTTCTAGTAAAACTAGCTTGCTTGCTCTGGATCCTGGAACTTGAGCCAGCAGCCTGCCATACTGAATGCCTAACTTAGGATTTGTTGGCCTTTGTAGCCTGTGAGACAGTGGCTTGCTCTCTGACGTGTTGATTGTGGGTTCGTCAGCCCCTGTAGCTACATGACTCAGGAGAAGCCCCCAGCTTGATGCCTGATCAATGGACTTGGGACTTGCCAGCCTCTACAACTCTATGAGCCATTTCCTTGACATAAATCTCTCTCTATATATATATATACGATTCACTGGTTTTGCTTTTCTAGAGAACCCAGCCTAAAACACAGTTCTTTTGATTTTAAGCCATGCAGTATCCCCTTATTCTGTTTGAACAACTGCCTCATGGTCTATATACAGATTCTGCATGAGTACAGTTGAGTGTTCTGGAATTCCCCTTCTTCTCAGTGTTATCCATAATTTATTATGATCTACACAGTCAAAAGCCTTTGCATAGTCCATAAAACACAGGTAAATATATTTCTGGGATTCTCTGCTTTTAGCCAAGATCCAGCTGACATCAGCAATGATATCCCTCATTCCATGTCCTCTTCTGAATCCAGCCTGAATTTCTGACAGTTCCCTGTGGATGCACTACTGCAACAATTTTTTAATTATCTTCAGCATAATTTTGCTTGCATGTGATATTGATGATATTGTTTGACAATGTTTGCATTTTGTTGGATTATTTTTCTTTGGAATAGTCACTTATATGGATATTTTCTAGTTGGTTGGCCAGGTAGCTGTCTTCCAGATTTCTTGGCATAAATGAGTTAGTGCTACCAGCATCGCATCTGTTTGTTGAAACATCTCAGTCGGTGTTCCATGGATTCCTGGAGCCTTGTTTTTTGCCAATGCCTTCAGTGAAGCTTAGACTTTTTCCTGCAGTACTACTGGTTTTTGATCATACGTTACCTCAAGAAATGGTTGAATGTCGACCAATTCTTTCTCGTACAGTGACTCTGTGTATTCCTTCCATCTTCTTTTGATGCTTTCTGCATCGTTCAATTTTTTGCCCATAGACTCCTTCAGTATTGCAACTCGAGACTTGAATTTTTTCTTCACTTCTTTCAGCTTGAGAAATGCTGAGCATGTAGTTCCCTTTTGGTTTTCTAACTCCAGGTCTTTGCACGTTTCATCATAATACTTTGTCTTTTCTAGCTGCCATTTGAAATCTGTTCAGTTTTTACTTCATCATTTCCTCCATTCACTTTAGCTACTGTACTTTCAAGAGCAAGTTTCAGAGTCTCTTCTGACATCCATTTTGGTCTTTTATTCTTTTCTGTCTTTTTAATGATCTTTTGCTTTCTTTATGTACGATGATTTCCTTGATGTCTTCTCAAACTCACCTTGTCTTTGGTCCTTACTGTTAAATGCATCAAATCTCTTCTTAAGATGGTCTCTACATTCAGGTGGAGTATACTGGAAGTTGTCCTTTGGCTCTCATGGACTTGTTTTAATTTTTTCAGCTTCAACTTGAACTTGCATATGAGTAATTGATGGTCTGTTCTGCAGTCAGCCTCAGGCCTTGTTTTAACTGATGATATTGAGCTTCCCCATTGTCTCTCTCCACAGGTTCCTGTGTAAGCCATCCAGCGATGTCCATGTGTATACTCACCATTTGTGTTGTTGGAAAAAAACAGGTATTTCCAATGAATAAGTGGTTGGTCTTGCAAAATTCTCTCATGCAATTTTTGGCTTCACATCTATCACAGAAGTCATATTTTCCTACTATCATTTCACGATACTTATTCAATTTGTATGCTGAGTAAATAATCCAAGAAGCCGGACTATAGGAAGGAGAATGTGGCATCAGGATTGGAGAAAGGCTCATTAACAACCTGCAATATGCAGATGACACAAACTTGCTTGCTGAAGGTGAAGAGGACTTGAAGCATTTACTGATGATCAAAGATCATAGCCTTCAGTATGGACTGCACTTTAACATAAAGAAAACAAAAATTCTCAAAACTTCACCAATAAGCAACGTCATGATAAATGGAGAAAAGAGTGAAATTGTCAAGGATTTCATTTTACTTGGATCCAGAATCAACACCCACAGAGGCAACATTAAAGAAATCAAACGACATATGGCATTCGGCTAATCTGTTGCAAAAGACCTCTTTAAAGTGTTAAAAAGCAAAGATGTCACCTCGAGGACTAAGGTGCTCATGACCCAAGCCATGGCATTTTCAGTTGCCTCATCTGCATATGCAAGTTGGACAATGTATATGGAAGACCGAAGAAGAACTGGTGCATTTGAATTATGATGTTGGCAAAGAATATTGAATATAACATGGACTGCCAGAAGAATGAACAAATCTGTCCTGGACAAAGTACAGCCAGAATCCTTAGAAGTGAGGATGATGAGACTTTGTTTCACATACTTTGGACATATTATCAGGAGAGATCAGTCCCTGGAGAAGGTCATCATGTTTAGTAGAGGGTCAGCAAAAAAGAAGAAGACCTTCAATGAGATGGATTGACACAGTGGCTGCAACAATGGGCTCAAACATAGCAACAATTGTGAGGATGGCAATGACCGGGCAGTGTTTCGTTCTATTGTACGTAGGGTTGTTATGAGTTGGAACTGATTCAAGGACAGCTAACAACAACAACAATAACAAACAGGAGGATAGTTATGTGCCATACACTTTTGGCTATTAGTTATAACTGCTGGGTAACTAGATCTTACCCCTAAAGAATGAACAAGAAATTATTTAAAACAAAAATCATTTAATCCTGTGGTAGCCAGTATTCAAGGTAGTCCCCAGTGATCCCTGTCTCCTGGAGTTCACACCATTGTATAGTCTCTTCACATATTGTGTCAGGTTGGTTTTTATAACCAATAGACTGTGTCAGCAGTGATGATAGTCTGTTTCAGAGGCTTCTCCATTCCCCTCAGTCGTTCTCAAAGAAGCCATGTCACAAGGACAGTCAGTAACCCAGTGGAGAGACAATGAGTAGGGGCATCCTGTCAACAGCCATATGACTGACGCATGTGTTCTCAATTCCTTAGTTCATATTGCTATTCTATTCCTTACCACCTTCATAATATCGTCTCCTCATAGACTGAGTTCCTTGAGGGCAAATATCTCAAGTGTCTAGTGCTGAATATAATCACAATTTAATTGGTTTGAAGTGAACTCAGGTGGATTGGAATTTAATTGAAAATTAAGAGCAGACATTGCTCAATCTTTGTGTACTACGTGTTCTGAAGAATCTTACAATCTGAAGAGAAACAAGAGTCTTGTAAAGGAAGGAATCATTTTACTATGTTATGTGTTTACCAAATACCTGGGTACAGAGGTAGACTACATTTCTCAGCTTTCTTGCAGCTAGGTCAAGCCATGTGACTAAGCTCTGGCCAATGGAATGTGAGCACAAGTGATCTCCATCAGGATAAGCACCTGAAAACACCTGCTGTGGGATTCTCCATGCTTGCCTTCTTTTCTCTTGAATGCTATCTAGGTACAGAGGTTCCAATGGAGTACCTAAAGGCCCTGGGGTAGAAGGACCTTGGCCTCTTGGATGAATGAGTGAGTAGAGCACCATGGTCCACAAACCCACATTGAACTTTTGAATTGAATGAGAAATGCCCTTCATGTTTGAAGTCATTGTGATTTTTATTTTGTATTATGTTTGTGTGCGTATGTGTATGTGTTTGTTATAGCAAATAATTATGTACTCTAATACACATAAACCAAAAACCAAACCCATTGCTGTTTAGTCTATTTCAACTCATAGCGACCCTATAGGATAGAGTAGAACTGCCCCATAGGGTTTCCAAGGCTGTAATCTTTATGGAAGCAGATAGTCATATCTTTCTCCCGAGGAGCAGGTGTGGGTTCAAACTACTGACCTTTCAGTTAGCAGCCAAGCTCTTAACCACTGTGCCACCAGGACTCCTTAATATATTTAAAAAGCCATTTTCTTAAAACTTCAGTTTTAATTGTTCTCCTTTTTTTTTCCAGTGTAGATGTCCTAAGAGAGATGACAACTTGTAAGGAGGCCAGGATAATGTAAGCCAGATGTAAATTAGTTCAGGTATACATGTCTTCAACATCATAAATCTACTTAAAGACATAAGAAATATTAGGAAATAGATATAAAATGTTTTTATTATTTCAAACCCTCATATTAAAACATGTCCTGGATAATAGTTTGAAAAGTCTCAATCATTTCTCAGGATTATCCTTATGGAATATTTATTGCCACTGTACCATATTTGAGATCTTCCCACATATTAAATTCAATTTGACACTTAAGTGCATATTTTAACTGAAATTGTACTTCCTAGTTAAATCTGTCTATGGCCCTAGGAATATATTAGAATATAATTAAAGTGTAAAACCTCACCTAAAACTGTTTTAATGTGTAGTTTAAGCCAAGATATCCAAGTAAATATTTGTGAATTATATTACCAATAAATTTTAAAAGTAGGCCTGACCTAGTGATTCCTTAAACATTTACATTAGTTGCAACTGCCCTCAAAAATTTTATCATGGATAAACTGCAAAAGATTTATTTTCAGAATCAAATACTTCAGAAATTATCCTGTCTTAATCTTTTTTACATATTCTTTTTCACTAAACCGTCTTTTTTTCATAGCTTATCTCTGATAACATCAGCTGTTATGGTAGACTTGACAGAAAGTATGTGACGGTCATTGCATATCTCTGAGTACCTGCCTAAAGAGTAAACACCAAATGCCCATATATCCACGGGCCTCCTTCCACAATCCATGAGAAAGAGGGCTATCATGATAGTCTTAATCAGAATATTTACTACCAGATGCTTCCTCTTCTTTGAAGGCACTGTTCTTGGAAATAGCCGTAGAGAATCTTCCAGCAAGGGATCTCAAAAGGATTATTTAATATTCATCATTGAATTAGGGTTTGAGAGCTACCATGTTCTGGTACTTTGCTGTCTGTTGCTCTTCGGTCGTGTGTGTTGGTTTGAGGGACATTTAAATAAAGCAAGCATAGGATTTCCTCAAAGTTAGAAGGACACAATAACATTTCTCATGAGCAGCTAAGAACATGCAGTGGGCAGCAATGAAACAAGGTTACACAGCTTAGGAGAAATCTTGTAATTTATCTAGTTACCTAAAATCCAAAAGCAAAAGTATCAAATGTATAAAAGCATTACGGTACTAAATTTCTATTTTGACTAACCTTGGGATTAACTTTTTAAATGATTTTTTTTTAATTTTTAAATTACCTTTTTGAGAAGTATAAAATATATATTTGTAAGAGTCAAATTATTTTTGTAAAATTAAGTATAAGGTCTCATGGAATTTATCTGATTCAAGGAGTTAATTATCAAAACACTTAAAACAGGGTCTTCTATATAGCAAGTATAACATAAATGTCAACTGTTTTTGATATTGCGTCCATCTAACTCTTGTTATGTTTAGATTGTGTCTTTATATAAGCAAATCTTTTCTGAAAATATAATTAACATCAGACTTGACAAAATTAATAAAATTGATAAACTTCATGTAACATCAAGTCCTTCTATTTTGATAAGATTAATCTAAAACAGTACTAGAAAAATGTCTAGACATGACATTTTCTATTCAGGCTTTACAAAGAAGTCCAACTCATAACTAACGCAACATAAATAACGTTTCACTTATATTTAACTGGGTAGTTATCTTTTTGTAGTTTCATAAAGATTGAGGAGTGTTCACACTGTATTGACGAGCAAAAGTGTTTATGAACATCAAATGAATACAGGGTTTAGAAAAAGTCAGTTTCACATATTTCATTTGGAAATTGTCCACAAAGGATTTTACCTACTCTTTAATGAAAGCACTTTTACTTTAGAAAAACAAAATCAATACTTTGTCATCTATATAGTTATCTTATAGTTCCCAATGACCTCAATTTATTTCTGAGTATTCCTATTAATACAGATGTTGAATACAAAAACACCAAAATGTCAAATTCTTTCTGCTGGAGAAAATTATACAGCCATTGGTTGCAGAAGGGACCAAGAGGATCACTTTCTTCCGAGTACTGCCAGAACCCGCTCAGTGCAATGCCTGATATTCCATCTTTAATTGAAATGCTGCAGTGATAGATTTCCCTGTGTTACAACTTTGACTAGGTTCAATTATTTAATATTCTTTCTTTATATTTTTTCCACAAACTATTATTTCTACCCATTTTTTGCTAACACATAGAGGAAACATAATTCTTTCAGTGATTTAACAAATTTCTATATGCCAGCCACTATTCTAGGAGCTGGGGATACACCAGTGAACAAAACAGACAACAACCCCTCTAGTGGGAAGGTAAATAAAATAAAATATGTAAATATATATAATATGTTACATGGTGTTAAGTGCTATAGTGAAAAATAAGCAAGGTAAACAGAAGAAGCATGTGCACCAGTGGGAGGTTGGTGGGGGAGACACAATTTTAAATAGTTTGATCAAGAAATTCCTCACATAAGGTGATATTTGAATAAAGACCTCAAGTTTGTTGTGAACCATGTGGATAGCTAGAGGAAGAGTATTCCAGAAACTGGAAACACTAATGGCTAAATCTCAGAGGTAGCATATGCCTGGCTTTTGTTTGTTTGTTGTTGGGTTTTTTGTTTTTAAATTTGTTTGTTTGTTTTCCAAGAACAAGCAAGGCAGGCAAGGAAGCTAGAGCAGAGGGAGTGAGAGTAATAAAATACTAGGTGACATAGGTGAGGGGGGCCAGAAAACAGGGCCTTGTAAGTCATTGTAAAAACATTGGAAAATTATCTGGCAATTTATCACAGTCAGATAGGAAGCCATTGCAGGATTTTAAGCATCGTGACAAAATGTGACATGTTTTAGCAGAATTTCTCTGGATACTATACTGAGAACTGACTGAAGCAGGGAAAAGGTAGATGTGGGAAGGACATATAATGGGCTATTGCTAAATCTATATGAAAGATGATGGTGACTTATACCAGGAATCTCATGTGGGATGATATGCATTTAGAATCTGGATGATATACTTTGAAGGCAGAACAAACAGAATTTGCAGACAAATTGAATGTGAGATTGAGAGGATTATTCAAATAACTTTAATGTGAGGTATTAAAGGGACAGAGTGCATAACTTAGATGTGTAAGAATACAGGAAAGGTAGTTTGCAGGGAGGATTTAGAGTTCATTTTGGACAGTTTTAGTTAAAATGCTTATTAGACATCAATGACTATTGGATATATATTTGCAATTTGGGAGGAAAGTCTTCACTGGTGATATAAATATGGAGGAGATAGTTAGTAGTTAAAGGATGTGACTGGATGAGACCTCCAAGGGAATTTATAATACATAAAAAAGGGAAAAAAGGAAAGCAAGGAATGAACCAGCTTATGGTACTCACATGATTTATGTATTGTTATTTCTATTTAAAGGATCAGATAAACCTGACTTCCATTATTAACTCTGCCATTTATTAGCTATGTGGTACTGGAAAATATTTTTAAAAACATCTATAAGCTTTAGTTTCTTTTTCTGTAAAAATAGAGCTGATACCTTATAGGGTATATTTAATTCAACAGATAACTGATTTAGACACTAAAGAGTAAGATACACGAAGTTCTTACTCTCACAGATCTCACATTTTAATGAAGGAAGAAAAACTTAAGTAAATAAACAAAATATTTACATGATGCTAAGTAGTCTAAAAAATCTTATTTTTAATGATGCGATAGAGACTAAAGGAGTGGGATGGGGTGTAGCGGGGCCTTTAGATTAGCTGTGTAGGGGAAGCCTCTCTAAAATATGACATTTAAGCTTAACTCATGTTCTATGAAGGGGCTCATCATACAACTCCCTTTAGGGAAAGCATTGTGGGTAGTAAGAGGTTTAAACTGGAAGCAAGCTTGAAGTGTTTGCAGAATGGAGTGAAGTCAGAAGTAACTGGAGTATGTGAGTGAGGGAGAGGTAGGTACAGGATAAGGTGATTTAAGGAGGTAGAAACCAAATTTGTACGGTCCTGTAGAACAGGATAATGTGTATTAATTTCCTATTGCTACTGTAAAAAATCACCACAGACTTAGTAGCTTAAAACCACACTGATGTATTATCTTACAGTTCTGCATGTCTGAAGTCCAAAAATGGGTCTTAAGAAGCTAAAATTAAGCTGTAGGCAGGGCTATGTTTCTTTTGGAGGTTTTATGGGGAAATCTCTCGCTTGTCTCCTCCGGTTTCTGGAGGCTGCTCTCATTCCTTGACCCGTGGTTGCATCCGTCAACCTCTGTTTCAGCTGTCACATATCCTCTGACTCTGACTCTCCTGCCTTCCTCTTACAGGGACCTTTGTAATCACATTGAGCCCATCCTACCCCAATAAGTCAGAATAATCTTTCCCTCTCAAAATCCTTTACTTAATTACATCTGCAAATTAATTCTCATAGCTGTGTAAAGTAACATATTGACAGGTTCTTGGGACTAGGATATGGACATCTTCGGGGGGGGGGCATTACTCAGTCTACCACATAAGAGGATAGCGAGATGATGAGCTAATGTATGTAAAGGTTATATGGCATAATGCCTACACATAGCATGAACTTACTAAATAGTGGCATATCTATATGTACATATATATGCATATAATTTATTGTTAATGATAGTACTACTGATGTTGATGATTATGATAACAAAACAAGAACTACCTCCTCATGCCTTTCCTAAAACAAGTTTCCTGGTATTTTACGATACTTCAAATTATCAGGTATTATAAAGGAATTCTGTGAAAAGGAATTGCTTCAATTGGTATAATTAACTTTATAATTTTATAACTATCACATGGTACGATTCAGGATGATAAACTAATCATAATTTTCTCAGTAAAAGTGTAGTCTAATTAAAGTGAACTGAAATTTCTTGTCAAAGCTGTCCTGTAAAAGATTAGTCTAACTAGAGGGAATTAAAACTGAGAGAAAGTGCTCATTTTATTTGTCAAGGCTTTAAAATTTTGCTTTTTTGCATATATTGTGTGCTATGTTAACTCATCTTAGAGCAGTAGATTCCTATTCTTAAATATATTATTTATGCCGTATTATGAACTGTAAATAAGAGAAACAGCAATAAAGATGAGTGATAAAAGCAATCTCCCTACTGTGAGATAGGAATAGTAAATTCTTTTAAGGGTGTTTTGGAGATTTGGTTATACCTAATTTATCTAAATACAGGTTTGAATGTGAAAATTAAGCATTGCAAAAAATGGAGTAGTGGGCAATTACTCTAGTTAGATAACCATCCAATTGAGAAATATGCAAAAATTTTGGTGGCCATGTTTGTTAAAGTGAAAAGCTTTTTTGAAACTTTTCCCTTAGTTTCTGCTGCATTTCTTTTTCCTCCTATGCTGTTTCAATTTATGTGTGCTTTATCTCCTTTAGATCAGAGTTCAGCAAATTATTTTCTGTAAAGGGTCGGAAAGTAAATATTTTAGGCTTTGCAGGCCATATGGTCTCTATTGCAACCATATAGTCAAGACAGTATGTAAACAAATGGGCATGGCTATGTTCCAATAAAACTTTATTTACCCTTTGGAAAGGAAAGTTTGAATTTGGCCCATGACCCATAGTTTGCTGACCCTTTCTTTAGATTATCATTTCTGATTCAAATACTGTCTTTTTTTTTTTTTAAGGGTACACTACTCATATAATTTTAGAAACTCTGGTTTCTAAACATATTAAACATAGACATAATTATTGAAAGCAGAAATTTCAGAGTCTTCAATGAGCTTACTACATGGTAAATCTCCAAACCATCACACATCTGTCAGTTTGTAGGACTGTGGTGGCTTGTGTGTTAACTGTGATGATGGAAGCTATACTACTTGTATTTCAAATACAAGCAGGGTCATCTACGTTGGACAGGCTTCAGCAGAACTTCCAGAGAAAGATGGACTAGGAAGAAGGACCTGGCTGTCTACTTCTGAAGAAACTGGCCACTGAAAATCTTATTATCAGCAGCAGAATATTGTCTGATATAATGCTGGAAGATGAGTCTCCCAGGTTGGAAGGCACTCAAAATACGACTGGGGAAGAGCTACCTCCTCAAAGTAGAGTCAACCTAATGATATGGATGGAGTAAAGCTTTTGGGACTTTAATTTACTGATGTGGTATGACTCAAAATGAAAATAAACAGCTGTAAACATCCATTAATAATCGAAATTTGGAATGGCCAAAGTATGAATGTAGGAAAATTGGAAGTCATCAAAAATGAAATGGAACGCATAAAGATCGATATACTAGGCATTAGTGAGCTGAAATGGACTGGTATTGGCCATTCTGAATCAGACAATCATATGGTTTACTATGCTGGGAATAACAGTTAAAGAGAAATGACGTCATGTTCGCCGTCAAAAAGAACATTTCAAGATCTATCCTGAAGTACAACACTGTCAGTGATAAAATAATCTCCATAAAACTACAAGGAATACCAGTTAATATGACTATTATTTAAATTTATGCAACAACAACTACTGCCAAAGATGAGGAAATTGAAGATTTTTACCACTTCTGCAGTTTGAAATTGATTAAACACGCCATCAAGATGCATTGATAATTACTGGTGATTGGAATGTGAAAGTTGGAAACGAAGAAGAATCAGAAGTTGGAAAATATGGCCTTGGTGATAGAAACAACACCTGAGATCACATGATAGAATTTTGCAAGGCCAATGACTTATTCACTGCAAAAGATCTTTTTTCAACAATGTGAACGGCAACTATACAAGTTTATCTCACTGTACAGAAAACACAGGAATCAAATCTACTACATCTGTGAAAGAGATGATGGAAAAGCTCAACAACATCAGTCAGAACAAGGCCCGGGGATAGCTGCAGAACAGACCACCAATGGCTCATTTGCGAGCTCAAGTTTAAGCTAAAGAAAATTAAAACAAGTCCACGAGAGCCAAAATATGACCTTGACTATATTTCACCTGAATTCGGAGACCATCTCAAGAATAGATTTGACCAGTTGAACACTAATGATCGAAGACCAGACGAGTTGTGGGATGACATCAAGAACATCATATATGAAGAAAGCAAAAGGTCATTAAAAAGACAAGAAAGAAAGAAAAGACCAAAATGGTTGTCAGAAGAGACTCTGAAACTTGCTGTTGAACATAGAGTAGCTAAGGCAAATGGAAGAAATGATGACGTAAAAGAGGTGAACAGAAGATTTCAAAATGCAGCTCAAGAATACACAGTATTATTATGAAATGTGTTAACAACTGGAGTTAGAAAATCAAAAGAGAAGAACATGCTAAGCATTTCTCAAGCTGAAAGAACTGAAGAAAAAATTCAAGCCTCAAGTTGCAATATTGAAGGATTCTATTGGCAAAAAAATTGAACAACACAGGAAGCATCAAAAGAAGATGGAAGGAATATACAGAGTCACTGTACCAAAAAGAATTGGTCAATGTTCCGCCATTTCAGGACGTAATATATGATTAATAACCCATGGTATTGAAGGGTTAAGCTGCACTGAAGGCGTTTGTGAAAAACAAGTCTCCAGGAATTGACAGAATACAAATTGAGATGTTTCAAGAAAGAGATGCAGCGCTGAAGGTGTTCACTCATCTATGCCAAAAAATGTGGAAGAGAGCTACCTGGCCAACTGACTGAAAGAGATCCATATTTGTGCTCATTTCAAAGAAAGGTGATTGAACAGAATGTGGAATTATTGAACAATATCACACACAAATAAAATTTTGCTGAAGATTATTCAAAAACTGTTGCAGCAGTATATACACAGGGAACTGCCAGAAAGTCAAGAGGGAATCAGAAGAGGACATGGAAGAAGGGATATCATTGCTGATGTCAGATGGATCTTGGCTGAAAGCAGAGAATACCAAAAAGATGTTTACCTGTGTTTTATTGACTATGCAAAGGCATTTGACTGTGTGGATCATAACAAATTATGGATAACATTGCAAAGAATGGGGAATTCCAGAACACTTAATTGTGCTCATGAGAAATCTTTTCATAGACCAAGAGGCAGTTGTTCATACAGAACAAGGAGTACTGCCTGGTTTAAAGTCAGGAAAGGTGTGCATCAGGGTTGTATCCTTTCACCATACTTATTCAATCTATATGCTGAGCAAATAATCCTAGAAGCTGGACTATATGAAGAACACAGCATCAGGATTGCAGAAAGACTCATTAACAACCTGTGATATGCAGATGACACAAGCTTGCATGCTGAAAGTGAAGAGGACTTGAAGCACTTACTGATGAAGGTCAAAGACTATGGCCTTCAGTATGCCATTTAAACATGCCTGCACTATTGATAACTGCAGCCCCCACAGGCCTCTATGCTGTATACGACGTGTTGGAGACTTGTCAGCAATAAGAAAGAGATTAGGCATGACTTGTTTTCCCAAACCTATTGTCCTGTTACTGATTGGCTTGTTTACCTGAATTCCTTCTCCCTTGCCCGAAACTTATTGTTACTCACCCAAAGCCCATTGTTCTGTTATTTGCTTCACTGCTTGCTGTATTGACTATAAATAAACTCCTGGGACTAGAGTCGGGGGTCGACTCCTCAGAGTGACCCTCCTGGCCCCACTTCTCTGTAAGAGTTGTGTTTGGCTACTGTCTTCGCCGCTGACACTTCAGTATGGAGTACACCTCAACATAAAGAAAATAAAAAGTCCTCAGAACTGGACCAATAAGCAACGTCATGATAAACGGAGAAAATATTGAAGTTGTCAAGGATTTCGTTTTACTTAGATCCACTATCAATGCCCATGGAAGCAGCGATCAATAAATCAAACGATGTATTGCACTGGGCAAATCTACTGCAAAAGACCTCTTTAGGGTGTTAAAAAGCTAAGATGTCACTTTGAGGACTAAAGTGTGCCTGACCCAAGTCATGCTATTTTCAGTCACCTCCTATGCATGTGAAAGTTGGACAATGACTAAGGAAGATCAAAGAAGAATTGGAGCCTCCGAATTATGGTGTTGGTAAAGAATATTGAATATACCACGGACTGCCAGAAGAATGAACAAGTCTGTCTTGGAGGAAGTAAAGCCTGAGTGTTCCTTAGAAGTGAGAATGGTGACACTTCCCCTCACGTACTTTGTAAATGTTCTAGGAGGGATCAGCCCTTGGAGAAGGAAGGACATCATGCTTGGTAAGGTAGAGAGTTGGCAAAAAAGAGGAAAACCCTGGATGAGATGGATTTACACAGAGGCAATTTCCAGCTGGGCCTGCATCCTGGGCAGCAGGCGGGCTGCCAGGCGGGTTCTGCGGTACCTGGGCTATGGCTGTGGCAGTGCAAGCAGTGCCTCCAGGTCAGTGAATCATCGCGGCAGACAGGAGAGCAGCGGCAGCAGACAGCACACCCAAACATGACTGAATCAGGCATGGGCTTTCCGGAGCAGCTCAATTTCTTTATAGTTGGTTTGGATGTATCTCTGGACCATGTGATGTCACCCCTCTGACGGTGCCACCTGGTGTGGTCTGCTCCCCGGTACCACTGGTAACCCCCTGGACTTGTGCGGGGGACAACCCCCCCTCCTCTCTATGCGTCTGTAATACGGGCCCCAAATGACCAATGATGCCATTCGCTAATATTGCTAATACAACTAAAATAATATAGGATGTACGGCTTTGATGGTAACACATTGTAAATCCTAGAAGACTTGGAATGTATTTGACATATAAATATTAGTTATTTTCTCTTTCTACTTTGTAAAGTTTATGAATAATGTCTACTTAAGAACCTTGGGTTTCTCCTTTCATGTACCATAGGGATTGTTGACTTACAGTGAGCGTACTGAAAGTGCTAATCAGACATATGGACAATATTAAGAAATAGCAAAACATCCGTCCACTTTGTTAAAGATATTTTTGATGATTTCTCATGAGTAAATATTATTCTCAAATCTAAGTATTTCCAGTTCAGTATTAAAGTCCACTGTTTTTCTCATTGGATTCCCATGTATGCATATACCCTGCCCAACATGTTAGATGCACCTGGTATTTATTTAGTATGAACCAAGATTAAACATCCTTACTAGTTGTCAAGTTCTCACACTGGAGAGAGATTGCAAAAAGTGTACACAGACTGTGAATATACTTTTTCAAAATCAGTTATTCTTTTTTAATATATCGGCACAAAGTATCTTTTCTATTTACCTTATATCAGTGGTTCATAACCTTAATATGCGTAGGAACCACCTGAGGTGTATGTTAAAATACATATCGTTGATGTATTCCACATCTCAGATTCTGATTTAACAGTCTCCTAGGAATCCTGAAAATCTGTATTTTTAATAAGTGCTCCAAGGACTTCTGATGTGTGTGTTCCCTGTACAACACCAGGAACAACAGCTTTAAATAAAGAACTCACCTGCTGTAGTTTTCTGTTTTGATGTTATTTTGATATTTAATAAATGCTTCCATTTATTTTTGTTATGTTTTCAATCTTACAAATATTTTCATTTTTCTATGACATGTCTTTCTGTGACTTTTGCCTGGTCTTTAATGAACATACTGAGGTGGGCGATTATCTGGGTCCTGAGGCCTACTAGTGTAACACTGTAGTTGCCGCTGTAAACATTTTCAAGGTAGGAAAGAAGAGTGTATAGGATTGTATAAAATCATCCTGAAGAATTGGAGAGATTGCAGTCATTATTTTACTCTGATGTAGCTTTTAAATCTTTGCCAGAAAGAATTTTTTTTGTTTTTGTTTTTTAGATATATTAAGAAAATGATTAATTAATTTCATCCCAGATCTGTCAATGATATATTGAGCAGGTAAATAACAGCAATGTTCACCCACTCAGATCTTTCCAAGTGAGTAGAGATCCATTGTGAAAGTAGCAATATGTTCACCCCTGTATTACTGGCACGAATCAAAAAAACAGAAAATAATAAATGTTGGAGAGGCTACAGGGAGCTTGGAGCTCTTATGCACTGCTGGTGGGAATAGAGAATGGTACAGCCATATTGGAAAATGATATGGTACTTCCTTAAAAAGCTAGAAATCAAAGTACCATATGATCCAGCTATCCCATTTCTAGGAATATATCCTAGAGAAATAAGAGACGTCACACAAATAGACATATGCACATCCATGTTCATTGAAGCATTGTTCACAATAGCAAAAAGATGGAAACAACCTAAATGTCCATCAACAGATGAATGAATAAATACACTATGGTACATACACACAATGAAATACTATGCAATAATAAAGAACAATGATGAATCTGTGAAACATCTGACAACATGGATGAATCTGGAGGGCATTATGTTGAGTGAAATAAGTCAATCACAAAAGGACAAATACCGTATGAGACCACTATTATAAAAACCCATGTAAAGTTTTACACACAGAAAGAAACAATCTTTGATGGTTATGAGGGAGAGGAGGGAAAGTGGTAACTTTGGTGAAGGGTAAGACAGTACACAACACTGGGGAAGCCAGTATAACTTGACCAAAGCAAGGTCATGAAAGCTTCACAGACACATCCAAACTCCCTGAGGGACCAAATTACTGAGCTGAGGGCTGGGGACCATGGTCCTGGGGGACATCTAGCTCAAGTGGGATAACACAGTTTCTAAAGAAAGTGTTCTACATCCTACCTTGGTGAGTAGCGTGTGGGGTATTAAAAGCTTGTGAGTGGCCATCTAAGGTACTCCACTGGTCCCACCCCATCTGGAGCTCACTCGAGACCTCAAACTCTAACCCATCCCTAGCTCTATGATTCTCTGCATTCTTTGAACAGGTGCTGGTTGACTTTGACTCATCAGACCAGCAGTTAGAAAGCCACAGCTGATAAATACCAACACCTTCCTCTGTCATTAGCAGCAACTGCTGGAATAATGAAACATCTGGCATCTTCCTTTACTGATTAAACAGGTCATTGCAAAGACCTGTCATCCATCCAGCCCGTGGGCATAAAGACCTTATTCTATAACCCTCCCCCCCCCCCCCCCCCGCCCGCCCATTCATGTTTTACAGACGCTGGGATACTTTACAGATGAATTTGTCAAAGTAAGGATAATTTTAAATGATTACGTGCTTATTATATTCAGTAAGAAAGACAATTAAAAAACACTTGAAAAGAGTTTAAACATTGAGAAAAAGTTTCTAGAATGGATATAAGGCTCAAGGGCAGCTGTTAACAAATCAATAAAATTAACACATTCTCACATCAAGTAAAATTAAAACTTTAACGTGTGTGCACGTTTCTAATTTATAAGGATATTAGGTTATAAATTAAAAGGTAAAGAATCCTTTGTTTTAGCTATTTAATTACTAAATAAATTATTTTTGGTAGATTGTAAACATTTTCTGAAGAGAATTAGTGATTTTCTAGAATGTTGTAAACCTCATATTTATGTGTAATAGAATGTTAAAACAGATTTTTAATCTCGAGATTTTTATTTCTCTTACTTGTAACTTAAATTTTCTAGTGGTTTAATAAACAATTTGGAAATGTAATGAAATTCAGTATAAGTAATTGCATGTGATTCATCCAGGAAAAAAAAATCCAAACCTTGATTCCAATGTGATGGAATCTGAATTGTTACAGCTCAGGAAATGAAGTAGAGATTGACTGAGAATGTTATGTTAAAATTTCAATAAAGCATCACAATTGGGAAATAGCTGGGACCTTGGAAAGAAAATAGAAAGTATTTTGCCACCTCTGTGGTTAAGAACTTGGCTGCTAACCAAAAGGTTAGCAGTTCGAATCCACCAGTAGCTCCTCGGAAACCCGATGGGACATTCTGTTCTGTCCTATATAGGGTCACTATGCGTTGGAATCAACTCAATGGCAATGGATTTGATTTTTGGCTTTTTATATAAATATATGCTTCTGCACCTGAAAAATCTACCGTCAGTTCTGGTCATCATACCTTGCAGAAGATAAAAATGGAATTCGAAGAGAAGCAGAAATAAAGGAAGATGAAGATAAAAGGTTAAGAGAACATAACTTTATGAATAGACCAAGAAGGTACGAATTTTCCTACGTGCAGAAGCATTAAACCAAAAACCAAACCTGTTGCTGTCAAGTCGATTTGACTCATAGCGACCCTATAGGACAGAGTAGAACTGCCCCCTAGGGTTTCCAAAGAGTGGGTGGTAGATTTGAACTGCCAACCTTTTGGTTAACAACCATAGTTCTTAACCACTGCGCCACCAGGGTTCCAAAGAGGCTAAATGATTTAGAATAAATCATGAAAGAAATGGCCAAGATAAACCTTTCCTTCTTGATGCTAAAATTGGGGGAAAAAAACTATTTCATAGTTATAATTACAAGATGTATATATCACAGATAAATAGTAAATTCATAGGTAAGTAATTCATAATAGGGCATTAAAAAATGTTTTGAGACATATCCCAAACTTCAATGAATCCTCAGGGATTTCTGACAGGAGGAGATGAATCAGAATTGTGAATTCTTATGTCCCTAATATTTCACTCTGAACAAGTCTTCAGTAATAAAACTCAGTAGGAAAGTGCTAAAGCCCTCCTTACATATCAAATTTTCCATTCCATTGGATGTTAATATCTGTATCAGGACATAAAAGGGCTGTATGGCCAAGTAAATTTGAGAAATTCTGAGATAAACAAGTGTCTGTCTTGGAGAGCTTCTCATCACTCTTAACATGCTAAGATGTGTTTTAAATCTCTTGTATATTCTCTTGTACAAATAGTTCTTTTCACACTTACTTGATCACAAAAAAGTCTCTTTTCTCAGCATTAGTTACCAGGGCATATATTTTGGGAAATATCATAAAGCATTGTAAGCAAAAGTCTTCATTTACAGAAATGCTTAAAAATCCCAACAGACTGCCAATATTAACAATGAATTTATTGCTTTTCCTATAACTAAGTATTATTTAACACATATTTTAAAGAGAAAAATAATTCCACCAGTTTTTTTATAGACACGTTATAATTATCTGTGACTAATTATGACAACTCGCAAAGATGTAAGTAAATTTCCCACGGAGTATATCACACCTTTTATGGATACTTCTTACTTGAAAAAATCCCATGTGCCCATCACCAGCTCCTATGGTTACCAACATTTTGCCAGTCTCATCAGTAGTATCATTTAATGGAAATAAGAACATCTGAAAAATATTTTTGTAACTCTAGTAGTTACAGATTTCTGTAGTAAAATCCTGACACCCTAGGATTTTACTGACAAATAATGTTTAACAGAGTATCAAAAACTATTGCCATCAAGTCAATTCCGACTCAGAGGAACCCTATAGGATAGAGTAGAACTGCCCCTTAGGGTTTCCAAGGCTATAATTTTTATGGGAGCAGACTGTCACATCTTTTTCCTGTGGAGCAGCTGATGGGTTTGAACCTCCAGCCATTCGGTTAGCAGCCAAGCACTTAACCCCTGCACCACCAAGGCTCCTTGTTTAACAGAGTACAACGCCTTAAAATTTTAGAAGTTACAGTGGTATACACTTTTCCCAACATAATGAAATATAACTTCTACTCTTGTCCTGGCAGACAGAGAAATCAATTACTTAACATAATTCCTCTGTGCCCTGGTTGAAAAGTATGAGGATTGCATGTAATAAAGCTTTCTTGTTTTTAGAATAACACTTTCATTAAAATTGTTCCATAGATTGGTGTGCCATATATATCTGTAAGGAAGTCTATGGAATATTGATTTTTTACATAGATCCTAATACCCTTAGTTTATTGTGAAAATTTATCTTTAACCTTTTTAATCATAACAGATCTTTAAGCTGTCAAAATATTTTTTGAAGCGTGTCCCTACAATATATCTAGGATAACCATGATGATGAATGACATTTGAACGCTTTGTACCTAAAGTATAGGAGATATCTGAACATTTTAATTAGTATTATTCATTGCCCTGCAAAAAAATGCTGATAAAATTCATTCCTATGGTAACCAAAACATCTAATTAGCTTTGACACAAGACACATGCTACTATATTATCCTCTCAAAAAGATGAATTCCATAGTATTAATTTTCCAATGTTTATTTCCATAAAAGTGTGATTTAAGCACTATCTGTACAACTCTTCAACTAGAAGATAGTTACTTCTCTTATCCTTATCATTGCTAATATATGTCAGCACATATTATGTAAACTAATAGTATTCAGTTAGGAGATTTACTGGAGTCTCTGGATGGCAAAACTGGTTATGCACTCGAAGCCACCCAGAGGAAACTCAGAATACATGCCTGACGATCTGCCTCCAAAAGTTCACAGCCTTCAAAACCCTGTGGAGCAGTTCTACTCTGCATACATGGGGTTGCCATGAGTCGGAATCAACTCAATGGCAACTAACAAAAGCAACAGGAGATTTAGGATTTTGTGTCATGTATTCATAAAAAAAAAATCCTGGCAACAACTGACCAAGTAATAATTTAGAAATTTAGAAATGATTGTGAAATAATAATAGCAGCTCATATTTTTCAGGACCTACTTGGTTCAAAAACTGGGCATTTATTAATATTCTCCCTCTTCTCCCGAGGAAGTTGAAGATATTAAATGATTTGCACAAAGTCACAAATAATAAGAAACAAACTAAAATTTATACTCAAGCTGTCTGATGTTAGAACCCAAGTCCTTAATTATTTACTATACTGCCTCAGATGTTAATAGTGTTTGCTAAACTGCTGGAACAAACCCCATATCTCAGCTTAACACAATTAGAGTTTATTATGCACTAATGTGGTTGACTGGGGCAGGAGAGAGCTCTGTTCCATGAAATCATTCAGGGATCCAGAATCCTTCCATATTGTGTCATCATCATATTCAAAAGTGTGCCACACAATTGAAAGAGCGTAGTCAATGTCACTGAACTGTGCATGTAGAAATTTTTGAAATGGTGTATCTTTGGCTATGTGTATTTTCACCAAAAAAAAAGGTTGAGAAGTTAGAAGGTTGATATGTTGTGGGGTTGTTAACCAATGTCATAAAACAACATGTGTACTACTGTTTCATGAGAAACTATTTGTTGTGTAAACCTTCACCTGAAGTACAACACAATAAAAAAAAAAAAAAGTGTGCCACAGAAGTAAAAGAATGGAGAATCTTGATGAGAGATCTTTTATTGCCAGGCCCAGAACTTACATACATAATCTTCTGACCAAGTGTCATTTTATAGAGCTTTGTTGTTGTTAGGTGCCACTGAATCACTTCCGACTCATGGCGACCCTACGTTCAACAGAACAAAGCACTGCCTGGTTGGTCCTGTACCATCCTTACAATCATTGCTCTGTTTGAGCCCATTGTTGCAGCCACTGCATCAATCCATCTCATTGAGGGTCTGCCTCTTTTTCACTGACCCTCTGCTTTACTGAGCATGATGTCCTTTTCCAGGGATTGGTCCCTCCTGATAACATATCCAAAGTACTTGAAACTAAGTCTTGCTAGCCTTCCTTCTATAGGGCATTCTGGCTTCTGCCAAGACAGATTTCTTCCTTCTTCTGGCAGTCCATGGTATATTCAATATTCTTCACCACACCATAATTCAAAGGCAACAATTCTTCAGTCTTCCTTATTCATTGTCCAGTTGTCACATGCATATGGGACAGTTGAAAATACCGTGGCTTGGGTCAGGTGCACCTTAGTCCTCAAAGTGTGACATCTTTGCTTTTGTACACTTTAATGAGGTTTTTTTGCAGCAGATTTGCCGAATGCAATATGTCATTTGATTTCTTGACTACTTCTTCCATGGGTGTTGATTATGGATCCAAGTAAAATGAAATCCTTGACATATTCTGTAGTTTCTCTGTTTTTATAGAGCTTAGCCACATGTTTCCTAATTTGAGGGTTTAAGAATATAGTTTGGCTCTATGCGTAGGAGGAAAATGAAATTGCTTTCTTAAGCTTACAACTATTCTCTGCCATAACTCTTCTAGAGAATTTACAGAGTATTTTAATTTTTCTATGTTCATTAATGGAGCCCTGGTGGTGTAGTGGTTAAGAGCTTTGCTGCTAACCAAAAGGTTGGCAGTTCGAATCTACCAGCAGCTCCTTGGAAAACCTATGGGGCAGTTCTATTCTGTCTTATAGGGTTGCTATGGGTTTGAATCTACCTGATGGCAACAGGTACGGGTATGTTCAGTAATATATTTTCTTTCATAGTACCTAATAAAATCAGAATAATCTAATTCACCTCAAATTATGTTTACTATATTTCATAATATTGAATTAATTTTAGATTAATTTTACCATTTTAATCAATTTTCAAGGAGCCCTGGTGGTGCAGTGGTTAAGCACTTGGCTGCTAACTATCTGTGGTTAGAACCACCAGCCACTCTGGAGAAAGATGTGGCAGTCTGCTTCCATAAAGAATCCAAAAAAAAAACAAAAAACGAAAAACAAAAGCCACTGCTGTCCAGTCTATTCCGACTCATAGCAACCCATAAGGTTTCCAAGGCTGTAAATCTTTATGGAAGTAGACTGCCACATCTGTCTCCCGCAGAGCTGCTGATAGTTTTCAAACTGCTGACCTTTTGTTTAGCAGTCATATGCTTTAACCACTGTCCCACCAGCCTTGGAAACCCTATAGGGCAGTTCTGCTCTGTCCTATAGGGTCACTATGAGTCAGAATCCACTGGACGGCAATGGGTTTGGTTTGGTTTAATCAATTTTCATTAAGACCAGTCCAAACCCTTATGACATTTGGTAACCAGAAAGTCATTTTTAAAAATAGGGAGAAAAAGTAATGATACAGTAAAAGCACAAGGAAGTGTTTGATGTATTATCACAAAAATTATGGTGTCAAATGATGTAAAAATGGCATGCGGGCAGCTTCTGACCTCCTCTAACTTCTTAAGGGGGAAGGAGAAACAAGATTAACAGCTCAAGGCTGATTCCTATGAGGCGGAGGTCAGACATGCCTCCTCTCTCCCCCATCTTTACCAATTCTGACACCCACTGTTATGATGTTCTGGATACATATGATTTGGGGTCAAATGTATTTGGTAACCAGAAAGTCACTTTTGAAAATAGGGAGAAAAAGCAATGATACAGTAAAAGCACAAGGAAGTGTTTGATGTATTATCATAAAAATTATGGTGTCAAATGAATAAAAACAAATACAACAGAAGAGACTTTAAATTACATTTGTTTAAAATTATTAAGAGTGAACACTATAATATTTGTATTCAGAAAGGCTCCTGATATTCAGAATTACTTAGGAGCAAAGAAATAGCCCTTCCAGTATGCCTGGCACTGGTGAAGATTCCTCTCAGAAATTTTGTCCAAATTGATCCCCAAATTTTACTTTGCAATTTGCAATAAAATGACACATTTTGGGGAAAATGTAGAGACCCTGAAGGAAAAGCAACATAATTTTATTCCAAATACTTAAAAGATAGATGTGTCAAAACTTGGAATTTTTTGTCTGAAGATATAAAGATTAAACATTATAAATATGTAGCAATATAGCCAAATTCATACTCCCTAAAGAATTTTAAAGAGAGAGAAAACATTACACTCTTAGAAGCACAGGTAATATTTTATATCCAAAGAAAATAACTAATCACTTAGCAAAAAATAAACTTACCCATGTTGTTGTTGCTAGTTGCCGTGGAGTTGATTCCAACTCACAGTGACCTTATAGGACAGAGTAGAACCATCCCATAAGGTTTCCAAGGCTGTAATCTTTACAGAAGCAGATACCTAGGTCTTTTGGTTAGCAGTTTAGCTCTTAACCATTGCACCACCAGGGCTCCTTAATCAAAGAGTAAAAACAAAGAATTTACAAGAATAAATGCAAGTGAGAAAATCAATTAAATATTATTTGAGAAACTTGAGCAGCTACTATTTACCTGACATTGTAGTAAGCACTGGAAGGTTAAAAAAGAATAAGACATGATCCCTGACCTAGCAGAAGTTATAGGAGGACAGGGGCAGGTAAAGAAATAATTATCACACCATAAGATTACTACTACAGAAGAAGTACAGAGAATTGTTTAAACATAAAAAATCACAGCAGGGAGTTCAGAAAAGACCAACTAGAGATGAGAGAGTCTGTTACTTAGCTCCGGATTGAAATCAGAAACTACTTCATTGAAACTGTTTTTAAATAGGATTATATTTCAAAGAGAAAATAATACATTGTTGGGAGATTTTAGCTCAAATGAATTTAAAAGCCACTTTAGAGGCCTACAATTCTAATAGATCTGATGTTCAAATTTTTATTATTTTTGTATCTGAAATTTGTAAATGCACTGGAATTTAAGAAGATGACTATTTGCTTACTGTGCTGTTGGGTGAATAGAATAAGTCAATATTTCAGTACTAAATAATCTGTCGCACCGTTGAGGGACATGTGATTCCAATCTGAACCATCTTTCACCATGTATGGAGCAGTTAACAATGATGTATTATATAGAGTTAACTTTGATTCATTGAATTCACTGTGAAAAAAACTGCAGAATCAGGTAAGTGCTTTGCTTTTCTTTGTTGTTGTTAGTTGCTGTGGAGTCCATTCTGACCTTGTTTTATGTTTATGGGATCTATGGGGTTCATTTTAAGTCCTATTCTGAATTGCTTTGAGGGTTCATTTTAAGTCCTATTCTGAATTACTTTGATACTTTCACATCCTTTTATTGCTAGTATTTATTTGTAATCCCAGGTCATAATTTTACAGTTTTGGTTAAAATATCTGTGCATTTTCTTCTAGAGAAAGAAACAATGAGAAGTATGGAAGCAGTAAAGTATTATTTTCTGATACATCAGTTCAACTTATTTACCTATAAATATTAGAAACTTCGGTAGATAATGTTAGAACTTTATCAGTATCAGTCTGGACCTAAAACTGGACTTATTTCAGTTAAAAAAATCTAACTTTCAGTTAATCTATGTAGTTCTGAAAATATTCTAAACGTTCACTTTAAGCTAACCTTTTAGACATTTGAAATACAAACATGTAATATTATCTAATTTGTTTTTGTAAGGCTTTCATCTTTGAGATATCACAGGATGATTAAGGAAATAATGAGTTGGAAAATAACAGGACAGTTCACGGACATAACAGTCATTGTAGATTCAGTAATTTTGAGAATAAATACCTTCATAATAATACCATTGTCATACCTTCTTTTTTCTTTCTTTTTTTATTTAGTAAACATGCTTTTAATCTTCAGCCTCTCTCCACTGCAAAAACAAAATATTATGTATCTATCTGAGAGCTGAGGAAGCACATTAATATGAAGTCTGCGATAAATAACATTGGACATACTTGAATAGAATAAGACATTGAATATGGATTTTTTTATTTTCAAATTTAGTAGTGAAATATATCTGCAGGGTTGAAGAAATACTATACAATATTTGATTATTCTACTTATGACAGAGACGTACTTTCTAGAAAATTACCTTTTTTTGGCAAAGCTTTCAACTTACCTGAACTGGTAGAGCAGCTGTTTTTGTTAGAGGTTTTCATTTAATTTCTTTGCTTTGCTATACAAAATTAATGTCTTACATATATAGACATAAATGAAAACAAAAATTAAAGGAACTATTAAACTGAGTTAAATACTGAAGAAAACCTAACTTACATAATTATATTAAATCATTTGTTGTTTATTATAACAGCTGGATTTTATTGCTAAGTACTTTATATTATCTCATTTAATTCTTATGACAACCCTACAAAATAGGTAATATTATCATTACCACCCCCACAAAACAGATAGGAAAATTGAGGCTCAGAAAGTTTAACTTGAGCAAAGTATCTCTGCTAAGATAAAGAATTTTGAAATCAGATACTGGGAATCCAGAATCCTCCCTTGATTACCACACAACTTTTACGATATATTTAATGAATATTTTGCTAGGTTAAAGAAATATTGGCATCAAAATTCAGCCCCAGTGCTCCATGTATAACAGCTGTTGAAAAGTATTTGTGTTATAAATGTATCTATCAATTCCATCCGTTTTTCATAGTCCAATATTGAACGTAATGTTAACTGAAAGAATTGTTCATGTGAAAATCATGTTCTTATGTTTAGAGAAAGATGTCCTACAATCTTCTAGTTTTTATGAATTCAGAGTTCATATTAAGATGAAGGAAACCTTGGTGGTATTAGTGATTAAGAGCCACATCCGCTAACTGGAAGGTCGGCAGTTTGAATGCACCAGGCACTCTTTGGAAACTCTGTGGGGCAGTTCTACTCTGTCCTATAGGGTCGCTATAAGTCAGAATCGACTCAGTGGCAATGGGTACTGTCTCAGTCATCTGGTGCTGCTCTAACAGGAATAGCACAAGTAGATGGATTTAGCAAAGAGAAGTTTATTCTCTCACAGTCCAGTAGGCTACAAGTCCAAATTCAAGGCTTCAGCTCCAGGGGAATGCTTTCACCATTGGCTCTAGAGGAAGGTCCATATCATCAGTCTTCCCCTGGTCTGGGAGCTTCTCTGCACAGGAACCTCAGGTCCAAAGAACGTGCTCTGCTCCCAGCACTGCTTTCTTGGTGGTACGAAGTTTCCATGTGTCTCTGCTTGCTTGTCTCTTTTATATCTCAAAAGAGATTGCTTTAAGACAGTTTTGAGACTGAGGCAGCTTGGCTTCTTGTGTTCCTTGCCTCTTCAGCTTCTGCTTTCTGTGGCCTCTTGGCCCTCAGGCCTCACGCCTGCATCTTCCCTGTGGGGGCAAGTGTTCCAAAGCTTGGTAGCTCCACCGATTAAGTGCCTGGAGGCACCCCACTCTACAAGGAAGCCTCCGGTGCACAGGCACTCAGCTCTCTCGCTCCGTGGGTCAGCTCCAGTGCCATCTTTCACTGGTCTCCTGGTTCTGCTGCTGCTGGTTCTCTGTTGCTGCCCCTTTTCTGCTGCTGCAGGTTCTCTGCCACTGCTGGTCCTCTGCTGCTGCTGGTCCTCTGCTGCTTCCACACCTCTATCCGTTCACAGATTCAAAACCAACTCCACATTTTAGGTATCTGTTAGAGCAGCACCCCACTCTCGGTACCAAACGTCTTAGGCTGGGTTCTCTAGAGAAGCAAAACCAGTAAAGTGTATAAATATATATATATAGAGAGAGATTACATCAAGGAAACAGCTCACGTGATTGTAGGGGCTAGAACATCCTAAGTCCGTGGATCAGGGTAGAGGCCTCTCCCAAGTCACACAGCTGCAGAAGCTGGCAAGCCCAAGATCGGCAGGTCTCCCACTCACAGGCTGTGCAGATCAACGAATCCCAGGTTCGGCAGCTAAGCTGACAGCTCAAGTCCCAAGAATGGGAGATGAGACAACAGGAAACAGCTGCAGGATCCAGAGAGAGCAAAAAGCCAGAACGTCTGCTTATACACAGATGCAGGCCACACCCCCAAGGAGACTCCCTTTCATCTGACTGGCTACTCACAGTATATTCAATCATGGGAGTGATTACATTAAAACACCAAGAATCATGGCCCAGCTAAGTTGAGACACAATCTTAACCATCACAGGTGCTAAGATGAAATTTCCTAACAGCATGAAGAAACACTTTTGTTTTATTAGGAGCTTATTTTAAAACAAAGACTAACGCTGTTTTCTCATTAAAATACAGTATGGGTATAGAGATCCAGCAAAAAAATTGAAAAATTGCTGTTTGTAAATTAATACTGAGTATGATGACTTGAGCTGACATAAACATAAAGAATGAGTAATGAGAACATCTGATCATTTAGCAGCACTCAATGAAACAGATACCAAATGCTGCAAAACTAATCTACAAGAGAGCTTTCAGGTTGGCAAAGGAGTCAAGGAATTAATTTTTCCCCCTCTGCCTTAAGAAATTTAAGGTTAAACATATAAACTCTGTGGAGATAACACTCTCAAATGGGTCTTGTCAAAACAGTTCTGAAAGTCGTAATTATGTAAGTCTTAAGGTGCTTGGCCATTGAGCACCAGAATCTTAATTGGAAAGGTTTGATCCAGCTTGGTTACTTTCAAATAATAATTCCTAATGAGATGCTTTATAAAAGCAAGAAAATTATCTGATGACAATGATTGAAGACATAATCTGAAATTAGAAATACCTATTTATACTATATATGTAAATTATGAAGTCTAATTACATACTGCAAGCTAAAGAATTTAAATTTGGTATCCTAGTCACATACAAGTAAAATTTTGCTGAAGATCATTCAAAAACGGTTGCAGCAGTATATACGCAGGGAACTGCCAGAAAGTCAAGTGGGATTCAGAAGAGGACATGGAAAAAGGGATATCACTGCTGATGTCAGATAGATCTTGGCTGAAAGCAGAGAATAACAGAAAGATGTTTACTGTGTTTTATTGACTATGCAAAGGCATTCGACTGTGTGGATTATAACAAATTATGGATAACATTGTAAAGAATGGGAATTCCAGAACATTTAACTGTGCTCATGAGGAACCTGTACATAGATCAAGAGGCAGTCGTTCGAACAGAACAAGGGGATACTGCATGGTTTAATGCCAGGAAAGGTGTGCATCATGCTTTTATCCTTTCACCATACCTATTCAATCTGTATACTGAGCAAATAATCCTAGAAGCTGGACTATATGAAGAAGAATGGGGCATTAGGATTGGAGGAAGACTCATTAACAACCTGTGATATGCAGATGACATGACCTTGCTTGCTGAAAGCAAAGAGGACTTGAAGCACTTACTGATGAAGATCAAAGACCACAGCCTTCAGTATGGATTACACCTCAACATAAAGAAAACAAAAATCCTTGCAACTGGACCAATAAACAACATCATGATAAATGGAGAAAAGATTGAAGTTGTCAAAGATTTCATTTTACTTGGATCCACAATCAACAGCCATAGAAGTAGCAGTCAAGAAATCAAATGATGCATTGCATTGGGCAAATCTACTGCAAAAGACCTCTTTAAAGTGTTGAAAAGCAAATACGTCACCTTGAAGACTTAAGGTGCGCCTGACCCATGGTGTTTTCAATCGCCTCACATGCATGTGAAAGCTGGACAATGAATAAGGAAGATCAAAGAAGAATTGATGCCTTTGAACTGTGGTATTGGCAAAGAATATTGAAAATACCATGGACTTGCAAAAGAATGAACAAATGTGTCTTGGAAGAAGTACAGCCAGAATGTTCCTTAGAATCAAGGATGGCAAGACTATGTCTCTCACACTTGGGACATGATATCATGACTGATCAGTCCCTGGAGAAGGACATCATGTTGGTGAAGTAGTGGGTCAGCAATAAAGAGGAAGACCCTCAACGAGATGGATTGACACAGTGGCTGCAGCAATGGGCTCGAGCGTAACAATAATTGTGAGGATAGCACAGGACTGGGCAGTGTTTCGTTCTATTGTATATGGGATCGCTGTAAGTCGGAAATGGAAATGACCTGACAGCACCTAACAACTGCAACAGCAACATCCTAGTCAAGGGACAAAATTGGAAGTTATAAAAAATGAAATGAAACATAACCATCAATATTCTAGGCATTAGTGAGCTGAAATAGACTGGTATTGGCTATTTTGAATTGGACAACACTGCACTGGGAATTACACATTGAAGAGAAATGGTGTTGAATTCATCATAGAAAATATTTCAGGATCTATCCTGAAGTACAATACTGTCAGTGATAAGATAATATCCATAGGCCTGCAAGGAAAACCAGTTAATATGACTATAGTCATATTAACTAAAGATGAGTAAATTGAAAATTTTTACCAACTTTTGCAGTCTGAAATTTATCAAACATGCAACCAAGATGCATTGATAATTACTTGCAATTGGAATGTGAAAGTTGGAAGCGACGAAGAAGGAATAGTAGTTGGAAAATATGACCTTGGTGATAGAAACGACACTGGAGATCTCATGATAGAATTTTGCAAAACCAACAACTTCTTCCTTTCAAATACTTTTTTTCAAAGGTGACTATACACGTGGATCTCTCCAGATGGAATACACAGGAATCAAATCAAATACATCTGTGGAAAGTGACGAGGGAAAAGCTCAACTTCATCAGTCAGAACAAGGCCAGGGGCCGACTGTGGAACACAGACCGTCAATTGGCCCTAAGAAAGTTCAAGTTGAAGCTAGAGAAAATTAGAACACATCCACAAGAGCCAAAGTATGACCTTAAGTATATTTCATCTGAATTTAGAGACCATCTCAAGAATAGATTTGACTCATTAAACACTAATGACTGCAGAACAGATGAGTTTTGGGATGACATCAGAGGACATCATACATGAAGAAAGCAAAAGATTATTAAAAAGACAAGCAGGAAAGAAAAGACCAAAATGAATGTCAGAAGAGACTCTAAAACTTGCTCTTGAACATCAAGTAGCTAAATCCAAAGGAAGAAACGATGAAGTAAAAGAGCTGAACAGATTTCAAAAGAAGGCTCAAGAAGACAAAGTAAAGTATTACAATGAAATGTGCGAAGACCTAGAGTTAGATAACTAAAAGGGAAGAAAATGCTCAGCATTTTTCATTGAAAGAACTGAACAGAAAATTCAAGACTCGAGTTGCAATACTGAAGGATTCTACAGGGAAACTATTAAATGACACAGGAAGCATCAAAAGAAGATGGAAAAAATACACAGAGTCACTGTACCAAAAAGAACTGGTCAACATTCAACCATTTCAGTAGGTAACATATGATCAAGAACTGACGGTACTGAAGGAAGAAGTCCAAGCTGCACTGAAGGCTAAAAACAAGTCTCCAGGTGTTGACACAATACCAACTGAGATGTCTCAACAAACAGATGCAGCTCCACAAGTGCTCACTTGTCTATGCCAGGAAATTTGGAGGACAGCTACCTGGCTAACCAACTGGAAGAGATCCATATTTGTGCCCATTCCAAAGAAAGGTGATGCAACAGAATGCAAAAAATATCATTAATGTCACACACAAGTAAAATTTTGCTGAAGATAATTCAAAAATTGTTGCAGCAGTACATTGACAGGGAATGATCAGAAGTTCAAGCTGGATTCAGAAGACAGTAGAACAAGGGATATCACTGCTGATATCAGATGGATTCTGGCTGAAAGCAGAGAATACCAGAAAGATGTTTACCTGTGTTTTATTGACTATGCAAAAGCTTTTGACCGCGTGGATTGTAACAAATTATCGATAAGATTATGAAGAATGGGAATTCTAGAACACTAATTCTTCTCATGTGGAACCTGTACATAGACCAAGAGGCAGTCATTCGAACAGAACAAGGGGATAGTGCATGGTTTAAAATCAGGAAAGGTGTGCATCAGGGTTTTGTCCTTTCACCATATGTCTTAGGCGGGGTTCTCTAGAGAAGCAAAACCAGTAAAGAGTATAAATATATACAGAGAGAGAGATTTATATCAAGGAAATGGCTCACGCCATTGTAGAGGCTGGAACGTCCCTAATCAGGATAGAAGCTCCTCCCGATTCACGTAGCCACAGGGGCTGGTGAACCCAAGATTGGTAGGTAAGAGAGCAGGGCTCCCACTCAAGAATCCCAAGATTGGCAGATAAGCTGATGGTTCAAGTCCCAAGAACTGGAACTCAGATGAACAGGAAGCAGCCGCAGGATCAGAAGGAGCAAAAAGCCAGAACATCTGCTTATATTCAGATGCAGGCCACACCCCCAAGGAAACTCCCTTTCAACTGATTGGCTATTCACAGCAGATCCCGTCATAGGAACGATCACACATAAACACTGAGAATCATAGCCCAGCCAAGTTGACACACAGTCTTAACCATCACACCATACTTATTCAATCTGTATGCTGAGCAAATAATCCAAGAAACTGGACTATATGAAGAAGGAGACATCAAAATGGAAGAAGACTCATTAAAAACCTGCAATATGCACATGACACAACCTTGCTTGCTGAAAGTGAAGATGACTTAAAGCACTTATTAATGAAGATCAAACACTGCAGCCTTCAGTATGGATTACACCTCAACATAAAGAAAACAAAAATCCTCACAAATGGACCAATAAGCAACATCATTATAAATGGAGAAATGATTGAAGTTGTCAAGGATTTCATTTTGCTTGGATCCACAATCAAAGCCCATGAAAGCAGCAGTCAAGAAATTAAATGAAGCATTGCAGTGGGCAAATCTGCTGCAAAAGACCTCTTAAAGTGTTAAAAAGCAAAGATGTCACTTTAAGGACTAAGATGCACCTGACCCAAGTCATGGTGTTTTCAGTTGCCTCATGCATACGAAAGCTGTACCGTGGAAAAAAGAAGACCAAAGAAGAATTGATGCCTTTGAATTACAGTGTTGGTGAAGAATATTGAGTATACCATGGACTGCCAGAAGAAGGAACAAATCTGTCTTGGAAGAAGTACAACCAGAATGCTCCTTAGAGGCAAGGATGGCAAGACTTCATCTCATATACTTTGGACATGTTATCAGGAGGGACCAGTCCCTGGAGAAGGACATCATGCTTAGTAAAGGAGAGTGTCAGTGAAAAAGAGGAAGGCCCTCAACAAAATGGATTGACACAATGGCCTCAACAATGAGCTCAAATATAACAATGATTGTCAGGATGGTGCAGGACAAGACAGGGTTTCTTTCTGTTCTACATAGAGTTGCTATGAGTCAAAACCAACTTGATGGTACCAAAGAACAAGTCAAAGGACAATGTAGGGGTTGGAGTGTTATTGCTAAGATTCTGCCTCAGTTTAGGATTTCTAGAAAATTAAACCCACCTGTGGAGCCTAAATTATTATAAATTCCTTCTTTCAGATGTGTGAATTATCTCTTACAGTTGCCCAAAAGGTGAATACAGACTATGTTAGATTTTATTTTCCACAAGGAAAAAAGTTTATTTTTATGTAACCAATATCAGTTAATTGTAAAATTTCAAACAATGCAGAAAATTATATCCATGCTTAATATTATGGTGACCAGCCTTTTAAACATCTCTTTTTGTATATATGTACATATGAACAAACATATTATTTTGCATTACATTGTTTCCATTTTTGCAGACAACAAAAATCCCTATATATATATGT
>NW_004444021.1:958666-966497 GCF_000243295.1 Trichechus manatus latirostris
ATATATATATATCTCCTTATGTTCTATTTTTGAGGTTTCAGGGCCAAACAGTATGTAAAATTTTAACTTTAAGAGATATGCTGGATTATGTTCTTAAAAGTTTGTAACAATTTATCTTTCCAATCACAATATTTATGGTTCATTTTTCCTTACAGTCCTATCATTCTTTTCAAATGTGAGAAATAATAGCTTATAATGTATTTTTTTCCAATTTGTATTTGCCTGAATTAGTGAGGTTGTCATGTTTATTGACCAACTGGATTTGCTTTCTTTTAAATTGCCTATTCATAACTTTTGTATTTTACAGTGTATTTTCTTGTCTTCTTATCAATTTGTAAACAGCTGTATGTATTATAGCCATGAATCCTCTATGAGCTATGCACATTACAAATATTTCCCTAATATATCCTTTGTCTTTTAACTTTATAATATCTTTGGCAATTCAAATATTTTTAATTTGTATGTGTTGAACAATTCTGTATGGGCTGACTTTCAAAGGTATAAATTAATGTGCTTCATTCATTAATAATTCCCCAAATGCCAAGCACAGTACCTAAAATATAATAGACATTCAATAAATTTTTTAAATTAATGAGGACATGAATATTTTTATGTAGCTTCTTTTATGACCAAAGGGAAGCGGTTTCCAGGACAGCTGGCCTGTGTAGCAGTAAAGCTGTGATAAAGGAGATTTTTCTCTCAACATTAACTTTCCTATGTGGATATCTAAATGTATCTCTGGCTAAAGATGTTGTCCCCTAAATTAAGTAACAAGTTCTGTTCAAATATTATATTTCATTCACCTTTTTAAACCCTGAAATCTACAGTTTGCCTGTCAAATAATACACAATAAATGTTTTAAAATAAGTGAAAGCATGTATTAATTAATTAGGTAGTTAATTAATTAGCATATAATAAAGACAATGTTCAAATCAACTAATGCTTGGAATATCCATGATCCAGGATAACTTCTGCTTAATTAAAAACTGGGCCTGATTTGAATGACTATGGAATTTGGCAAATTTTTGCTAATGTGTTATAACTACAGAAAAATCCAAAGAAGAATCTTTGTTTGGCAAGGGGTCTTATTAGTAAAAGGCTAAATATGGGCCAGGACCTCCCCTATGGAGCTAGCAAGCAGCTATCTAGGAGTTGGCCAAAGAAGGAGCAGGAAGTTTGCTTTATCTCATTTAATTATGAATGTAACACTCTGAGATGGATGGTATTATTATGCCCACTATATACCAAAAAATAAAAACCAAACCCGTTGTTGTCAAATAGATTCCAACTCATAAGACCCTATAGGACAGAGTAGTTTGGGGAAATAAAATTTTTCTATTTGGTCTCAAATATTATATAAAGATGGTTAGGTATATTCAGAGTACATATTTAACTTTTCAGGAGAGAAGAAAACCAATTACTTCAGTCTTTCTTAGTGTTAACTTGCAGGGGCCAAATAATGAGCAGAAAAACTGAGTCAACAGTCTTAAATTGCACTATCTTTTAATACTTACTTTGCTCATTATTGCTGATTTATTCACTTATGAGGGACAGATACTTACCAGGTATTCTCTATGGGGAGACTGGGTAACAGATAATATCTTTTTTTTTTTTTTATTAACTAACTTAACATTCTGCAGTCAAATAATATTTAGGTATTAGTTGGTGATCTAATCCAGTAACACGTATTTTCCAAACTTTACTCATTCTGGTTATCATTTTCTTGGTATTTGCTGAGTACTACTTCTATTATTATTATTTACTTATCATTTTCTTAAATACATTGAAATGAAGGTGCTAATTAATTTTTAATGTGTCTATCCACACACTAAAGGAGTCCTGGTGGCACAACGGTTAAGTGCTTGCGCCTAACCAAAAGGCTGGTAGTTGGAGCCGAGCTAGCTGCTCCATGGGAGAAAGACCTGGAGACCTGCTCCCATAAACATTAAAACCCAAAACCAAACTCGTTGCCATCCAGTCGATTCCAACTCATAGGGATCCTACAGGACAGAATAGAACTGCCCCTACAGCAGGGGGTTTGCTTTTTTTTAATAGGTACACATATTGTTTTATGACATTGATTGCCAACCCCATGACATGTCAACACTCCCCTTCTTGTCCTTGGGTTCCCCATTAACATCTTTCCTGTCCCCTCCTGCCTTCTCGTCCTTGCCCCTGGGCTGATATGCTCATTTAGTCTCATTTTGTTTTATGGGCCTGTCCAATCTTTAGCTGAAGGGTGAACCTCAGGAGTGATTTCAGTACTGAGCTATAAGGGTGTCCGGGGGCCATACTCTCGAGGTTTCTCCAGTCTCTGTCAGACCAGTAAGTCTGGTCTTTTTTTGTGAGTTAGGATTTTGTTCTACACTTTTCTCCAGTTCTGTCCAGGACCCTCTATTGTGATACCTGTCATAGCAGTCGCTGGTGGCAGTTGGGCACCATCTACTTGTGCTGGCCTCAGTCTGGTGGAGAATGTGGTAGTTGTGGTCCATTAGTTTTTTGGACTAATCTTTCTCTTGTGTCTTTGGTTTTCTTCATTCTCCTTTTCTCCAGATGGTGTGAGACCAGTGTAGTATCTTAGATGGCCATTCACAGCTTTTAAGTCCCCAGATGCTACACACCAAAGTAGAGTGTAGAACATTTTCTTTATAAACTAAGTTATGCCAATTGAGCTAGATGTTCCCCAAGACCATGGTCCCCACAGCCCTCTCCCCAGTAATTTGGTCCCTCAGGGAGTTTGGAGGTGTCTATGGAGCTTCCATGGCCTTGACCAAGGCTGTAATCTTTATGGAAGCAGATTGTCATATCTTTCTCCCAAGGAGTGGATGGTGGGTTCCAGTGCTTAACCACTGTGCCATCAGGGCTCCTTCAGGTAAAGATTACAGCCTAGAAAATCCTATGGGGAAATTCCAGTCTGTCACATAGGGTTGCTATGAGTCAAAATGGACTCCAGAGCACACAACAAAAACAACATCCACACACTACCTAAAATCATTTTACTTGCAATCAGAAGAACAAGATCTACATTTTGAAGCTCTTGGGTAAAGCAGGAGCCCTGGTGGTATAGTGGTTAACAGCTTGGCTGCTAACCAAAAGCTTGGCAGTTCAAATGCACCAGCTGCTTCTTGGAATCCTATGGGGTAGTTCTGCTCTGTCCTGTAGGGTCACTATGGGTTGGAATTGGCTTGACAGGTTTAGGTTTTCTGGTTTGGGGTAAAGCAAGGCTTTAACCTTGCGTGTTTCTTTTAGGTCCAGCCATTACTCACAGACAAATTACTGCCCTAGCAAGAGCAAGACGTTGACAGAGTTGTTATATCTAGTCTTTCAATATTCAGTACCAGTATTTAATAATGAAAACAAGATGGATGATTCCTTGTTTCATGTGACAGGCATGATGAAATAAGAATTATCATAGCTATTTACCACTTCTAAAGGCAGAAATGTGATAGGAAATGAAACCGCTCAATGTGATACTTTAGAAACTTTGATCAACAGCATCTCATAAATGTGTCCATTGGAAATTCCTGAAATAATTCTTCCCAAATGCATTTACTTTAATGTTTCTTGTAGGATCTAAAACTTTTACTCTTTCACTGTGTCCAAAATTTCACAGTATTTTATTGAAAGTGATCCTATGATCTACTGGGCTTTGACACGGAAATCATTCTACTGCTGCTTTTCTGAAGTTGGCTCTCATAATCAATATGAGTTGATAAAAGTGCTAGTCAGTGGCATGCTTTGTGACATCTCATTAAATAATTAGGCATCATGATCCAGTAATCATAAGAAAAACAGACAGAGTGACCTTACTGAAAGTACAATGAATAATAAAAGCAATATCCAGCTAATTTGTGTATCTTGAGGAAGAAAGCCAAAATCAACTGAATGGATTAAAAATATATAAAAGAAAGTAGCTTGTGAAAACTTTGCCTAACATTAATAAGTATAGATTTTTAAAGCATTAATGTTTGCACATTTATTCATTCAACAAATACTAACTGAACACCCACTATGTGTTAGTCAATGTTCCAGGTTTTGAGGATAGAACAGTGAACAACAAATCAGAAAAAAAAAAATTCTTACTCTTGTGGAGATTACATTCTAAATGCATGAAAACATACAATACACTAAATAAATAAAAATAAAACAGGAAAGAAGATAGAGAGCACTGGGGTGCAGTGAGCACTGTGTTTTACAAAAACATGGCCAGGTAAGACCTCACTAAGAAGATTATGTTGTGCAAATATTTCAAGGAAATGATGGCATGAGCTTGAATATCTGAAGGAAGAACATTACCAAAAGCAATAATAACACATGCATATTTCCTGAAATAGGTATATGCATGCATATTTAAGGAACAGCAAGGAATTCAGAATGGCTAGAGCAAAGTGATCAATGGGGAGAGTAGTAGAAGATGAATTCAGGGAATGTTAAGGGGAAAAAATTACATAACCAAACCCATTGCCACTGAATCAATTCCAACTCATAGTGACCCTGTAGGCCTTATAAAATACAAGGATTTTGCTTTTACTCCAAATGAGATGAGAAACCCATGAAAGTTTTTAACATAAGATAGAAATGATCTGAACACTGCTATATCAATATCATTCTGACTGCTATGTTGAGAATGAACATTGGGTAAGGGTGGAAGCAGGATGGCCCAGTTAGAAGGTTAGTTCAGTAATCTAGATGAAAGATGATTTGACTTGGACCAAAATGGTAGCAGTGAAAGTGTTGATAAGTGGTCAGACTATGGATATATTTTGAAGGTAGAGCCAAGAGAATTTGCTAACTCACTGAACGTAAGGTAGAAAAAAAAAATGAGAAAAGTTAAATATGGCTTCAAGATTTTTGGTCTAAGAAATTAAAGTAGCCAGTAACTGAAATGGCAAAGATAATGGGAAAAGCATGTTTGATTGAGAAAGATGAGGAGTTCAGTTTTGAATATGCTACATTTAATAAAGGCCATGGCTATCTACTTCCAAAAAAATAGCATTGAATACCCTATGGAGCACAGTTCTATTCTGACACACTTGGGGTCATCATGAGTTGGAATCAATGTGATGGCAACTGGGGATGGTGGGAGGGGATACCGGACATCTAAGTGTAAAAGTGAAGACAGCAATTAGATGTAGGAATCTGGAGCTCAGGTAAAGGTCCACGTTGAAGACACACATTTGGTAATGGTCAACTCATAGACGATGCTCTTCACCTATAGGAATAGGAAGAAAGAAAGAATTTTGCTACAAAGCTGATAAGTGAGTAAATGTACTGAAGGAGATTAAAGAATTTGTCATTTTATTTCTTCCATTTATCAGTGAAATAGAAAAGTCATAGGTTGAGAAGAAGTTGTTGAAATTCTGAAGAAAGATGAGAAGGCAGGAAAGAGGAGAGTGGGTGAGTGAATTAACTGAGACAATATAGAGTATATGCCAGACAGCAATAAGGGCCTTCTTAAAGATTGTAGTAAGAAAATTTTTATATAATTTATTTGTTGTTGTTGTTGTTGTTGAGAATATACACAGCAGAACACATACCAATTCAACAATTTCTACATGTACACTTCAGTGACATTGATTACATTCTTTGAGTTGTGCAACCATTCTCACCTGCCTTTTCTAAGTTGTTCCTCTCCATTAACATAAACTCACTGCCCCCTAAGGTTTTCATCTAATCTTTAGAGTGGCTGTTGTCAATTTGATGCCATGTAGATATATCTTAAAAGAGCACACTGCTCAAGGCAGACATTCTTTACTAGTTAAGATAAACTATTGTTTGCAAGCCACCACGTGTCTGTAAGTTTGCAGCTGTGGTGGCTTGTGTGTTGCTGTGATGCTGGAAGCTATGTGTGATGGTTAAGATTGTGTGTCAACTTGGCTGGGCCATGATTCTCAGTGTTTTGGCAGCTGTATAATGTTGTGATCACTTCCCTGTTGAAATTTGACACGTGATCACCCCCATGATGGAAACTGCTGAGTGGTACCAGCAGGTGTGGGGCCTGTGTGGCTCACCGCCCCCTCAGCCTTCATCTCTCTGCCCTCCTCTGCCTACTTCCTACCTGCTCACCTTGCCAGGGCTTTTGCTTCTTCCAGATCCTGCAATTTGCACCGGTTCCTCTGGCCTCCAGTTCTTGGGACTTGGGCTGGCGGCTTGCCGGCAGTCTTGCTTCCGATCTTCAAATTTGTCAGTTTTCGCAGCCTGCAGCCATACTGCTTTCTGGCCTGCAGATCTTGGTTTTGCCATCCTCTGCAGCTACCTGAATTGGGAGAATCCTCTTTTCCTGCCTCATGAACTCGGGACGTACTGCCTCTAGGGGCTGCGTGAGCCATTTCCTTGATATAAATCTCTCTTTATATATCTATATGTATGTATACATATATGTATACATATGTGTATATATATATATATATATATATATACATTTTGCTGGTTTTGCTTCTCTGGAGAACCCAGCCTAAGACACTATGCCACCACTATTTCAAATGCCAACTGTGTCACCCATGAGGGACATGTTTCAGCAGAGCTTCCAGACTAAGACAGACTAGGAAGAAGGACCTGACAGTCTACTTCTGAAAAAAACCTTATGATTGGCAGCAAAACATTATCTGATATAGTGCCAGAGGATGGGCCCCTCTGGTTGGAAGGCACTTGAAATGTGACTAGAGAGGAACTACCTCCTCAAAATAGGGTCGGCCTTGGTGATGTGAATGGAGTAAATCTTTCTGGACCTTCATTTGCTGATGTGGCATGACTCAAAATAAGAAGAAACAGATGCAAATATCCATTAATAATCAGAACTTGAATGTACAAAGTATGAATCTAGGAAAATTGCAAGTCAACAAAAATTAAATGGAATGCATAAAGATCAATATGGTAGACATTAGTGAGCTGAAATGGACTGATATTGACCATTTTGAAATGGACAGTTATACCGTCTACTATGCTGACAATGAAAAATTGGAGAGAAATGACATTGCATTCATCCTCAAAAAGAATATTTCAAGATCCAGCCTCAAGTACTCTGTCAGTGATACAATAATATCCATACCCCTACAAGGAAGACCAGTTAATACGATTATTTTTAAAATTTACACAACAAAGGCCAAAGATGAGGAAATTAAAGATTTTCACCAACTTATGCAGTCTGAAATTGATCAAAGATGCAATCAGGATGCATTGATTATTACTGGTGATTGGGATGTGAAAGTCGAAAACAAAAAAAAGAATTGGAAGTTGGAAATATGGCCTTGGTGATAGAAACTCCAGAGGCTGCACGACAGAATTTTGCAAGGACAATGACTTATTCATTGCAAATGCCTTTTTTCAACAACATAAATGACAACTATACACATGGACCTCACCAGATGGAAAACACAGGAATCAAATATGTGGAAAGAGACAATGTAAAAGCTCAAAATCATCAGTCTGAACAAGGCCAGGGAACAACTGCAGAACAGACCATTAATTACTCATATGTAAGTACAAGTTGAAGCTGAAGAAAATTAGAACAAGTCCACGAGAGCCAAAATATGACCTTGAGTATATTACACTTGAATTTAGAGACCATCTCAAGAATAGATATGACCCATTGAACACTAATGATCGAAGACCAGATGAGTTGTGGGACAACATCAAGGTCATCATACATGAAGAAAGCAAAAGGTCATTAAAAAGACAGGAAAGAAGACTCCGGCAAGATGGCGCTCTAGGCAGAAGCACCACGCCGTCCCTCCACTACAAAGATCCGAAAAACTAAGCCAAACAGAGAATCAACAATCCTGAAACCCTAGAACATCAAATGAAGAGATAAAGAACTCAGCCAAACACCAAA
>NW_004444021.1:974167-989602 GCF_000243295.1 Trichechus manatus latirostris
CATCAAGGACGGCATACATGAAGAAAGGAAGAAGTCATTAAAAAAAAAAAAAAAGACAGGAAAGAAAGAAAAGACCAAAATGGATGTCAGAAGAGGCTCTGAAACTTGCTCTTGAAAGTAGCTTAGCTAAAGTGAATGGAAGAAATGATGTTATAAAAGAGCTGAACAGAAGATTTCAAAGGGTGGCTCAATAAGACAAAATAAACTATTATAATGAAATGTGCAAAGACCTGAAGTTAGAAAAGGGAAGAACACACTCCGCATTTCTCAAGCTGAAAGTAACTGAAAAAAAAATTCAAGCCTATAGTCGCAACATTGAAGGATTCTATGGGCAAAATGGAGCTCTGGTGGCACAGTGGTTAAGAGTTTGGCTACTAACCAAAAAGTCTGCAGTTCGAATTCACCAGCCGCTCCTTGGAAACTATATGGGATAGTTCTACTCTGTCCTATAGGGTTGCTATGAGTCAGAATTGACTCGACGGCAATAGGTTTTTGATTTATGGGAAAAATATTGAACGACACAAGAAGTATCAAAAGAAGAGGGAAGGAATATACAGTCACTGTACCAAAAAGAATTGGTCGACATTCAACCATTTCAGGAGTTAGCCTATGAACAAGAACAAATAGTACTGAAGTAAGAAGTCCAAGCTGCACTGAAGGCATTGATGAAAAACAAGGTTCCAGGAATTGACAGTATATCAATTGAGATATTTCAACAAACAAATGCAGTGCTGGAGGTGTTCACTCATGTACGCCAAGAAATTTGGAAGAGAGCTACCTGGCCAATCGACTGGAAGAGATCCATATTTGTGTCCATTCCAAGAAAGGTGATCCAACAGAATGTGAAAATTATTGAACAATATCATTAATATCACACATAAGTAAAATTTTGCTCAAGATAATTCAAAAACGGTTGCAGCAGTACATCAACAGGGAATGTCCAGAAAGTCAAGCAGGATTCAGAAGAGGACATGGAATGAGGGATATTATTGCTGATGTCAGATGGATCTTGGCAGAAAGCAGAAAATACCAGAAAGATGGCTACCTGTGTTTTATTGACTATGTAAAGGCATTTGGTTGTGGGGATAATAACAAATTATGAACAATATTGCAAAGAATGAGAATTCCAGAACACTTAATTGTGCTCATGCTGAAAGCAAAGAGGACGCGAAGCACTTACTGATGAAGATCAAAGACTACAGCCTTCAGTATAGATTAAACCTCAACATAAAGAAAACAAAAACCCTCACAGCTGGACCAGTAAGCAACATGAGAATAAATGGAGAAAATATTGAAGTTGTCGAGGATTTCATTTTACTTGGATCTACAATCAATGCCCATGGAAGCAGCAGTCAAGAAATCAAAAGATGCATTGCATTGGGCAAATCTTCTTCAAAATGTCCCTTTAAAGTGTTAAAAAGCTAAGATGTCACTTTGAGGACTAAGGCGTGCCTGACCCAAGCAATGATATTTTCAATCGCCTCTTATGCATGCAAAAGCTGGACAACGAATAACGAAGACCAAAGAATTGATGCCTTTGAATTGTGGTGTTGGTGAAGAATATTGAAGATACCATGGACTGTCAAAAGAATGAATAAGTCTGTCTTGGAAGAAGTACAGCTTGAGTGCTCCTTGTAAGTGAGAATGGCGAGACTTCATCTCCTGTACTTTGTACGTGTTACCAGGAGGGACCAGTTCCTGGAGAAGGACATCATACTTGGTAAGTTATAGGGTCAGCGAAAAGGAGGAAAATCCTCGACGAGATGGATTTGCAGTGGCTGCAACAATGGGCTCAAATACAGCCACGATTGTGAGAATGTCGCAAGACCAAGTAGTGTTTTCACTCTGTTGTACACAGGGTAACTGAACTGGAAGTGACGCAACAGCACCTAACAAACTAACAACATTGTTTAGTTTTAAGAAGACTTCACAGGATATTTTTCATTTAACATTTAAGATTACCTCAGGGCAATACTTTCAGGGGTTTGTCTAGCCTCCATGTATCCAGAAAATATGGATTCCATGAGAATTTGAAATTCTGTTACACATTTTCCCCCCTTTAGTCAGGATTCTTATACAGAATCTTTGATCAGAATGTTCAGTAGTGGTAGCCAGGCACCATCCACTTCTTCTGGGCTCATGGCAAAGGAGGCAGTTGTTTGTAGAGGCAATTAGCCACACATTCCATTTTCCCCTTCTGTTCCTGACTCTCTTATTTCCTATGCTGCTCAAGGCAAATAGAGACCAATTCATTTGCCTTGGATGGCTGCTTGCAAGCTTTTAAGACCTCAGGCACTACACAATGAATTAGGAGGTAGAACAGAAGCACTAAACACATTATTAGACCAATTTACTGGGATGTCCCATGAAACCATGACCCTAAACCTCCAAACCAAACCAAGGAACCAAATCCCATGAGGTGTTTGGTTGTAGATAAGCAGTCTCAGTAGCTACTTTTCTTTTTTTCATTGTCATAAAGATATCTACCACACAAGTTTTGCCAATTCTACTTTTTACAGATGTACAACTTATTGACAGCAATTACATTAATCTACTATTCAGCCCTAACCTTAATTAATGCTATTTTAAAGTGAGACCCTTCACATGAGTGTCTCTCCATCCATGTTCAGCTGCAAGGGTGTAAGCACAGGAAAGGGAAGAGTTATAAATTCCCCGGGTTGTTTTTCCAAATAAATGTAATGACATAAAAGAGGGGCTAGGATGTTGGAGGTATATATAAAGGTGTAATTATTTCTGATCATGGAATTTAAGCTAAATATGAAGACAGATGAAGACAAGAGGGTGAAGGGAAGTGAATTTTGGTAAGACCAATGGATTCTAGTTTTTCATGGGTTTGTAGGGTTGATGGGGTTGGGATAGAGAAAATGAGTTGAAAACCTAGAAGTAAGGATCAGAGAGTAGACTGCTTGAAATTAACATCATGAATGAGTTGTGTTGCACTCCCCAACATACAACGAGCTTTCTGTTTTTTAAGCAAATCTGAATTTATTAGAACTCACTGTGATAAGAGAGGACACCACTTTGACAGAGTTTTAGCAATGTTTCAAAAGGGAGAAGCCAGACAGGGATATTTATAGTGGTTAAGTGGCTGAGGTTGTTTTAAGGTGGGTTTTTCAAAGCAGGGAACTGGGAACTTCGAAAAATTTGTGACATGATTGTTTAAGATTGGTGGACATTGCAAGGGAAGATCTTGAAGTCACGCTAGATAAGTAAACTACTGTTAGACACAGAACTTTTTTCCCAGATGAGTAACAGTTGTCTTAAATAAATTTATTTGCAAGAATTTTCTGAATCAAATAATAAAGTTATTTATTGGTTTGTATTCCTAATGTTGTATTTCCTGGACAAAGTTTTCCTGGAACAAACAACTGAATCATATTGACACAGGTGTTCCAAGCTTCTAGTCCAGTGGCTATAAATCATCTTGATGTTGGTGATTACAGTTCTGTGTTACAGTTTTAAGACAATAGAAATAAGTAGTTAACAAAGGGGAGAGGATTATATCACTGGATACTGGATTTAAGGAACCCAGTGAATACTGAGGTGGCAAAGAATTAAGTCGGGAATAGTGTTTGGAGAGTAACAATGAGCCATGGCCCATAATTATCAAGGAATGAAGAAGTGGCTAAGGGTCAGTAGATAATGCAACAAAAAACAGTAGACTGTGGTATAACTTGAGATCAAATTTGGGGAGTCGTAGGATATAGGGATGGAAAGTATCCTGAAAAGAACACGAAAGAGAAGGTGAACTCCTAGAACCTCTCCTAGGCCATATGGTACTAAAAGTATAGGAAAGTATAGTTTCTAAGCCCTTTATAGAAAAAATAGCTAATCTGCGCCCTAGAGGCAGCTGAGCAAGGCAAAGTCCCAGGCCCAGAAGCTGAAACAGGGATCCAGAATCAGAATCAGGAACAAGGGGAGCCTGGAATCTGGAGGATGATAGAAAAGCTTTGATGGCAAGACTGGGACCTAAGGACAGAGGTGACTGGCAGCAAGGGGAAAAAATGATAGCCAAGTTGAAGATTTAGTGGAAGACTGGAAATGTAGTTTGGAAATTTTTTTTTTTCAATTCTCTTTTCCCAACATGGCCTTTTTTCCCCCCTTAATCATTTTTTCTAGACTTTAAAAAAGATTTTAAAAGAAAGCTGAAAAAATCCTTGAATTTATAATGTAATAATAAGAGCCAACTGTTTGACTATAAAATAAAAAGCTCACTCATCCTAGAAATAACTCAGGAGAGTTACATATTTCTCTTTTTTAACTTCACTTCATTTTGAATTTGCCAGTAGCCCTGACCTACGTTTAACTTCACTTTTTAAGTTACCTTCCTTTTTTAAAATAGAAAGTAGTCAAACAGCTTGCCTATAGGTGAAACTGTCTCTTTTTGCATAAATGTTTCCTGTGATTACATAGAGGATATGCTACCCATTTCCACTGAGATCTACTAAGCTACCATTTGCCAAACGGAAAAGCACTTAGAACAAATGATTAACAGTCGTGAGGGGTAGAGTAAGATGGAGGCCTCTTGTAGCCATTATTAGCTTTATGAATGTTTAATAGAAAGTAAACATTTAAAAGTTTTTCCTTTCCTTCATAGCCATGTTTCCTACTCTGGTTTTTGAAACAAACAGTATGTTCCAAAAACATAAATTTCCTCAGATGGTTGTAAATAAATCTTAACCTTCACTCACTCGATCCCTCAATCACTCAGTCAATATATTCATTTATATCAATTGTAATGACCGTAAAATTTTTTAAAATAACTTCAATAGTGAATCCTTATGAGTAATACTTAATTGAAGGATAAGATTGCTTTGCAGATCACGTTGAACTAGTAAAGTGATGAGAGAATTGGAGGGGCAGCAAGGGAGATTCTTGTTGGAAAGTGTCTTTTTTTCTTACTCAGAATATACCAGAATGAGTTCTAAGAATACTGAAGAGAATTTTGAAACCAAGAGTCTCCCAAAATGACAATGCTTGGATTAAAATGTCAGCATGTATACTCTCTGACATATTGTGGTCTCTAGGTAATCTAATAAGGATGTGCTAACCTTTCATCCCAATTTGTTCTAAGGTTCCATGAGCACTTAATAAACACAATGCTTTAGAGAGCTTTTTTTTTTTCCCCACAGAATAGCCTATGGCATTCTTCATAAACGTTCACTTGTTATTCCTAAAAATTAGTTTCTCAACAATATCTCTGTTCCAGTTTCAGCAAAAAGTTTTTGTTATCAGGAAACTTTTTTGGAAAAGACTTACAGTATCAGTAACTCAGAAGCTGCCCGTTAGTAATATGGGAAGATGAGAGAAAAAAATCAGCCTCAGAAAACCTTTTTTTCTTTTTTGGCAGGGGAGCTTATAGTAAATGATGTTGCATACTTCTTGAATTTTGAGAAAGAAATCCATCAATTATTGTTTGTCCTAGGCTGCTTTTAGATTTATTGTTATTTTCTGAAAGGTTTCTGATTGTTTTGATAATTTTCCTACATTTACGTCAAAGGGTGATGTTGTTTCTTAGTCTATATATCTTACTGTGGAATGAGAAAACCCTGAAGGAACCTGGCAATTAAAAATCCTAACAAGAGGATGCAGGAGAATAGATATTTCTCTTTTTTAACCACTTCATTTTGAATTTGCCAGTAGCCCTGACCTACGTTTAACTTCACTTTTTAAGTTGCCTTCCTTTTTTAAAATAGAAAGTAGTCAAAACTACTTTATTTAATTGAAGTGTTCCAAATTTGAAGTGCTCCAAATTTTCCAATGAAATTTAGAATTGTAAATCTATTTTCAAAATTTACAGGTTTATTTCTTATAGAATAAGTGATGCCTTTGTAGGGAGGGTGCATTCTTATCCAACATGCATGCAGTTTGCCACTCTGACTCTCCCGGGGATAACTCTGTCCTGAACTGCAGTGAGCTCTGCTTCAATAAGTTCCATTCTGTAAAAAAAAATAAAATAAAATAAAATTTTCAGTGTAACGGGCAAGAATTTCGCCATCAATCATCTATTCGTATTAACTGGATTTGTGAAATGAAATTCCTGCATAGTCTAATGAGAATAATATGAGAAAAACCTCATTGAACTCCTTCTTAATCAGACAAGCTTCACTAGACAAAGGACGCAAAACCCCTGCTGTTCCCCAGCTCTGGGCCTTCTAATCAGTGCCCTGCATGGCAGCCACACACCAGGCACACCTCTTTTCTTCATTTTGAGTGATATTCAAGTCAAGAAAGAAAAGCAGGGCCCATAGTTTCCTCATTTTATCAATAAAATTGACATCAACTTAACTGTCTCAAGACATAAAACTGCATAACTGACACATAATTCATACACATTTTCAATCTTTAACTTTGTGATGAATAATTTTATGTAGTTTACCATATTACAAACTTGTAACATCAGGAAATACATTTTTAATAATGAAAATTTATTATTACTGGGGTAACAGGATGTATTATTTATTACCATAAAGGCCTAGATCCAGCAGTTATCTCAACAATATGCAACCACATAGTTATATGTATTGCATATCTTTTTCACTGTGTTTTATGATTAATATACAGTAGGTTAGCTCTGTATTGTGTGGAATTCTCCAGCTTGAAGATTTCAAGGATATTTTAGCTAAATTTAAAGCATATATTTCTGCAATGTTAATAAAATTGAAGGATAAGTGAATTTATGCATATGCATTAGAAAGTGTTTAGTGAAATTATCCATTAATGAATCCTGAAGAAATCTTCACAAAACAATTAGTTCAAACTTTCAGCGCTAAATGTGGATGTGCAAAGATGAACAATGTGAAGTTGTTGCCCTAAGTAGGTGAATAGATACATGTAAAGCAAATATTCACAATATAATATCAGCACAATAGAAACCATGTTTCCAAATAATTGAAGCCAGGAGGGTAAAAATTGTGAAATTTAAAGGTGACAACATAAGAACAACAATGTTTGCTTGGCAAAGAGTAACAGACAGCTATGGCAATGAATAAATATCTGTTGAATAAATGAACTTAATCATTTTACACACGTTTTTCACATAAAATGGATCATTTGATGTTCACAACCAGCCCACAAAACAAGCAAAGCAGGAATTAGAATCTTTTATTTCAGCTAAGGAAACTGAAGCTAAGAGACTTTACAAGACTTGACCAAGGTCACCCAGGTAGTATGTGGCTGGGTAAGGACTCAAACATGTCTTTTGATTTTAAAGGAAGCCCCTCTCTCCCACGTCATACCCCTTCTACCTACACTTCTCTAGTATATTCAAATTTCAAGATGTCTGGAGAGCAAGAAAATGTGTTAAAGATAAGTGAGAAGTGGAAACCATTGTTTACTTTGGAATTCATTATAAAATCCCCTATCAAAACCAGGATTGAATCTGTGAATAGATACAGTATAGAACAGTACACGTAGTGTGATTCAAGATCAAAACGTGTCCCTAATAATTGGCCATGAAACAACGCATCACTCCCTCCTGAGCAGAGACACACAGAGTTATAAAACAATGGCTGTAACACTGAGAAAGTAAATCTATAGATGTTTTGTTTTTCTTCTTCCAAAGAACAAATTCACTTCTCAAAATAGCCTTATTCACATTCCGTTAAGAGGATCAGAGAGCTTGACAGTGGCAGATGCAGATTCACAATGTGTACAGCATAATGAGGGTCTGAGTGGTGAGTGATGAGGATGAGTGTTGAGAGGGCCACTTGTGGCCCAGATTGGAAGAGGACAATCTGCAAGGGAACCCTGCAAGTGATTAGGGCATCATCATGAATAAGCCCAGATGATAGGTAGGTTGAAGGTAGGTTGGAAAGAAAAGGCAAAGCTGGAGAAACATTGCTAGCCTTATTATTTTATTTACACTTAGCAGTACTAGAACAAATCTGTCTTGGAAGAAGTACAGCCAGAATGCTCATTAGAAGCAAAGATGGCGAGAATTCATCTCACGTACTTTGGACCCGTTATTAGGAGGGACCAGTCCCTAGAGGACATCATACTTGGTAAAGTAGAGGGTCAGCGCAAAAGAGGAAGACCCTCAATGAGATGGACTGATACAGTGGCTGCAACAATAGGCTCAAACACAGCAACAATTGTGAGGATGGCAGAGGACTGGGCAGTGTTTTGTTCTATTGTAGATAGGTTCGCTGTGAGTAAGAACTGAATCGACAGCACCTAATAGCAACAACAACAACAGCCGTATTTAAGATGTGAGAGAGAAGTTCAGGTAGTAGACTATAATATTGTTTCATACTTTCCTCAGACAGCTCTGGGGATTTAAAGAAGCCGTGAATCCATTATGTTTCGCAGATAGGACGACACATAGTGGGATAATACCTAAAATTAGGCAGTTACTTAATTATAAAATCTCCCCAGTGTTGTGACTACAGTTTCTCAAGTCAGACCAGAACCAAAGTTAGCAGAGATTAACCAACGGATCATTACTATCACAGGCAAGTAAAATATTACTGAAGATCATTCAAAAGCGACTGCAGCAGTACATCGACAGAGAACTACTGAAATTCCAGCTGGATTCAGAAGAGGATGTGGAACGAAGGATATCATTGCTGATGTCAAAAGGATCCTGGTTGAAAGCAGAGAATACCAAAAAGATGTTTACCTGTGTTTTATTGACTATGCAAAGGCATTTGACTGTGTGGATCATAACAAATTATGGATAACATTGCAAAGAATGGGAATTCCATAACACTTAATTGTGCCTATGTGAAACACGTACATAGACCAAGAGGCAGTTGTTCAAACAGAACAAGGGGATACTGCATGGTTTAAAGTCAGGAAAAGTGTGCATCAGAGTTGTGTCTTTTCACCATACTTATTCAGTCTGTACGCTGAGCAAGCAACCTGAGAAGCTGGACTATGTGAAGAACAGGGAATCAAGTTTGGAGAAAGACTCATTAACAACCTGCTATATGAAGATGACACAGCCTCCCTTGCTGAAAGTGAAAAGGACTTGAAGCTCTTACTGATGAAGTTCAAAGACTACAGCCTTCAGTATGGATTACACCTCAACATAAAGAAAAGAAAAATCCTCACAACGACCAGTAAGCAACATCATGATAAACAGAGAAAAGATTGAAGCTGTCAAGGTTTCATTTCACTTGAATTCACAATCAATGCCCATGGAAGCAGCAGTCATGAAATCAAACTACACATTGCACTGGGCAAATCTGCTGCAAAAGATCTCTTGAAAGTGTTAAAAAGGAAATATTTCATTTTGAGGACTAAAGCGCACCTGACCCAAGCCATGGTATTTTCAATCGCCTCATATGCATGCGAAAGCTGGACAATGAATATGGAAGACCGAAGAAGAATTCATGCTTTTGAATTATGGTGTCAGCAAAGAATACTGAATATACTATGGACAGTCAGAAGAACGAACAAATCTGTCTTGGAAGAAGTACAGCTAGAATGCTCTTTAGAAGTGAGGATTGTGAGACTTTGTCTCAAGTACTTTGGACATGATATCAGGAGGGATCAGTCCCTGGAGAAGGACATCGTGCTTGGTAAAACAGAGGGTCAAAAAAGAGGAAGACCCTCAATGAGATAGATTGACACAGTGGCTGCAACGATGAGCTCAAACATAGAAATGATTGTGAGGATGGTGTGGGACTGGGCAGTGTTTCGTTCTGTTGTTCATAGCGTTGCTGTGTGTCAGAACTGTCTTGATGGCACCTAACAGCAACATTTTTTACATTTACATATTCGTTCCTAGTTAAGCATAAGACACTGACAGAGCAGAAGGCTATTTTTACTAGTGGCATAAGACTCCAAAGGAGCTTGGACAAATACGTTCATGTGTACTTGTGTATCTAGTCTATGACTTTTATGTGTCCAGTTACAAAACTATCTTAAACCACGCTTTGATAAACTACCTTCAACGTGACAATTTTTTCCAGGGAGCCCCAGTTGGGTGAAATGCAGCTGAAGTTGTTTGCTAGCACACGTTAACTTTATATGTGATTCAAATAACTTGAGAAATGCTGAAGCTGTAAAACTTTCTCAGTTGAGGCAAGATAATGCTGTTTAAATATTTACAATATAATAGCTGGTGATAAAGTCCATATTAGGTAGAAATAGTGTTCTTTTTTGGCGTTGTTGGTCTTCTCTCAGGCAATGCAGCATGATTAGTTTATTATTATTGTATGCTTAGACAGACAGTTTATAGCCATAATATCAGCACAGATTTATAGTGTATAAAGTGGTGTACTACAGATCCTTATGACTGTATTTTCCTGTTGATAAAAAAAAGTCCAAAAATCTCAAGAGACTTTCCTCTGACACTAAAACAGGAAGGTGATTTTAATACAGAATAAATAGTAAATCAAGGATAGCTCATGCAGTAAGAATTTGGACATTTCTTTCTAACCTATTGCCATGTATACACGGTTATTTCTTAAGCATTCAAACTCACTGGTAAATTTTATTTAAAAAAAAATTAAATTGGGAATCCTGACATCTAGATATTCATAGACAGTTTTATCGTCATCTTTGTGTCATTTTCCAAGTCTCTCAACCTTTGGGAGCCTTCAATTCTTTCTTATAGAAATATCAACCATTACTTTGTAGAGTTTTTTTCACTGAGAAGTGACAAAATATGTATGTGTGAAGTGTTTGTTTCAGCAAAGCATTGATTATGTTTCTGCAATAGCCCAGTGGGCACAATGGAGAAATATTGGCTGAATGAGAGTGTCCTTGTTGGTTTGCCCTTTGGTTGAATGAGGAAATATGCATTTGAGAGCTGGTTAGTGTTTCCATTAACATTACTGTGGAGCCTGCAGCTGAACAGGTCTGCCAATAGGCCAGCCCCAAACAACTCATTGATTCATAGCATGGATGTGAATATAATAATATGAATCTCTAATTTGAAGTTGGTAGGAAGCTAAGAGTAACATATATATTTATCAGTTTTATCAGGTAACGTATATACTATCAGTTACTCAAATGATCGGGGCAGGACTGATAGGTGATTGAAATCAAACAAAGAAATTTAACAGAGTCCATAGAAGGCTTCTCTCTCTCACAAAGAAAGGTGAATGTATGAAACTTCAGGGTTGTAGGTCTGCAAAAGATCACCTAGAGAATCTGGGTGCATGTTTACTCAACACAGATCAACAGTACAATGTGGCTGTCAAAAAACTGCAATAATCTTTTTATCATGTCCAAAATATGGAAGTAAATTATCACACTCTCTACTTGTTGAACCACATCTAGACTACTGACATTAATTCTTAGCCCCAGGTAGAGACCCTGATAAATTATAGCATATCAAATTATTGAATATGGCAAAGGAACTAAAACCACACTGTAAGAGGAACTACTGAAGTGCTTGAGGATGTCCAGAGAGAAAATATGAAACTTTCAAAGATCTGTCAAGAAGAAGAGATATTCAGTCTGGCAACTCCCCCACTGTCAAGTTATAGGAAAGTAGCTTTTAGGTAGTGTTATGAATTGAATTGAGTCCTCAAAAAATATGTGTTGTAAATCCTAACCTCTATGCCTGTTATAATCCCATTTGGGAATGGGTTGTGTTTGTTATGTTAATGATGAAGGATTAGCATAAAGTGGATTTTGAGTCAATCTCTTTTTCCATAAAGAGATTAAACAAGCAAGCTAGAAGCAGAAACGGGGAAAGGGGAAAGAGAGATGCCACCTCACGTGAAGATCACCCAAGAACAGACGCTCAGAAGAGACAAGGACCCTCTTCTAGAGCTGACGGAGAGAGAAAGCCTTGCCCTAGAGCTGGCACCATGAATTCGGACTAAACTGTGAGAAAATAAATTTCTGTTTGTTAAAGCCACTCACTTGTGGTATTTCTGTTATAGCAGCACTGGATAACTAAGACAGGTGGATAAAAATTAAACATTGTTAACTATTAGAGGTATCAAAACATTAAATGAGCTACCTTGTAAAGGTAAAGGATGGCCTACCACTGGATTCTGCTTCAGCTGAGGTAGGGTGACCCCTGGCAAAGAAGTTGTTGACCAAGCCAAACATCATATAAAAAGTTAAAATAGATGACTTCTAAATTTTTCTAAATCAACTCAATTAAAATCTGATTTTATAACTGTATGATTTCTATAACTACAGGACATAAACCATTTTAGTTAAGCAAAGAATTATTGTTGAACGAATGGGTAAATGAGCATTTCCATAGTCTAAAATTCTCTTGTTTGATGATATCACTCTCAGCTGAAGAGAGAACAATTAATATATTATGTCATTGTAAAGCAATCAGTGAAATAGAAAATGAAACCTAATTTTTCTTTTGTCTTAGAAATAACTTTTGACCTCTAAATGTAGTATTTATAAAGATTAATATCCCTATTGTTTAAAACTTCCAGCAACATCTGTAGCCTTAAAACAAATAACACACCGAACTAGAAAGAATCCTTCATTGCAAAAGTCATTGCAGTCATCTAGAGAGCTAAACAATCAATTACTTTTTTTAAATAAGAGAAAGAATAAGTTAAGAAATCAGGAACGACAGTATCCATTTCTGTCATTACATCATCATTAAATTGTATTTAACATCATTGATTTCGCTAGCCTTCTTGTTTTCCTTTCCTTGATTTCTATGACACCACACACTCTTGGCTTTCCTCCCACTCCTCTAGCTAATTATTCTCAGTAAACTCTGAGAACTTCTTTTCTACACAAACTTTAAATGTTTGATTATATCAGAACTTGGTCCTGGGCATGCATATCCCCATCCTGCATTGTCACCCTAGAGTATGCTAATCACATCCAGGCTTTTAATTATATCTATATGCTCACAGTCCCTAAATTTATGTCTCTGACCCTGACCTTAATTCTGATTCCTAAACACATACATCCAACTTTCCATTAGACATGCCCAGGAAAAATAATACCCAGAACCAAGCACTGATAGGAATTTTACAAGCTTCTATAACAAAACATGCCCAAAATTTATCTCAATATCTTCCTTCCTAATATTTGTTCCTCCTTTAAAAGTGTCTCCCGTCATAGTAAATGGTACCACCATCCACCAGATTTGTTCCTGCCAGACTTACCATCTCTTTCTCCTTCACTTCTCACATTCAGCTGATCAAAAAGTAGAACATTAACCTACCTCCAAAACATGCACACACACACATACATATTTCTCTCCATCTACATCTCCATTGCCACTATCTTTTCTGAATCATCATCACCTTCAGCCTGGAGGCTTCATTAGCATCCTAACTTTCTTATCCACTATTGTTCTATTTTATTTAATTCATCACATGGCATTGTGAAGCAGCTTTTAAAAATTTATGTATCAAGTAGCATATACTCTTCTTTTTAAAGTTTAATGTTGTACTTTAAGTGAAAGTTTACAATTCAAGTTAGTCTCTCATACAAAAATTTATACATACATTGTTATGTGACCCTAGTTGCTCTCCCTATACTGTGACAGCACACTCCTCCTTTCCACCCCAGATTTCCCGTGTCCATTCAACCAGCTCCTGACCCTCTCTGCCTTCTCATCTCACCTCTGGACAGGAACTGCCCATTTAGTCTCATGTATTTACTTCAGCTAAGAAGCACACTCTTCACGAGTATCATTTTATGTCCCATAGTCCAGTCTAATCTTTGTCTAAAGAGTTGGCTTCGGGAATGGTTTTAGTTTTGGGCTAAGAGAGAGTCCGGGGGCCATGTCTTCTGAGGTCTCTCCAGTCTCAACCAAACCATCAAGTTTGGTCTTTTTACAAGAATTTGAGTTTTCCACCCCACTCTTCTCATGCTCCATCAGGGACTCTCTGTTGTATTCCGTCAGAGCGGTCATTGGTAGTAGCCAGGCACCATCTAGTTCTTCTGGTCTCAGGCTGATGCAGTCTCTGGTTTATGAGGCCCTTTCTGTCTCTTGGGTTAATACTTTCCTTGTGGCTTTGGTGTTCCTGATTCTCCTTCACTCCAGGTGGGTTGGGACCAATTGATGCTTCTTAGATGGCCGCTCACTAGCTTTTAAGACCCCAGACGCCACTGACCAAAGTAGGATGCAGAATATTTTCTCAATAAACTTTGCTATGCCAATTGTCTTACATATCCCCTGAAACCAGGGTCCCCAGACCCCCGCCCCTGCTACTCTGTCCCTTGAAGTGTTTGGTTGTATTCAGGAAACTTCTTAGCTTTGATTTAGTCCAGTTGTGCTGACTTCCTCTGTAGTGTGTGCTGTCCTTCCGTTCACCTAAGTTAATTCTTGTCTCCTCTCTAGTGAATACCCCTCTCCCTCTCTTCCCTCCCTCCTAACCATAAAAGAATGTTTTCTTCTGTATTTAAAACTTTTCTTGAGTTCTTATACAATATTTGTCCTTTTGTGACTGACTAAATTCATTCAGCATAATGCCTTCCAGATTCCTCCATGTTATGTTTCACAGATTCATCATTGTTCTTTATCATTGCGTAGTATTCCATTGTGTGAATATGCCATAATTTGTTTATCCATTTGTCCCTTGATGGGCACCTAGGTTGTTTCCATATTTTTGCTCTTGTGAACAGTGCTGCAATGAACATGAGTGTGCATATGTCTATTCATCTGATGGCTCTTATTTCTCTAGGATATATTCCAAGGAGTGGGATTGCTGGATCATATGGTACTTCCATTTCTAGCTTTTTAAGAAGTGTCAAATCGATTTTCTAAGTGGTTTTACAATTTTACATTCCCATCAACAGTGTATAAATGTTCCAGTCTCTCCACAACCTCTCTAACATTTATTATTTTGTGTTTTTTGGATTAATGCTAGCCTTGTTGGGATGAGACGGTATCTCATTGTAGTTTTGATTTGCATTTCTTTAATGGCTAATGATCGTATTTCCTCATGTGTCTGTTAGCTGCCTGAATGTCTTCTTTGGCAAAGTGCCTGTTCATATCCTTTGCCCATTTTTTAATTGGGTTATTTGTCTTTTTGTTATTGAGGATTTTCAGTATCTTGTAGATTTTAGAGATTAGATGCTGATCAGATTTGTCATAGCCAAAAATTTTTTCCCAGTCTGTAGGTTGTCTTTTGACTCTTTTGGTGAAGTCTTTTAATGAGCATAAGTGTTTGATTTTTAGTTGCTCCCAGTTATCTAGTTTCTCTTCTGGTGTTTGTGCATTGTTACTTATGGTTTGTATTCTGTTTGTGCTATGTATTAGGGCTCCTAACATTGTCCCTATTTTTTCTTCTATGATCTTTATCGTTTTAGATTTTATATTTAGGTCTTTGATCCAGTTTTTGTGCATGGTGTGAGGTATGGGTCTTGTTTATTTCTTTTTCTAGCCTAATTTCTCTGGCTAGGACCTCCTGCACCATGTTGAATAAAAGTGGTGATAAAGGCCATCCTTGTCTGGTTCTCTTTCTCAAGGGGAATGCTTTCAAACTCTCTCCATTTAGGATGATGTTGGCTGTTGGC
>NW_004444021.1:990953-1006511 GCF_000243295.1 Trichechus manatus latirostris
CTGCACAGGGACCCTGGTCCAAAGGACACGCTCTGCTCCCAGCACTGCTTTCTTGATGGTATGAGGTCCCCAACTCTCTGCTTGCTTCCCTTTCCGTTTATCTCTTGAGAGATAAAAGGTGGTGCAGGTCACACCCCAGGGAAACTCCCTTTACATTGGATAAGGGATGTGACCTGGGTAAAGGTGGTGTTACAATCCCACCCTAATCCTCTTTAACGTAAAATTACAATCGCAAAATGGAGGCCAACCACACAATTCTGGGAATCATGGCCCAGCCAAATTGATACACACATTTTTAGGGGGACGTAATTCAAACCATGACACATGTGTTTGATTTTTTTCCTTTTTGTTATCAATTTCTACTTTTATTGCTTTGTGGTCAGAAAAGATGCTTTGTAATATTTTGATGCTTTGGATTCTGTTAAGGCTTGCTTTATGGCCTAATATGTGGTCTATTCTGGAGAATGTTCCATGTACATTGGAAAACAAAGTATACTTGGCTGCTGTTTATTTAGAGTATTTGGTATGTCCATGAGATCAAGTTGGTTGATTGTATCATTTAGATCTTCCGTGTCTTTACTGAGCTTCTTTCTGGATGTTCTGTCCTTCAGTGCAAGTGATGTGCTGAAGTCTCCTACTGTTATTGTGGAGCTGTCTTTCTCTGTTTTCAATGCTTTTAGAGTTATGTATTTTGGAGCCCTGTCACTGAGTGCGTAAATATTTATTATGCTTAGGTCCTCCTGGTGAATTGACTCTTTACTCAATATGTAGTGCTTTTCCTTATCCTTTGTGGTGGATTTTACTTTAAAGTCTACTTTGTCTGAGATTAATATTGCCACTCTTACTCTTTTTTTGAGTGTTGTTTGCTTAATATATTTTTTTCCGTCCTTTTAGTTTTGTTTGTTTGTGTCTTTAAGTCTAAGGTGTGTCTCTTGTAGACAGCATATAGACAGATCTGTTTTTTTTTTTTAATCCATTCTGCCACTCTCTGTCTCTTTAGTGGTGCATTTAGTCCATTTACATTCAGCGTAATTATTGATAGGTATGAGTTTAGTGCTGTCATTTTGATGTCTTATTTTGTGTGTTGTTGACAGTTTCTTTGTTCCACTTAATTTTCTGTGCTGAGTTGTTTTTCTGTATGTATTTTCTTTTCATGTTTTTCATTGTTGTTGATTTTGTATTTGCTGAATCTTTATATTTTTCTTGTTTTTTATTTATTTTAGAATTCTCTCTTTAGCTTTGGTTTTGGCAAGTTTGATTATAATTTCTTGGTGACTTTCTTTTGGGATCTTCCTTATGTGGGGTTTGATGAGCATCTTGGATAGATCTCTTCTCATCTTTCATGATATCAGGGAAGTTTTCTGCCAATAAATTGTCAACAATTCTCTCTGTATTTTCTGTTATCCACCCCCCCATTCTGGTACTCCAATCACTCATAGGTTATTTCTCTTGATAGAGTCCCACATAATTCTTAGATTGTCTTCATTTTTTAAAATTATTTTATCTGATTTTTCCTCAAATAAGTTGACGTCAAGTGCTGTATCTTCAGTCTCACTAATTCTGACTGGTATTGCTTCAATTCTGTTCCTATGATTTTCTATTGAGTTGTCTAATTCTGAAATTTTATTTTTAATCCTCTGGACTTCTGATTGCTGACTCTCTATGGATTCTTGCAGCCTATTAAATTTATCATTATTCTCTTGAATAACCTTCTTAAGATCCTCTATTGCTTTGTCTGTGTGTTCCTTAGCTTGGTCTGCATTTTGACTCATCACCTTCCCAATGTCTTGAAGAGTTCTGTATATTAATCTTTTGTATTCTGCCTCTGGTAATTCCAAGAAATTCTTTTCCTCTGAAATAGTTCTTGATTCTTTATTTTGGAAGCTTGCTGAAGCCATCATGGTCTGCCTCTTTCTATGATTTGTTATTGACTGCTGTCTCTGAGGCATCGATAAATTACTATATTTATTTATTTTATGTTTGCTTACTTTGTCCTAGCTTCTTGTTTTGTTTTGTTTTGATATGCCCAAATAGGCTGCTTGTGTGAGCTAGTTTGATTATTGGTGCCTTTGAAGCTTTCATGTCCCGTCACCAGGTGGTTAGTTCTGTTACTAAGTATGTGAGCCCAGGAGTTCATTTACTTTTCTTGTATGGATTTAGCTCAGGCGTCCAGATAGTTGGTCACCAAGTGTGTGGTGCAAGCTCTCACCTACAGTCCTAGACAGGCATAGGTGATTGGTGTAGGCACAGGTATCTGGCTGCAGTAGGGTATCACATGCTGAGCAAGTCATGGGGCTGATGGCTGGCCCTGAGTGTCTGGGAGAAAAACATGTCCCTGTTCCCTAGAGCATGTAGGTGGGTGGGTTTTGCAGCCAGACTATGAGCACTCAGTGCTGTTGGCTACAAGGACAGGGAGGAACCACTTATTCTTGGACCCCTGTCACAAGTGGCTATGTAACCTGAGTGAAGCCACCAGTCCTCAGGCCCCCGATGTGGGTAGTTGAGGACCCTGCTTAATGGGCAGAGCAGTGTCAAATGTCATAGACCTGCCACTTCACAGCTGAAACAACTGAAGTTAGATTTCAGGTATATACCCTGTTGTACTGTGGTAATGAGGGCCTACGCTGTTGAAATAGGCCCAAGCAGGGGTGAAAGGCACGCAAAGTCCATGGACCCCTTATGCCTGTGCCTAGGGAAAGGAGCTGTGCCTACTCTGAGTCACTGTTTGTTAATTTGTTCCCTCTCCAAGGCCGGGAGAATGGCTTAGGGCACCCTACTTCCAGCCCGGGGGACTCAGCAATCACTGAAGCTGTGACAGACCTGGTGCAGAGCCATGAGCAGCGAGGTAAATAGGAGAGAAGTTTTTCCCAAAGGGGGGTGTTTTTTGATCCATGAGGTAGGCCAGACACAAGTACTTATTTTTTGCCAGTTGAGGGCTACTTTTCCCTGGTTCTGGATGCCCAAGGAGACTTTCTGCTACTAGTTCTCTCCCAATGTGGAAAATGCCTCCAGAGCGCCACTGCTTGCCTCACCATGCATGCAAGCTGATCCAGCCTAAAGGGCTCCGGCTCCTGCCAAGTCAGGTCTGGCAACTCCTCGCGGCTTCCAAGCTGTCTCTCCCTCCCCCTGCCACTCAGTCCGATTCCTCAACTTTGCCTTTTATGTTCAGGGCTCCTAGATTGTCATATATAATCAATTCACTTTGTTGTAAGAGGGACAGCAGGAAGCATCTGACTACTCTGCCATCTTGGCCCCGCCTCAAGTAGCTTAAGCTCTTAAATATCTTTCCTTTTACTCTCAGAAAGCTTCATCCTAAAATCTTTAACATTCCTTACCAAGTCAGCCATGTGATGGTGTCTCCTCACCTTTCTAGCTTTATCTCTATACCACTCCTCCCTCAATCATTTCACTAGTGATCGAAAGGAGTGAGGGCTTATTTTTCAGGTACTCAACACTTTCCCACCACTCTACTGATAACACCTACTTGTTTCAGAGCTCAGCTAAATGTCACTTTCTCAGAAAAACCTTACTAGGTTAAGTTTCACTATATCCTCTTTCAAAAGCAATAACCCAACAAACCCGTTGCCATCCTGTCGATTCCAACACACAGCAACCATAAAGGACAGAGTAGAACTGCCCCATAGAGTTTCCAAGGAGTGGCTGGTGGATTTGAACTGCCAACCTTTTGGTTATCAGCTGAGCTCTTAACCAGTATACCACTAGGACTCCTATTTTTATTTCAAAAGTAATATAGACATATTTATTCCATGGTCTGCCTCTTCAACTAGACTAAAAGCTTCATGGGGTTAAAGACCATGTGTTTCTAGTCCATGTGTCTCATCTAGTATAGACATCAATATATTTATGGAATGAATACATTAATAAATAATACTTTATGAATTTTCTGCTATTTGGGGTTAATGAATTTGGTAAGGTACTCTCTGGTTTTCAACAAAGTTTGAAGAGCAGGAGGTCAATAAGGAAAAATATATATACTGCCTCTGGCAAATAAGACATTATTGTAAGTAAATGTCATATTTTTTGTGATCACTTATTTGCTTAACGAAGCAAGAAACATCTATAGCTTTATTGTTCAATGTGCGATCCACAGACCAGCAATGTCAGCATCACCTGAAAGCTTGTTAGAAATGCAGACCCTCAAACCCCACCCCAGAGCTGCTGGATCATAACCTGCATTTTGACAAGATCCCAGGTGATTAGTAAGCACATTAAAAATTGAGAAACGCTGACTCACAGTATCTTCATATTTATGCTATTAACTATTTTAAATTATTATTTTTTTAATATAATAAATACAGTAGAGCACATCATTGGGAGAGAATAACTAAACAATTGATGGTCGATATCCATCACCCTCCATTCCTTCATTCCACAATCAACACCCATGGAAGCAGCAGTCAAGAAATCAGAAGAAGCATTGCATTGGGCAAATCTGCTGCAAAAGACCTTTTTAAAGTGCTGAAAAGCAAAGATGTCACCTTGAAGACTAAAGTGCGCTTGACCAAAGTCATGGTGTTTTCAGTTGCCTCATATGCATGTAAAGGCTGGACAATGAATAAGGAAGACAGAAGAAGACTTGATGCCTTTGAATTGTGGTGTTGGCGAAGAATATTGGATATACCATGGACTGCCAAAAGAATGAACAAATTTGTCTTGGAAGAAGTACAACCAGAATGCTCCTTAGAAGCAAGGATGGCAAGAGTATGTCTCACATACTTTGGACATGTTATCAGGAGGGACCAGCCCCTGGAAAAGGACATCATGCTTGGTAAGGTAGAGGGTCAGCAAAAAAGAGGAAGACCCTTAATGAGATGGATTGACACAGTGACTGCAACAATGGGCTCAAGCATAACAATGATTGTAAGGATGGTGCAGGACCAGGCAGTGTTTCGTTCTTTTGTACATAAGGTCACTATGAGTCGGAAGTGACTCGATGACACCTAACAACAACAACAACCATTCCTTCACAAGGAATGTATAGGCTATGTTTGGCTACCCTCATGATTAGGGCACGTTTACTTGACCAAAAAACAAACAACATACAAAAACCCTCAGAATCAAACCAACAGAGAAAGCAGATGGCGAACAGCCTTGCAGTTTAAAATTCAGCCTGTAAACCCATTTTGCATGATGATACAAGTAGCTAGCTTGTAGCCTGTCATTTGATATATACCTGCAAGACAGACAGTTCTGGAAACCGTTTCATTTCAGTGACTGATTCTCTGTTTGTAACTGCAGTTATTGAGAGTGATTTCTAATTATTTTGGCTTCCTTCTGGTAAATTACCAGAGAGAAGTCTAATTCACCATATGGTTTGCTAATACACTAATATTCACAAGCCATCTGTAGATGCAGTTAATCTAGTCAGGTGCTCTGTTTGTTCAGGCATATTGGAACAACCACTGATTAGTATCACTGAAGAGAATGGTTAATTTTATTAGCCACTAAGAATTCTACTGTGAATAATCTTACTTGCTGCATGTGAACATTTATCCCAGAATGTGTATCACAGAGAATAAATTTAAAATACAGGCCTCCCCTGGAAACTCATACCAACACTGGAAAAGGAATTCCATAAAAGGTACCACGACTTTGTTCAGTTTGTAATCTGGGATTTAAGAGGTTTTCTTCCCCACCGTATTTCTACTACTATTTTTTATTAAGTGTTTCTGTATGTTCTGTCAGCCTCACCTGGAAAGACATCAGTCCCTCCCCCAGAGGGCTTAAATCTCAGCCAGTCTGACAATAAAGCTCAGACATGTTTCTAGTAACCATTTAGAAGCTTTGTGACAGAATTCTCCTTTCATTTGTCAAGAATGATACACAGGCATTTTGATGATAGTCACAAGTTAGAGAGCATGTAACAATGAATGTGCTAAGAATCCCCCTCCAGGATGCATGATGGCATCAGTTTGAGGCTCAAAAGTTTAGTGAAACCAGAAGAGTTTCAACAGATAATGCATTTCTCCATCCCCCCTCCTCACACATAAGCTCCATCCACCTATTGCTGTCTCTTCTGCATCCCTCTCCCTCCTCACCACTCCTCCCAAAAAAGAGTAATATTATTGTTATTGTTAGGTGCTGTTGAGTCCGTTCCGACTCATAGCAACTCTGTGTACAACAGAATGAAACACTGCTTGGTCCTGCGCCATCCTCACAATCCTTGTTAGGCTTGAGCCCATTGTTGCAGCCACTGTGTGAATCCATCTCACTGAGGGTCTTCCTCTCTTGTGCTGACCTTCTACTCTACCAAGCATGATGTCCTTCTCTGGGAACTGGTTCCTCCTGATAACATGGCCAAAGTATGTGAGACAAAATCTCACCATCCTCGCTTCTAATGAGCATTCTGGCTGTACTTCTTCCAAGACAGATTTATACGTTCTTCTGGCAGTCCATGGTATATTCAACATTCTTTGCCAACACCACAATTCAAAGGCATCAAGTCTTCTTCAGTCTTCCTTATTCATCATCCAGCTTTCACATGAATATGAGGCAACTGAAAATACCATGGCTTGGGTCAGGCCAACCTTAGTCGTCAATGTGACATTTTTGCTTTTCAATACTTTAAAGAGGTCTTTTGCAGAAGATTTGCCCAGTGCAACCCATCTTCTGATTTTGGACTGCTGCTTCCATGGGTGTTGATTGTGAATCCAAGTAAAATGAAATCCTTGACAACTTCAATCTTTTCTCCATTTATCATGATGTTGCTTATTGGTCCAGTTGTGTTTTGTTTTCTTTATGTTGAGGTGTAATCCATAGTGAAGGCTGTGGTCTCTGATCTTCATCAGTAAGTGCTTTAAGTCCTCTTCACTTTCAGCAAGGAAGGTTGTGTCATGTGCATAATGCAGGTTGTTAATGAGTCTTCTTCCAATCCTGATGATGCATTCTTCTTCATATAGTCCAGCTTCTAGGATTATTTCCTCAGCATACAGATTGAATAAGTATAGTGAAAGGATACAACCCTGACACACACCTTTCCTCACTTTAAACCATGCAATATCCCCTTGTTCTTTTCAAATGATGGCCTCTTGGTCTAAGTACCGGTTCCTTATGAGCACAATTAAGTGTTTTGGAATTCCCATTCTTTGCAATGTTATCCATAATTTGTTATGATGCACACAAATGCCTCTGATAGTCAATAAAACAAAGGTAAACATCTTTCTTTTATTCTCTGCTTTCAGCCAAGATCCATCTGACATAGGTAATGATATCCCTCATTCCACATCCTCGTCTGAATCTAGCTTGAATTTCTGGCAGTTCCCTTTCAATGTACTACTGCAAACACTTTTGAATGATCTTCCACAAAGTTTTACTTGTGTGTGATATTAATGAAATTGTTCAATAATTTCCACATTCTGTTGGATCACCTTTCTTTGGAATGGGCACAAATATGGATCTCTTCCAGTCAGTTGGCCAGGTAGCTGTCTTCCAAATTTCTTGGCATAGACAAGTGAGCACTTCTGGCGCTGCATCTGTTTTTTGAAACATCTCAATTGGTATTCCATCAATTCCTGGAGCCTTGTTTTTCGCCAGTGCTTTCAGTGCAGCTTGGACCTCTTCCTTCAGTACCATCGGTTCTTGATCATATGCTACCTCCTGAAATTGTTGAATGTTGAACAATTCTTTTTGGTGCAGTGACTCTGTATTCTTTCCATCTTCTTTTGATACTTCCTGTGTTGTTTAGTATTTTCCCCATAGAATCCTTTGATACTGCAACTAGAGGCTTGAATTTTTTCTTCAGTTCTTTCAGCTTGAGAAATGCCAAGTGTGTTCTTCGCTTTTGGTTTTCTATCTCTAGGTCTTTGCACATTTCATTACAATACTTTACTTTGTTTTCTGGAGCTGCCCTTTGAAATCTTCTGTTCAGTTCTTTCACTTCATCATTTCTTTCTTTCACTTTAGCTACTCTAAGTTCAAGAGCAACTTTCAGAGTCTCCTCTGACACAGGCCGAAACAGAAGTTGAATATATTTTAGAATAGGTAGCACTCTAAATGTATTCTTTGTTCCCCTAGAAATTCCTTCCCTTTAAAAATTGCGATCAGTTTTTCATAATTTCACCACACTATGCATTGTTGCTTAGAAGAGGAGAGATTGCATAATACTGAGGTATTTTCCAATGGTCAGATTTCTACATTTTTTTACTCATATTGAATATATCTTGCTGTTATAATAATTCTTGGAGCTCTTTGAAAATTTTCACAATAATGAATAGAAATTTGGAGATTTGGTAAATACCTTTCACTAATATATGGTGTCACTAAAATAATGAGAATGATTTAAAACATACAATATTATCCTTTCCTTCAATTTATGCTCCCTTTGCTTACGCATACGTATAGCCACTGTATCGTCAGCTGCATTGGTAGCGGATGTGTAATAAGATTAATCATGGTCAAGAGCATGTGCTTTGGAGTCACACAGACATGAGAGTGAGTCCTACTCACTTCTTACCACTGTCAGCTTGGGCAAATTGTTTAATCACTAGATACTTTGTTCTCCCTCGAAATGATGGGGACAACATCTACCTTAAAAATATGTTTATCATGACTAAATGAGAAAACATCCATAAAGCTGTTAATGTAGTGCTTAGCATAATAAATATTCTTAAAATATAGCTATTGACATTATTTGTGTAGGTATATTTTTGGGGAAAAATGATTTTATACACCCATATTCAAAATAGCTCAGCATATCTCTATAGATACTTGCTAAGTCATTGGATTCAAATGATGGCTCATTTGGTGACCAAGCCAAAAAAAAAAGTTCCTTCTGGAAGCCACAAAACCACCTACAGGTATAAAATTAAGGCTCTGTGAGCCACACTATACCGCTTATGTTTCAATTGAAAGATGCTAACAAGTTTTACCGTGCTTTTATGTACATAAGCTTTAGTTCTAAAAATAAAAGAACAATAAGTACTTGGTTTTGGCTTTCATTTTCTTTTGTAAAATTTTGTTACATAAAAATGGGAAAGAGATTTAATGTATGTGTTTTTTATATCAGAATATGCAGTCAGTAGGATGAAAAGTGATAGTTTCATAATTGTTACTCAGGAAGTTGCTGCCAAGGTGATACCGTGAATATATATACACACGTATATATGCCTTCTAGAAAATAAACTGTTACCAAACTTTGACAATAGGCACACTTCCCCTTCTAATAAATAACAAAGTTTGAGAGATAAATAACTGTAGTTTAGTCTGTTTCCGTTATTATTTTGTATCCAATTTTGAAATATGTATTCCTTTTTTCCCACTCAGTCCTTGAATGCTATATTCTTCTTCAGAATCAATATACAACAGTGGCAAAAGTAGTGTTTTAAAAATAAACAATTACGTTGGGAAAGGAGAACTATGTGCATTACTTATAATTTTTAAACCTTGACATAATACAATGTTCCTCCTGATCCTAAAATAAAATGAGAGAGATTACAAATGTGGTAATTCTAAAAGAGATATCCAAATTTCCAATTCCTATGTATATTTCTGTGGCCATTCAAAAATACTATAAACATTAAACATTAATACTCATCACCTGCAAAATATATCGTGAAGACTTGGCTTTCCCACTCTGGTAACTGCTGAAAGCTGCAAATTAAAAATATAATTGTGCACATTTGTTAGAATACTTGAGAGATGTTTTCCATATAAAATGGACTCTTGAGTAGCAGTGACTAGAGGTGCACTCAATTTTCCGAAAAATAATTAGTATCTGCAGACTAACAGACCAGACCCATAATGTTTATTTTTCCATTTTCACTCACAATCAGAATAACTTAATTTTACCCCTTAAATTAAAATTCATGTACTTCAAATGATTTATTTTAATTATATGTAGTACATTGTGCTAATGTGCAAAATAATGATTACTGATCAAAACAGTTCTGTAAAATACTCTAACAGAGTCTTTACTAGACCATTAAACCATTATTTTTCGATGGGTAATAGAGTTGACAATAAATGAAACAAGTTAAAATTTATTTATTTTCACTCTAGTTAAAACAAGCTTTTAAATACTGTAATTTCAATTATTCTTTGGTGTGAATAAGACAGTATTCAGTAATATTTGGGAGAATTTATATGTGGTGGGTGTATTAGTTCCCTAGGACTGCTGAAACAAAGTATTACAAAATGGCTGGCTTAACATGACAGAAATGTATTGTCTCACAGTTCTGGAGACTAGAGTCTGAATTGATATTTGAGCCATGCCAGGCTCTTTACAAAGTCTTTAGGGGAAGATTCTTTCTGGTCTCTCTCAGCTTCTGGTAGCTCTTCCATTCCTTGGTTTATAGATTCTTCTTCACATTACTATCCTTCTGCCTGTGTCTTTTCTCCTCTTTTACAAGGACTCAGATTAGATTGGGACCCAACAGATGCCAGTATAACCTCATAGTTACTTAACTGATAACATCTTCAAGGACCCTATTTTCAAACAAGGTCACATTCACAGGTGCTAAGGGTTTGGACGGAGACCTGATGGTGCAGTGGTTAAGAGCTACCGCAAACCGCGGCTGCTAATCAAAAGACTGGAAGTTCAAATCCACCAACTGCTCCTTGGAAACCCTGTAGGGCATCTGTCCTATAGGGTCACTATGAGTCAGAATTGACTTGACGGTAACGGGTAAGGATTAGGACTTCAACGTATCTTTTAGAGAAATACAATTTAATCCATAATAGTGAGTACTGTGTTTTGTTTTTTGAACCCACGTTGCATAAATATCCCTAGAAGTAGATATTAACATCATGCTTCAATGGGCAAAGTGGAGATGAGAGAAGACTGGGGATTGGCCACGGTGTTCTGGCTGGCAAAGTGATAGCTATCTGTGCTTTTAAAACTGTTCAGGCCCATAATACCTGCAACTTCTGTTCATTGGTTGAGTCAAGCAGTTTATTTTTTCTTGGGCTCCATACGTGTTAGCTATTTAATTCTGAAAGAAAAACTATGCCTCTAAATTAAGTAAATATCCCCATGCTAAAGTTACTCTATCTGTAAACCTTGATACATAAATGACATTGGTTGTAAAGATGTTAAAGGGGACTACCTCTTTGTTGGCTTTCTTTCAAGGGACCTCAAACAGTCATGTATTCCTTGGTCTTTGGTTTGGTCCTCCATGTGCTGCCTCAGAAATTTGTTTTTTTTCATTACAGAACAGATGAGTCGAAGAGATTCATACAAACCCACTCACATGAAGCTGACTGTAACTAAATTGTCCAATTTATTAACTCACATTGAGAAATGCAACTGCCAAAGGATGGAAGATATGCATCCTCTGGCCAGAATATTCCCTCCCTGTAGGAAAAGCCACTTGAAGCCAAATTATAATCAAAAGGTGGCTTGATAATCATGTAATTAGAAAAAAATAGTCATTTATAGATTTGTATGTTTAATGGCATCAAGCTATAACCTAAGAGAGCAATCTCCACAATTTACATGATATCTGTCACTGAGAAGGATCCCATCAGTGGAAGAAAGATGCCTATCTGACCAGGACTGATCCAGTTGTTCTTTAGCTTGAGTCTTCTCTTACTGTGATCAGAGGATCAATCTGTGCTTCTGAGTTAGTGTCATAACATTTTATGTCTCAGATCCATCTCTTTACATAATTTTTGAGTGAAGGGGCTCTTTCATTCCCGTTTTCAAGTTCTGAGAGCATATCTTTTACACCCAGCAGAGATTTACTGAATAAATTGGCAAAATCAGCATCAGTTTTAAAATAAATCAGTCTGTAAAATGATAAAATAATAACTGAAACTTGAACAGCACTTTAAAATTAACTAGTTATTTTGTATGTTATCCCATATGACAAAATAGCTCTTTTTTTTCACTGAAGGGCCCCTAGCGACAACAAAAATGGCATTAATAGTGGTTAATATAATAGCAAAATTCAAGGAATTTTGTTGTTTCTGTATTGAAGCCTCACAGGAATTAAATTTAAAGCAAATTTACATTACAAATCAACATGAAAGTTCTTTTAGACATATTGTTCTTTCTGTCATAAAAACATATTGGTACGTTTGTCTTAGATTCTTAGCTTTGATTTTTATTTAATTTTTACTGTGTTTTTTTAATGTAGCAACCATAGAGAAAGCAATCGCTTGATAAAGAATATTATCATTAGAATTCTCTGAGAGGCAATTACAATCCCAGGCAGTAGGCACAATGCTGACAAGATGAATTGCGTGGGATTTGCAATCAGTGCAAGGGGCAGTTTTCTTTAGTTTCAGGGAAATTCTAGCAGAATAATTACGTAGTGTGTAAGGAAAAGCATTGCTTGTAGAATGGAGCAGAAGTAGTGGAAGCAGAGACAGGTATGAAGAGAAGTCAAGCTCTTCCCACACAACAGTCACTCAAAGTTACACGGTGATTGCCATTCTTCTTATCATTCATACTACAGTTATAGCTGTCATTTATTAAATTCTTACCATTTGCCAGACACTGAGATAAGAAAAATACAATTTAATGTGTTTTAAATGTATTATGCAATTGACGTAATCCTTACAACCACCCAAAGAGAAAGATAATATTATTTCCAACAGGGAAAGGCCCATTTTTCACAGAGTTAGGAGAAATAGGATATGTAGGATTCTTCTTATTTTCCTCCCAGACATTTCTTTAGGTAATTGCTTCTGGTCTCATTTATATGTAATCCTGCTTCACTTGACATGTTCTTGATTTTAGTTAATAGTACCACCATCAACGAAATGCTCAGTCATCTGTTCTTCTCTGTACCTCAGCCCACTATCCAGTCACTCATCAAATCCAGTTGATTCTATCTCAGAAATATTTTTTGTATGTTGCCTCTATTTTTTTATCATTCTACCACTGCCTTTTTGTAAGTCCTAATAACCTAGCTTCCCCTTCACCAGTCATAGCCCACTTTATTATACTTTTCATATGGTACCTAGACGATCTTCATAAGTAGCAAATCTGATGGTTAAGACTCTCCAACATGAGACAATCACTGATCTCCACTAAATTAGCATGTGAGGCCTATGGCAAACACCAACCAGCTATTTGTCATTTTCCCCAAGTGCAAACACCAAGGCTACATTTTCAAGCCTCCCTTGCAATTAGACACGGCCAGGTAATTGACTTCTGGCTGATAAAATGTGGGCAGAAGTAACATATACCATTTTTTGGCCAGGCCAGTAAATTCTCCCTCGCAGTGCTCCACTCTCTCTCTCCCCCATCTTCCAGCTCAATATTGATGCCCAGGGCTACCTCAGAGAAATCTCCATCAACTATGATACAGAAAGGTCATGTCTACCAGAGCCTACACCCCACTAAAACCAAGACAATGTATTTTGGACTTCTGGTGAATGAGAAATCTGTTTTATAAGCTATCAGGATTTTATAGTTTATCTATTACAGTAACTATTGTTACTTTGACTAATTCTAAACTCAATAATCTGTCGTACCCTTGCATATCTAGCATAGCCTGTGCTCTGCATCTTTGTCCCGTTGAACCGATTGCTCATGGCTCTCTAGCTGCATGTTCTGTCCTCTTACCTTAACATGCTCGGAAGATTGCAAGTCGTCCTTCAAAACTGAATTTCATATTTTACCATTGTGATGGTTTCCTCACGTTCCCAGGATTCTGTTAATACATATAATTCAGGATTTATCATATGGGCCATAACTAACTATGTATGTGGTAACTATATAGAAAACTTCTTGCGGACAAAGACTATGTGATGCATTAATACATAGTCAGTGCCCTACAGCTGTCTTTCAATAAATTGTGTTAAGTGAATGAATAGGATCAATATACTAGAAATTTATAACTAAGAAAAAAATCAAGTTATGGTTTCTCTGGACAATCATTCTCCATTTGGGCATATATGGCTGAATAAATTATTCTCTGAGTAAGTTATTCTCAAATCTTCAGCTCCCAAAAACTTCCCCAGTGTCATATATAAATACAGTCATCCCTTGGTATCTGTGGGAGTTGGTACCAGGACCCCCTTGGATAACAAAATCCGAGGATGCTCAAGTCCCTCATATAAAATGGCATAGTATTTGCATACAACCTATGCACATCCTCTGGTATACTTTAAATCATCTCTAGATTACTTATGATACTTAATACAATTTAAATGCTATGTAAATAGTTGTTAATGCTTACACTTAACACTTAATGCTTTCTCAGCCTTTGCAAGCGCTTTATCAAGTCCCAGAGAGACCATTTTAGCTGTTATAGGGGCAGCAGTAACACTTCCACGAATTTCAGTTTCTTTCTGCTTTATTGTACAAAGAGACATTCTCACGGACCTTATGGCCCACTTTGGCAAGAGATATACCACTTTTCAAAAGATCAAAGATTTTTATTTTCTAGTTGAAAGATAGCACTTTATGCTCCCTCTTAGCCTTTGAGGGGTTGCTTTGACCACTTGCTTGCTTTTTAGGAGCCTTTTTTTTTTTTTTTTCACAGAAACAAAGGGTGCACACAACAGAAGTAGTGAAGGAACCAGACATGAGGAGAACAATGGTCAAACAACGAGTGCTGGAGTGAGACCGACGATCTGTGAAATGGCGGGAGGCTACAGCAGGGGATGCTTACACATTACTCGTTTGCCTGGATTCAGCATAAGGCTCAGCACAAGGGAAATTAAACTGTTGCATTTTGGGAACTTTCTCCCTGCCCTCCACCCCCAATATTTTTCCATCTTCAGTTGGTTGAATCTGTGAATGCAAAACATGCAGACAGGGGAAAAAAAAAAAAAAAAAAAAACTGTTGCCATCCAGTCAATTCAGCTCTGTAAGACAGAGCAGAACTGCCCCATAGGGTTTCCCAGTTGCGGCTGATAGATTCAAACTGCCGGCCTTTTGGTTAGCCGCGGAACGCTTAACGACTGTGCCACCAGTGCTCCGCAGATACGGAGGGCCAACTGTGATTGTATTTCGTATGTTTGTTTGTTTTCTAGGGACTGCTGAGGCTAATGTACACCTACCATGCTTGTTTCTACAATTTTCAAATTTTTAAAACTACTGAGATTTACTTCTTTTAAGCTTTGCTATGCATTGTTAAGCAGAAAGATGAAGACAGTAGGTCAGGTTTCTGACCTGGTTGTCTTGCTCAGTTGTATTATTACACAAAGGCACCGACAGGCATTTAAAATGCAGATGTATGCACGGGAAGCACAATACCAATGGCAAACCTCTCTCTCCATTTGTATCTTTTCACTGTTCTCACAGCAGGATGATTTTGACGATGTGTTGTACACAAGGAAAAAACAGTTTAAATTGCTGCTACTGGCTAGAGCTTCACATACAACAGAATCATGACGCCAGGTTTAAGATACTCCAGTTTTCTTTCCCATTCGGTTACACCTAATTACATGCAGTACAATTTATATTCAGAAATCATGATTTTTCTAAGAAATAGGAAATATACAGGAACATAACATAATTAATCGTTACAGTCTCCATAAGTACTGGCCATGGAACTAAACCATTAAATTTTAAATTGCTGATTCTTCTACGATGGAAAGAGATTTTATCACTCTTAACTCATTTATATAAATATATATATACAT
>NW_004444021.1:1014771-1038689 GCF_000243295.1 Trichechus manatus latirostris
ACTCCATTTGGTGCTTGGCTGAGTTCTTTATCTCTTCATTTGATGTTTTAGGGTTTCAGGATTGTTGTATTCTCTGTTCGACTTAGTTTTTCGGATCTTTGCTGTGGAGGGACGGTGTGGTGCTTCTGCCTAGACAGCCATTTTGCCACATCTCTCTCAGTACATAGATTTTTAACCTGAGTTACTTTTTTTTGCCATTATGAACAAGCATAAAAGGCAAATCATTTACTTTCCAGAAACACAGTCTAGCGGCCTATATGGCCTTTGCTGTCATTCCCTTGCTCTATCATTGTCCACCACCCAATGACATTCACAATGAGTTAATCATTATTGACATTTGGGGAAAGGTAAAGTAATAATAATAATATATAGTAAAATAAAAGGACACAGATGGCATAGACACAATATTACTGCAAAAGCAGGTAAATGCGATAACATCCTTGACTTGCTGGCTTTATGTGAAGCTTGCATTTTTCTTATCCTTGTGTTTCTTGGTTTGCTGGCCTCAGATTGCTGGGCCTGGGACTGTAGTAACTAAGCTGCTGCTTTCTTCTTCTGGAAGTTGTTCACCTCCTCTTCAAGCTCCTTCTTGTCTTCCATTTTCTTCTCTTCTTGGTGTGTCCGCTTTAGGAGGTCAAACTTCTCATGAAGCTCTTTCTCTGCCTCTTTAAGTTCAGCTTCTTTCTCCTTCACTCTCAGAACAAACATTTATCTGATTTCTTCTTCTTTCTTCTGAAGTTCTCCAAGGAATTCATTCCTTTTTCTTCGTATGTCTCCTGAAGACTGAAGGGCTTGTTCTCAGAATCAGTGTCCTTGAACCCCATCTCCTCGAGATTACAGTGACGATACAATTCATAGTGATGGGTATGAGTCTGTTCTCACAAATCTTCCATGTTCACATGGATCAGCATCTCCTGAAGTTTCACAAAATCACAATGGTTTTCATTCGCAATCTGCACTACACATCGAGGGTACTGCCTGGCCTTTGTCATCTAGTTGCCAATCTTCACCTCTTTTATGCTGCCAACCACTGCAAACAGGAGGTGGACACTCATTGTTGCATTAATCTCTGCCACTGTTTCTTCAGCTGTAGGATTCAAATATATATTATATGCCTTAAAATACTGAGTGACACACTCTATTGTCTTACACACGTAAAAGGCAAAAGAAAGCCTCAGGCTAAAATGTTGATGTACATTGAGTCTGCTCACTCTGGCAATGCTATTGATGGGAACATCGCTCTTACTTAATAACCTGGTGAAGACCAAGACGGTATCTGGTTGAAAACCAGCGCCGTGAGTTTAAAGAGCCTGCGATGGCCGCCATCTAGGGGCTCGACTAAGTCCCAGTATTGATCATCGATGTGTTATCTCCAATCTCTGATCAAAAGGAGGGACTGATTTAGGAAATAATATTGGAGTTATTATTCCCTCTCCTTGAGCATACAGAATGTGACCCAGGTGAAGTTGGGCTCACAAGGGCTCACAAGGATTCACAAGGACAAAACAACTGGGCCCTGAGGTATAAAGACAATAGCTAAGATAATCTTGGAAAACATCTTAAGGAAGTTTTCACAAAAGCCCATCAAACAGAACACAAAAGACTTTCCACTCTTACCTTTTTCTATTAGCATTTCGTGAACAGAAATTTGTTGGACCTATGAAGACCCTCCTGACTGTTGTAACTGAAACCTGTACCAATGATTGTTAAGAAAGATGATTCAAAATGTAAGATTATAATTTCTTGCCAATCAGTGAAAAAGTGATGCTTTCAATGATTCTACCCATTTTGTGATGTTGATATATACTGATGGCTCTGTAACTGTTCTTTGGTCTCGGGCAGACATGGCTGTGGCAGCATGCTTGTCTGCTTCCCACTTTTGTCCTTTTGAATGTATGCCAAATAAAACTTTCTTTTTACTTAAAAAAAAAAAAATACTGAGTGACATTATTGTATCTGCTCAAGATATCAAGAATATTCATATTGTGCTTGAGAGAACTTCTAAAAGCCCGGGGTTGTGCTGGCTGTATTTTTGGCTGAGAAAAAGGAAAAACACAACTTTGAAACATTTTATCCATACTCAAATTGTGGTATCATAGATAGTGAAGATTTTTTAAGACTGAACAGATATGGGCTGGTGTATACAGGTCTAACTGTTTTTATCTTTTATATTAAGGTCATACTTTAGCACAATATAGAAGAACGGAGTTCTTGTCCAATAATCTGTGCCTAGAGAGCAGAACTGGTAAATTTCTCATAACTAGAATTGTTCAAACAGAATCATATATTATTTTTAGATAATATTGCATAGGAGATTTAAATATCAAATGGGGAACTAAACCATAAGATATATATTCTAAGCCTAGAATTTTATAATAAATTCACAGATATGCTACCTAAGAGTAAAATGGGAAAATATGACATAGATATAAACATAGATATAGATGATATAGATACAGATACAGATATAGATACATTCACCTTTTCAAAATAAAGTTTTTTAAAACTACCTAATTTGGCTGTGGTTCTGAGTCCTTCTGAACAATAGTTCTTTATAGGTGTATAAGATTCCTCTTATTGTTATGTTTTTCCTATTTTAATCAGAACAAATATATAAAAATGATAAATTTACATTTTCACAAATATAACGTCAGAATCTGAAATTTAGCAAGTCCTATCCTTAAGGAAAGGAGCCTTGTTGGCACAGTGGTTAAAGCACTTGGCTGCTAACCAAAATGTCTGGGGTTCAAATCCACCAGCTGCTCCTCGGGAGAAAGATGTGACAGTCTGCTTCTATAAAGATTACAGCCTTGGAAATCCTATGGAGCAATTCTACTCTGTCCTATCGGATCACTATGAGTTGGAATCAACTCGACGGCAATGGGTTGGGGTGTTTTCTTTGTTGTTGTTATTATCCTTAAGGAACGGAGACCTGGCGGCACAATACTTCAGCACTTGCTGCTAACGGAAAGATTGGCGGTTCAAATCCATGCAGCAGCTCTGCAAGAGAAAGACTTGGCGTTCTGCTCCCGTAAAAAACCCTATGGCGTAGCTGTATTCTGTCATATTAGGTCACTATGAGTCAAAAATCAACTCAACAGCACCTAACAACAACAACATCCTTAAGGAACAGTAGCAACTTCTTGTGGATGGATTCAAAAGTGAATGTAAGGACTAACAGCAGTTGATAACAGCAGCAACTAAAGACACCAAGAGGAATGTAGTTAAAAAAAAAAAAAGGTTAATCACCTCACTGTTATGTGCACTTGATTGAATTTTCCATAAGTGTCTTATTTCATTTTTTATGTCATATTTACATTTTCAAGCCTGAGGTGTATTTGAAATTCAGTTATTTCTAGATGTTCTACCTGGCTCTGAAATACCTTCTAAATAATTTTGGTATCATATTGCTTCGTTTGGAGCCCTGGTGGTGCAGTGATTGAGAGCTTGGCTGCTAACCAAAAGGTCAGCAGTTTGAATCCATCAGTGGCTCCTCGGAAGCTCTCTGGGGCAGTTCTACTCTGTCCTATAGGGTCGCTATGAGTCGGAATCGACTCAACGGCAACTGGTTTTTTGGTTTATTGCTTCATTAAATTGACATTTAAAGAACTAAATTCTTGCTCTTAGATGCAGTATAATGAAGAGTGTAATTCATGCACCCTTCCATTTCACCGTGTGCACAACATGCGCACAGTCCATAGAGGTCATCTGAGATTTGATAATATAGTGGTTTTGCAAAGTGTGTCCCACATTCCCACTGGGGGCCCCAGAAGATAAATGTAAGGAAAGACTGAGAGAGTAGGGCTCCAGGGCAAGCCAATCCCTCCTTCCTTCAGTCAGAGAATGCCAACCTTTATCTGTTTCATTTGCCTGTGATTTCTGAAGAAAGGGCCTTATTACAAGAAGTTTTTAAACTACTGCTCTTCTCTAGTTGTATTATGCCAGAGAAAACTGAAACTTAGGGAGGTTAAATAAGTACCCAAGGTGACAGATCCACTTATGACTGAATCAGGACCAGGACTCATATCTCCTTTTACCTATCTAATACTTCTTCCGTATTGCCCATTATTTTCCAATTTCTTTCCTAAGAAAGAATAACACACTATTTAACCAGACTTAGTGCTCAGACAAGAATAGACAGTGGTTTAATGATTTTGGTAGACATAATTCTGATGGTTCTGAGGGGTGTCCAGTAGTTGGGGTGTCCAGTAGTTGGTCTTGGTTGTAGAGCTGAGAGAAGTCAAAAACTCAGATAAAGGGCATTATGTACTTTGTAATCACACTGTCATGATCAGACTTCTTTGCATGATGAATGCTAAGATTACCCTTTTTTACCCATGGTGCTACCTCAGGAAACAATGACTCGAATGGAAACTCCAAGGAAGGCTCAGGCCTTTATGGAGGTAAAGATTTGACAGGAAAACCTCCCAGATGCGGTACATATGGTGGAACACACCTCTGATGTATGTAAGTGGAACCTTTTGGTACTTTGCTCTTTGGTGAGAAAGGGAGAAAAGGTAGTATAACAGTGCATTAGTTTTCTACTGCAGCTGTAATGAACTGTCACAGACTTAGTGGCTTAAAACAACACAAATTTGTTACCTCGCAGTGTTGTAGTTAAGAAGTCTAAGATGGATCTCACTGGCTAAAATCAAGGTATTGGCAGGGCTGTGTTCCTTCTGAAGGCTCTAGGAGAGAATTTGTTTCCTTGACTTTTCCAGCTTCTAGAAACCACCCACATTCCATGGCTTGTGTCCCCTTGCTCCGTCTCCAAGGCCAGCAATGGCGGGCCAAGTCCTTCTCATGCTACATCACTCTGATTCTCCTCAGCCTCACTCTTCACCTTTTAAGGACCTCTGTGATTACATTGGGCTCACCTGGATAATTATGTTTATCTCCCTATTTCAAGCTTGGCTGATAAGCAACCTTAATTCCATCTATAACCTTAATTCCCCTTTGCTGTGGTGGCACAATGGATAAGCGCTGGGCTACCAAACAAAAAGTGGTTTGAACCCACCAGCCGCTCCTTGGGAGAAAGATGTGGCAGCCTGCTTCTGTAAAGATTACAGCCTTGGAAACCCTATGGACAGTTCTACTCTGTCCAATAGAGTTTCTATGTATCGGAATCAGCATACAACAACATACAACCTAACATATCCACAGGTTCCAAAATTAAGACATGGACATTTTAGAGGGCCATTACTGTGCCTACCACACATAGTAAAAACATGGATTGAGAAATTTATGTATCTGGTTTGCAACTCAGTAAAAACTCACTAGCTCTTTACCTTAAAAAACCCCGTCACTGTCAAGCCAATTCTAACTCATAGTGACCCTACAGGACAGAATAGAACTGCCCCATAGGGCTTCCAAGGCTGTAATCTTTACAGAAGCAGACTGCCACATCTTTCTCGTATGGAGCAGCTCTAGGTGGGTTCAAACTGCCAACCTTTCAGTTAGCAGCTGAGCGCTTGGCAACTGTGCCACCGGGGCTTCTTCTCTTTACCTTAGCTTCTTAAATAGGGATAGTAATACTTACATCATTGTGTTACATAAGAATTATTGTTTTTTAATGGATCTAAAGAACTTTTTAGGATAGTACCTGGAACATATTAAGCTTTCAATACATGTTAGCTAACGTGATGGTTTTGGTAATTTCTTGGCAGTAATTAAAATTTTGACAAAGTGAGCAGAAGTTCTTTCTTATGTCAAATGGGATACTGATGAACAGTTAAGCTGTTAATTCTAGGTCTTGAAATTTTTTGAAAAGAAAATTCTATCATGTAGTTCAAGAAATGAAACTATTTTGAAGCACAGCACTGCTAATGAAGAATATTCTATGAACTATACTCCCTTTGCTCATATTGGCCATTTAGGGAAATTTAAGTCCTTTTACCACTGTCACTCACACAAGCATAAACGGCAACATTCACTGACTTTGAACATAGTCTTGCAGCTAAAATATAAGTTCTCCATGTTAAACTCCGGGACTTTCCTTTCCTGTTGCCGAAATAATTTCACTTCATAAACACTTGTGGTGGTCTCAAAATACTTAAATACAGCCAGAGTCTCTTTCTAGCTCAATAGCCAAAGCAGGCTCTTCCAAGGTACATCATGTACTCATTGTAGAAAACATTCTTGCCAGCTTTCATCTGTAAGTAAATACTGCAGCCAACTGTTCTTACGGTGCAAGGCTGTGTACCCGCACAGTTCCATGGTTCTTAAATTCTGTTAGTTGCCACACTTTTCATTTCTACTCCCAAATCCAGTTTTCTCTTTCATATTTGGGAAAATAGTTTACTTACTTCTCTGATGGCCCTGATCCTTTGCCTATCTTGGATTTCAGTTTTCTCAGTGCCCATATATACGTTTTTCTTTTCCTTCAGCTGAATTCCATCTACTTTATAACTTTCAGAAATTTATCAATGCTTCTGTCACACTAATGACATCTTTTTATGCTTTTCCACAATGCTATTGATTCTTCTCATTTTTGTTTTCTTTCATCATGTTTATGGAATTTGGAGAATGTAAGCTCTGTCTACAATTAAATAAAAAATCTAAACCTCTACATTTCATTTCTATATATGCAGAAGCTAAAAGTTTACTTGCAACAATCATACTCACACATTTTTCAAACAAGCAAAGTATTTTCATTTGCATAATGCAATGACAGCACTGAAACTACAGTGTATATTAATTAAACACTTAGCTCAGTTTTTTTGACATCTTTGTTGAGTTGCATACTCAGTAATAATTACAACCTGCTGTTTTTGTATTTAATGAATAAATAAATTACTATATACCATTAAAACTTACTTAAGTTATTGCTTGTTTAATTTCAAAAAGGAAAATACCAAACCAATGTGGAACACAACTCAGAAATGCTTTAAACCATAACATTGACTTTGCATCTCAGGTTTCTCCTTTTGGTGAGATTTTAGTGAAAGCTATTACCAAACATATACTTTAAAATTATTGAAGTTATATTTCAGAATTAGAGCCCAAAGGCTTATGCTGCTATCTAGTGGCCATACTGAGTAATTTTAAATTATTAGCTCCATAATCCTCCCCTGCTCAAAGTGCATAATACTACAGCTTCGCCATTATATTTTTGAAAATCACTGGGGTTGGCTTAGTGTTAATCCTCTAGGAATAACAATTCTAAAAATTGCACTCTGCTTTCTTACAGAGGACAACGTGAAAACTCCTTCACGGTGAATCCAATACACTGTATTAATAAGTATATATTATTTTGATAATGAATAAAATAATATTTAAGACCGGGAACACTGAATAAAAAAACTTTTCTGATAAATACTAAAGCAATATGTAAATAACCATCACCAGCTATTATACTAAAATAATAAAGCATGGCTTCTTCTGAATATGTAACAGATTATCCTCGATTAAGAAATACTTCAAGGACTTTCATCCATTTTTACCCAGAGATTTTTAGAGGCAGTACAAAGTGGGTTACATTTTAATTCATACTATCTACAGGACGCATAAAGTTCAAATAAATTCTAAGATAACCTTTTCAGCTTTTTATTGGTATATTGAGAATTCATCTTATAAAGGACAACTGAGATTTCTTGAAACCTAAACTATTTAGGAAGAAAAAAGAAGGAAAGTTACCATTTCCTTCCCTTCGTAACAGAGGTTAGGACAAAACTGAAAAAATGTAGTGATCAGTTAGTGTAGGTATTTTAATGGCTGTATTGTGTCAACATTATTAGGAGAAAACACTCTCAAAAAAGGAGTATTGGTGAGGAAAACAGTATATTTCCCAACTTCAGAAATTTGACAGCATTATTTCCACAAAGAGGAATTGTGGAATTGCAAATGTCCATGTTTTGTTGTTAATGGGTAGAAGGCTATTTTTCCTATTTGATTGATTTCTAACACCTTTTGCCTGAACATGTTTCCTGCTAATGGACAAATATTGACATCTCACACACACACACACACACACACACACACACACACACACTGGCACACAAAGCATAGAGTTTAGGTGGTTGCCTGGACTACAAGGTGAACAGTTTCCCTTATATAGTTTCACCTTGATTATGCTGACAAATTAATCTTCAGGATTTGACATTTTCTGGAGATAGCCCTGTGATGTTTGTAAACATTTTAATGGTATATAATTCACATATTTCTCTATTAAATGTGAGTGCATATTTTATTCATAATTTTATACCTAAATGTATCATACTTATAGTTATTATTTTGGATGCCTCATGAACTTTTCCTTAAATTCAATCAATTGATTTAAATAAAAATTATGATTTGGCATTTGTATAATTTTATGCTTGCAAATCATTAAGTCAACATTCTTTAACAGTAAGTCAATTGCACAAAGAATTCGCTTTTAATTTTCATTAGGACAGAATCCAGGCTGTGTGTCAAAGAGCTTCATGATGCTATTAATAATGGAATTACTTTAAAGTTACTGGAATACATTCCAAGTCGTGCATAATCAACTACTTCATCAAACATAATGATATCAGAATAACTATTCCAAAACCATTGGGTGAGTTCTGGGGTAAATGACTAACTGAAATTGTTTAGTAAAATCTGTGGAAAATATTTGTTGGGGCACTAGGTGCAAATTTTGACAGATTGTGTGCTAATATAAAATGCCAGCATGTGGTTACTTCAATTAAAGAATCAGTGACTCGGCCACATACTTCGTGAACATCATGTAAATACAGAGAGTTGTCATGATCAGTGGTGCAGAAAATGAGGAGTTCTGAGAAAGGTTTACAATTATTTTTGTTATATGCATATAATTTTTATTATCATATGAATTAATGGTGTTGGCAAAGAATATTGGGTATACCATGGACTGCCAGAAGAATGAACAAATCTGTCTTGGAAGAAGTACAGCCAAAATGCTCCTTAGAAGTGAGGATGGCAAGACTTTGTCTCTCATACCTTGGACATGTTATCAGGAGGGACCAATCCCTAGAGAAGGACATCATGCTTGGTAAAGTAGAGGGTCAAAGAAAAAGAGCAAGACCCTCAACAAGATGGACTGACACAGCAGCTGCAACAGTGGGCTCAAACATAGCAACAATTTTGAGGATGGCACGGGAGTGGGCAGCATTTCGTACACACAGTCACTATGAGCGGTAACCAACTTGGCGGCACGTAACAACAACAAAAGTGAACGCTAAAAAGTAAATATTTTAAATAATAAGTGCCACCCCACTAATAATCATACTATCCTCTTTATGTAAGAATTTCCAAAGTCAGTGAATAAAAAGTTTGGGATTAATATCTTCATTTACTCATTTTCATGTTCTCTCATTTCAAATATTTTTAAATGACAACACAATCAAGATGAAAAGAAAGAACTAAGTTATGATCTGGGAAAACTTCAGATCTTTCAGAGACTAAAGAACAAATAAATGTATAATTTAATAAACTAATCACCCTTCTTTATCACAGTTGAGTTACAAAAATAGATGTCATCCAGCGATCTTCTAATGAAAATTGAAGTGGTAATTATATAAAATCTAATGTTGGTTGCAAAGTTGGTTTCTGTTGTTACCACATTGTGTCAACTTCCACCCCCTAAGCTTTAATGGATTGTATGAATAATGGAAATTCAGAATGTTTCTATTGATATCTGGAATATAAAGTGAAAAAGAAAAATATCATGCATGTGAATGAGAAAGCATGGTTATGTTATTAAAACAGATGCTCTCCCTTATTTTCCAGTCCTGACTCTCTGAGAATGAGATACTGGTCTTTGAAACCAGGTGAGAAGAAGTCCAACTGCCTCTGCGGAAGGGGGCAGTGATTACTCATGGAGATCTTCTCAGTGAAAATCGTCATTACTCTGATCAGATAATTGAACAGAGTATTCACCATTATACTTCTGTTTTTAAAATATTTAAGGTACTATTTATATACTTTTATTTTTCAGTTTAGACTTAACTTCTTCACCTCATGTGAGCATTATAAAAATTTTAGTTATCCCACTGCTATTATGATTAATATAAAATCCATATTAAGAGTTTAACGGTGATCACAATTTTTCAAGTGAAAAATAAATACAGTATATGAGATATGTGTATAATTGTGTGTTAGTTTTGCTTTTTTATTTACAAGTGGTACATGGTAATGTTGAGGACAGCATTAACCTCCAAGTATTGAGGTTTAACTGTGAGGCTATTGAGCAACAAACATGCTAGATTTGTTTTTCTGTCATATGTCATTCTACTCTATCCATTACTATGTCAATCATAATACAGCATTAACACCAAAGTCATTGTTAATATTCCTTAACTACCTCATATTTTTAACATTTTCTGTCATTGCTCATATATTACAAATAAATCATAAAATTACAATTTTATTAATATGTCAACAGTCTAGGTTCAGAGATGGAGGCCCATAATAAAATTGACTTGTTTATGCACCTTTCAACAAACATTATTCCTATAACGTAAGCACTGGACTTTTTATTAAAGGTACTTCATAAACTACGACTATTCCATTTTAAGTTCTGTTTAGAACTTTACATATTGGAAAGTATTTTATAACTGTAAAATAAATATGATAACTTTTCTACTAAGTAAAGAGTAGTAGACTATTGGATAATTTTTCTTATAGAGAAACCAAGCAAAGCAAAATAAAATATCCATCCAGCATTTCTAAATATTTTAACCCAGAGGAAGAAAACAATGACTTCATAGTAAAATACCTGGCACATGCTTGCATTAAAAATAATAATAAACAAATGCTTGAAGGCAGAGAAAATGTACACTCTAGTCCTTTCTCCTATTATCACTTGATACTATCTTTCTGATTTTTTCTGATCTTAAATGCTGCTCCACTCAGAGCACAAATTTCTTCAAAACAGTACTCTATACATGTTGGTCGACAGTGACCCAATAAAATTAGGCACTCCCACCTAAGCCTAGTTCAATTCAGCAGAAATGAACACTTAACACACCACTAAGTCAACCATTAAGTCCACCTTGTTTTCTCTGCTTCACTGCTGCCTAACATGCCAACCAAGTACCTCAGTGTTTCCAGTGAAAGAGGACAATCACAGCACCTGAGTGATAGATTCGAATTGCAAGTAAGGGCTTTAGAGAGTGGTTGCTAGGATGGAAAAGCAGCTAGCTGCTCTTAGTGTTGCCTGATTCTGTTTAAGAGCAAGGTTCAAAAAGAAAAATGGATGGCTAATGAGTAGAAAGTAAATATTTAGATACATCTTTCCTTTTCCTCTGTGCTAAAAAATGTTGTTAATGTTTTCTATGTGATCAAATACGATTTAAGAGATGCAAATTCCCACCAAGTTGTATTTTGTATATGGGAGAGTGTATGTGAAATATATTCAAGATTTTGTTTGTTGCTTGGTTTGTTTTCTGTTGCCAATATAACAGTCTGCAGTAATTTGACAAATGAACCTAGGAAATTAACAATTATTCTGTGTTAAGTGACCTCCTGCTACTAGACTAGGATCTTTCTATGGTTTGACTTATTTATGTTCACAAAAATCATTTTTATTTTACAAATTAGGAAATAAAACTTCAGAGATGTTAAGGAAATTTAACTGAATTCCCACAACTAATAAGAACAGAATGGAGTTTTGAACTAAAGACACCTGATTTATAACCTCTATTTGTCTTTGATAGCTATGAATCAAATTGGTTTGTCTACTGAGATCAGGTGCTAAATATCTATAAATATGATACCTCATTTGAAAGTGAACTGTGATGATTTAATCACTCAGTAGCAACTTTCTTGAGTTATATTTCACATACCATACAATGCACTTTGGTTAGCCAGGTAGCTGCCTTCCAAATTTCTCAGTATAGACAAGTGAGTGCTTCCAGTACTGCATCCATTTATTGAAACATCTCGATTGATATTCCGTCAATTCCTGGAGCCTTGTTTTTCGCCAATGCCTTCAATGCAGCTTGGACTTCTTCCTTCAGTACCATCGGTTCCTGATCACATGCTACCTCCTGAAATGGCTGAACATCAGTCAATTCTTTTGGGTACAGTGACTCTGTGCACTCCTTCCATCTTCTTTTGATGCTCCCTGCGTCGTTCAGTATTTTACCCAAAGAATCCTTCACTTTTGCAACTCCAGGCTTCAATTTTTTCTTCAGTTCTTTTAGCTTGAGAAATGCTGAGCACGTTCTTCCCTTTTGGTTTTCTGACTCCAGGTTTTTGCACATTCATGCGTCAAATCTTTTCTTGAGATGGTCTCTAAATTCGGGTGGAATATACTCGAGATCATACTTTGGCTGTCTTGGACTTGTTCTAATTTTCTTCAGCTTCAACTTGAACTTGCATATGAGCAGTTGACGGTCTGTTTTGCAATCGGCCCCTGGCCTTGTTCTGACTGATGATATTGAGCTTTTCCATTGTCTCTTCCCACACATGTAGTCGATTTGATTCCTGTGTATTCCATTTGGCGAGGTCCTTGTGTAGTCACCGTTATGTTTGTGAAAAAAGGTATTTGCAGTGAAGAAGTTGTTGGCCTTACAAAATTATATCATGCTAATTCCGGCATCATTTCTATCACCAAGGCCATATTTTCGAACTACTTATCCTTCTTTGTTTCCAACTTTCACATGCCGATCACCAGTAATTATCAATGCATCCTGATTGCATGTTCCATCAATTTCAGACTGCAGAAGTTGGTAAAAATCTTCAAATTCTTCATCTTTGTACTTAGTCGTTGGTGAGTAAATTTCAATAATAACTGTATTAACTGGTCTTATCTTGTAGGCGTATGGATATTGTCCTATCATGGACAGCATTGTACTTCAGAATAGATCTTCAAATGTTCTTTTTGACAATGAACGCAATGCCATTCCTCCTCAATTTGTCATTCCCAGCATAGTAGCCCATATGATTGTCCAATTCAGAATGGCTAATACCAGTCCATTTCAGCTCACTAATGCCTAGGATATCAATGTTTATGCATTCCATTTCATTTTTGATGATTTCCCATTTTCCTAGATTCATACTTCATACATTTCACATTTGAATTATTAATGGATATCTGCAGCTGTTTCTTCTCATTTAAAGTCGTGCTACAATAGCAAATGAAGATCCTGAAACCTTGACTCCACCCACATCATTAAAGTCAACTCTACTCTGAGGAGGTAGCTTTTCCCCAGTCGTATTTTGAGTGCCTTCCAATCTAAGGGGCTCATCTTCTGGGACTATATCAGACAATGTTCTGCTGCTATTCATAAGGTTTTCACTGGCTAATTTTTTTCAGAAGTAGACAGCTAGGTCCTTCTTCCTAGTCTATCTTAGTCTAGAAGCTCAGCTGAAACCTGTCCACCATGCGTGACCCTGCTGGTATTTGAATACTGGTGGCATAGCTTCCAGCATCACACCAACACACAAGCCCCCACAGTTAGGATAAAATGACACACACGTGGGGGAGCTCTTAACCACTCTGCCACCAGGGCAAATATACCATGGACTGCCAAAAGAAGGAACAACTCTGTCTTGGAAGAAGTACAGCCAGAATGCTTCTTAAAGCAAGTATCGTGAGACTTCGTCTCACATACTTTGGACATGTTTTCAGGAGGAGACAGTCCCTGGAGAAAGACATCATGCTTTGTACCCCATACCCTTTAGCAGGCACCCTCCATTTCTCCCAATACCCATCCCCAGCTATAGGCAACCACTAATCTACTTTCTCTTTCTGCCTCTGTAGATTAGGCTAATCTAGACATTTCCTATAAATGAAATCAAATGATATATGTTCTTTTGTGGCTGGCTTCTTTCATTTAGTATAATATATTCAAGATTTATCCATGTTATAGCATGTGTCAGTAATTCATTCTTTTTATGGTTGAATACATCATATTTTATTGATTAAGTGAACACTTGGTGGACATTTAGGTTGTATCTACTTTTCGACTATTATGAATAATGCTGTTATGACCATTTGTGCATAATTTTTTGTGTGAACATATGTTTTCATTTCTCTTGGGTACATACCTAGAAATGGAAATACTGGGTCATGTGGTAACTCTATGTCTAACCTTTTGAGGAACCGTCAGGCTGTTTTCCAAAGCAGCTGCAGCATTTTACATTTCTGCCAGGAGTGTATAAGTGTTCCAATTACTCCACATCCTCATCAACACTTGTTATGACCTGTCATTTTGATTACAACCATCCTAGTCAGTGTGAAGTGGTATCACATTGTGGTTTTGATTTGCATTTCTCTGATAGTTAATGATGTTGAGTATCTTTTCATGTGTTTACTGGCTATTTGTATATCTTTTGGGGGGCAAATTTCTATTCGATTCATTTTCAATTGGGTTATTTGTCCTTTTTATTATTGAGTTATAAGTTGTTTTTGTTGTTAGGTGCCATCGAATCAGTTCCGACTCATAGTGACCCTATGTACAACAGAATGAAATACTGCCCAGTCCTGTGCCATCCTCACAATTGTTGTTATGCTTGAGCTCATTGTCGCAGCCACTGTGTCAATCCATAAGAGTTCTTTATATATTCTAGATACAACTCCCTTACCAGATCTATGATTTGCAAACATTTTCTCCCATATTGTGGGGTGTCTTTAACTATCTTGATACTGTCTTTTGAAGCTCCAAAGATTTTAATTTTGATTATCTGCAATTTATCTTTTTTTTTTTTTCTATTTGCTGCTTGTGTTTTTGGTGTCATATCTAACAATCCATTGCCAAATACAAGGTTATGAAGATTTACTCCTATGTTTTCTTCTAAGTGTTTTAGCTCTTCTAGTTAGGTTGTTCATCCATTTTAATCTTTGTATGTGATGTGAGATAGGAGGTGACCTTCATTCTTTTGCATGTGGATACTCAGTTGTCTTAGCACCATTTGTTGAAGAGTTTCTCCTTCCCCAATTGAAATATCTTTAACGTTGCTGAAAATCAATTGACTGTAAATGTTAGGGCTTATTCTTGGCAACTCAACTCCATTTTATGGATCTGTATATCTATCCTTATACCAGTGCCATACTGTCTTGATTACTGTACCTTTGTAGTAACTTTTGAATCAGGAAGTGTGAGTCTTCTAACTTTGTCCTTGTTTTTCAAAATTATTTTGGTTATTCAGAGTCCCTTGAAATTTCATATGAATTTTACAATCAACTTGTCAGTTTTTGCAAAGAAGCTGGCTGGGATTTTGACAGGGATTAAGTTGAATCTGTAGATCAGTTTGGAGAGTATTGCCATTTTAACAGCAGTAAGTTTTCCAGTCCATGAACATGGAATGTCTTTCCATTCATTTAGGTCCTCTTTAATTTCTTTTAATAATGTTTTAGAGTTTTCAGAGGACAAGTTTTGCAATTCTTTGTTAAATTTATTTCTAAGAATTTTGGTGCTGTAGTGAATGGAATTGTTTTCTTAATTTTATTTTCAGATGGTTCATTACTAGTCTATAGACAATTGATATTTGTATAATGATCTTGTATTCTGCATCCTTGTTAAACTCCTTTATTTGTTCAAGTAGCTTTTTTTTTGTATATTCCTTAGAATTTTCTGCATACAGTCTTATGTCATCTGCAAATACAGTTTAACTTTTTCTTTTTGTTTTGGATGACTTTTATTTCTTTTTATTGCCTGGTTATGTTGACTAGAACCACCAATACAATGTTGAATGTAAGTTGTAAGAGCAAACATCTTTGTCTTATTTCTAGCCTTAGAGAGAGAGCATTCAATCTTTCACCACTAAGTGTGATGTTAGCTAGAGTTTTTTCTTAGATGCCCTTTATCAAGCTGAGGACATTCCTTTCTATTCCTAGTTTGTTGAGTATTTATATAATGGAGTGTTGGATTTTGTCAAATGCTCTTTCTGTGTTTATGGTTTTTGTCTTTATGCTATTGATATTGTGCATTGCATTAACTGATTTTTCAGATGTTAAAACAAACACATTCCTGGGATAAGTCCCACTTGGTCATGGAATATAACTCTCATTATATGTTGCTGTATTCTGCTTGCTAGTATTTTGTTGAGGAATTTTGCATCTACATTTATAAGAGATATTGGTCTGAAGTTTTCTTGTATTTTTTCTGGATTTGGCATCAGGGTAATACTGACCTCATAAAATGAGTTAGGAAGTGTTCCTTCCTTTTCTATTTTTTAGAAAAATTTATGAAGAATTGGTATTAGTTCTTCTTTAAATATTTGATATAATTTATCAGTTAAACTATCTGGTCCTGAGCTTTCCTTTGTGCATAGTTGTTTGATTACCAATTCAATATTTCAATTCATATTTTGTTTTTTCTTGAGTCAGTTTTGATAGTTTTTGTCTTTCTAGAATTGTCTCCATTTCATCTAAGTTATCTAATTTTTTGGAATATTGCTGTTCATAGTATTCCCTTACAATTTTTTTAAAACTTTCTCTAGGTCAGTACTAAGGTCCTTGCTTTCATTACCTATTCCTTAGAATAATAACAGTAAATATTTATATAGTATATAACACATGCAAAAAAAAGGAAATTATGACAGAAAATGACTGTAAAATCTTATAGTAAAATCAATAGCAACCTAAAATCATTCCACATCATTAATCTTAGGGAAATGCAAATCAAAGCCATAATGAGGTCTCACTTCTCACCTACTAGGATAGCTGTCTCAGTCATCAAGTGCTACTCCAACAGAAATACCACAATTGGATGGTTTCAACAAAGAAAGTCCATTCTCTCACAATCCAGTAAGCTACAAGTCCAAATTCAGGGCATCAGCTCCAGGGGAACACTTTCTCCATCGACTCTGGAGGAAAGACCATGTCATCAGTCTTCCTTTGGTCTGGGAGCTTCTCTACACAGGAACCTCAGGTCCAAAGGATGCGCTCTTCTCCCAGCACTGCTTTCTTGGTGGTATGAGGTTCCCATGTGTCTCTGCTCGCTTCTCTCTTTTATATCTCAAAAGAGACTGCATTAAGACACTGATCTGGTCAACCTCATCAGTACAACCTCGTCACAGTGATAGAATTTCCAACACATAAGGAGATCACATATAATCTCATCATAGTGGTAGAGTTTGCATCACATCAGATAACACAATCATACAATACTAGGAATCATGACCTAGCCAAGTTGCTACACACATTTTTGGGGGGACACAATTCAATCCATGACATTAGCCATAATTAAAAAATAATAATAACAAGCATTAGTGAAAGTGTGGAGAAACTGGAACCCTTATACATTGCTGAGGGGAATGTAAAATAGTGCAGCCACTGTGGAAATATAGTTTGGCACTTCCACTCCTAGGTATATGCCCAAAAGAATTGAAAACAGGTGTTCAAACAAAAATGTTCATAGCCGCTCTATTCACAATAGTGAATGGGTAGAAACAACCCAAATATCCATCAACTGATGAATGGATAAATAAAATGTGTTATTTCCATACAATGGAATATTATTCAGCTATAGAAATGAATGAATTACTGATACATGCTACTCATTGTGATGGTTAAGATTACCTAAGACAATCATGGATGAACCTTGAAAACATTAAAAAAGAAAACCAAACCCATTGCCATCGAGTTGATTCTGACTCATCACAACACTGTAGGACAGAGTAGAACTGCCCCATAGGGTTTCCAAGGAGTGACTGGTGGATCTGAACAGCCAACATTTTTTTGGATAGCAGCCAAGCTCTAAACCACTGAGCCACCAGGGCTCCCCTTGAAAACATTATATGAACTAAGCCAATCACAAAAAGCTACATACTGTATGATTCTATTCATATGAAATATTTAGCATAGGCAAATTTATAGAGACCAAAAGCAGATTAGTATTTGCCAGGGGCTGGGGCAGAAGGGAGAACAGGGGATGACTCCTTAATGGGTCCAGCGTTTCCATCTGGAGTGATGAAAAAGTTCTGGAAGTAGATAGTGGTGATGGTTGCACAACACTGTCAATGATGCACTTATGCCACTGAATGATACACTTTAACGTGGTTGAAATTGTAAGTTTTATGTAACACATATTTTACTCCAATTTAAAAAAAGGTGGTTTGAGTCAGCCTTTGCAAGCTTAAATAAATAAGTCATGGAGGCAAACTCAGACAAAGCTGATCCCAGCATTGTTTAGATCAATAGTTCTCAAAGTGTGATTACTGGACCATCAGCAGCAGCTTTATCACCTGACAACTTGTTAGGAATGCAAATTCACAGGCCTCACCTCTGACCTACTGAATCAGAAACTCTTGTAGTAAGCCCAGCAAATTGTGTTTTAATGATCCTTCCTGGTATTTCTGATGCAAGATGTGAGAATCACTGGCATAGGGTGATGACTTACCACTCTGTCTACACATTAAAATCACCTAGAGAGCTTAAACCAGAATTTTTTGGGATGGGGCTGAAAAAGAGGTATTTTTAAAGCTATCCAAGATAATTCTAACATACACCCAGAGTTGAGACCTATCAACTCTAGAGAAGGGTTTTGCAACCCTGGTTACACATTAGCATCACCTGGAGAAATTTTAACAAATGCTAATATCTGGAGACCACCCCCAAATCAATTTAATCAGAACCTCTAGAGAGAGAATCTGGATAGTGATGCTTTGAAGAAGATCCCCAGGTGATTTTAATGTGAACCAGGTTTGAAAGACATTACTCTGGTATCTATTATACAGGTTAGCTATGGCCTTTAAAGACTCCAGTATTTGGGCATGCCCAATGCAGAGTGAAACAGAAGGCTGTAAACAAGGGATATGGATAGTTCAATCCCTTTAACATAATTACCATTATTTTGAGATATGACTTATGTATTAAATATTCAATCCATTGGAGTCTATGCTCCTGAGGGAAACTTCTGATTGTGATTTGATTTCTCATGTATTTTGCCTATTGTTAAAGAAAACACTGTGCTATCTGAAACAAAGCTGGTCCTCTTTGAGAAAATTTCCATCTTGGATTAATAAATTGGCTTTTGGATTTTTATGTCAATCTCAAGAACTTGATTAGTATGAATTTGCCAGAGATGGAGCCCCAAAGGCCTGATTCCTCTGGTGATGACATCCACACATAATCCTGTGATGAATACTTTTTTTCTGTTATCTACCATGTAGTGGTTCTATTACGATTAAGAAACAAAATGTTTCCAAGGGACACATACTATCCCTGTCTTTTAGCCATTACTTCATTAATGGTAATTGTTACTATTTTCACCATAGCTTTCTGCAAATGTTACCTTTCTATGGGAGTCTTCTTCCCAATTCAAGTGTTTCCAGACCGTCAGTGTTATCAATTGTCCCAGACTCACACTGTGACACTGCACCCAGACTTAGCCCTCCCAGCCAATGTCCCTCAGTCTAGGCCTTTTCTGTCTCTTCTCCCATGTGACTTCAAAATTTTTTACTTTATTACCCACCTGTACCATAAGAGAGCAGTGAACAAATTATGAATATCTTTATCTATCTATTGATCAATCAATAGATAGGAAAGTATTACATATCCTCTGTGCCTTTCCCACTTTTAAATAAATTACCAAAACCCCAAACCTATTGCTGTCAAGTTGATTCCAACTCATAGCGACTCTATAGGGCAGAGCAGAACTGCTCCATAGGGTTTCCAAGGCTATATAATCTTTATGGAAGCAGACTGCCACATCTTTTTCCTGGAGAGCAACTGGTGGATTCAAACCACCAACCTTTTGGTTAGCAGCCAAGCACTTTAACCACTGAGCCACCAGGGCACCTTTAAATAAACCAAGTATTTTTTAAAGATTTCCTTTTAAACTCAATCTTTTGTTTAGTTTAGTTTAGTTTAGTTTAGTTTAGTTTAGTTTAGTTTAGTTTTGAGAAGTAAAACTCCAAAAGAAACCTTCGACAATAAACATTACCAAGGCAGGTCAATAGTAGGCAGTGGGAAGAATACAACTGGCTATAGATTTCATGCCTACCAGGCAATGAAAATAGGAACTAGGCATTACTTGTTACATGTGCTAGGTTGCTAATTCTAGTTTAAATGTACATATCATGAAACGATACAGTATGCAACAGTCCCATATATGGGGAAATCAGCAAAATTTAGAAAGAACTTGTAAAATGTATAAACAGTGGAAAACCATGCATGTCTATAGCTTGCCCTTCTGAACATTATCTGATCTAATTCTATGGAAGCTATTTTACAATTCTGTAAGTTGTAGATAACCAATAACAATGCAAAATAATTCTTGTCGGTAAACATGCAAATTCTATCTGACTGGAAGAGGTTCTATTGACTCATCTCCCTGACTATGGAAGAAACTAGTTTTGCTTCCATTTGCACTTTTATTTCAATATTTCCTAACTATAAGGTGTGTCTATTTTTCTACTTCTTTAAACTATTTGTGACATCTCACTAGTTCCTCATTAATAACATAAATAAAAAATTTTAATACATGCACAATTTTAATCTATATCAGACGTTTTACTCTTTTCTACAAATTATTTTTTAAATGACTTTAGAATTTCAATTGTTTTAATCCTGCAAATAAGGATTGGCTAGCACGAGACACTTTTTCAAGGGATCACTTGAACTAAGAATTTAATTTAAAAAACAAAAACAAAAACCATTGCCACTGAGTCAATTCCAACTCATAGCAACCCTATAGGATAGAGTAGAACTGCCCCATAGGGTTTCCAAGGCTGGGTAATCTTTACAGAAGCAGATTGCCACATCTGTCTCCCTCAGCGTGACTGGGTGGGTTCGAACCTCCAACCATTTGGTTAGCAGCCAAGCACTTAACTACTGTGCCACCAGGGCTCCTCAGAATTTAATAGCATACCAATAATGTTTAATAAAAATATTTTATAAATTATGTGCTTATCCTGGTAAAACACAGAATTATAAATCAAATGGTTCCCAGAATTATACATCAAATTGCTCCCAGAATTCATATTTCATTCTAAATATGATTTTAGTAAATATCTTGTGGTATCAATACTATATATTTCATGTAATCCGTTAAAAAAGGCTAAAAATATTATTTTTTAATAAAGATTTTTTCTTTAAAGAAAATATCAGGATGAACCACTAGGTGGCAAACTAGCATTTGCAATGTCAAAATTTTAAGAAAGGCCTAAAATATCTAGTTCAATATGTAATTCTAATTGAAATAAAGATGTTCACTGGATTCTAATTCAGTAACATTTACTAAATCTGCCTTTCTTCAAATGAAATTATCTGTAATTGTTATTCTCAACTAATACCGATCTTCATAATAAACTTTGTAAAACAGTACTCAAAGTTAAAAATACTAGATTAAAACATTTATTCTTAAATCAGAGCTAAACTTGGATTTTAAAATGACATTTTGTACCTGATATAACACAATCCTCAGTTTGAAAAGGATTTAGATGTCATCCAGGTTAAGCTTCTCCTTTATGAAGAAACTGATTTTAAAATATTCCTGATTGTTATTCAAGCTCCTATTAAACATTTCCAATAAAAGAAAATGCACCGTCTGACAAGGCAGCATAACCATACTGTTTTCTATTTGAAATAAATGAATAAATAGAAATTTAGTATACATAACAGAGAAAAATATAACCACCTGCATTTATATATTATTAATTTTTTTAAGTTAACCATAAGCCCATTTTTAAACAGTTTACTTGTTTAGACTAAATAAAAATAAAGTACCAAAAATCTGTGAGACAATATCAAGTAGTCCAACATACATGTAATTGGAATCCCAGAAAGAGAGGAGGATTTGGGGTGATGAAAATATTCTATACTTTGATTTTGCTGGTTACAAGACTGTATTCACTCACAAAATTTCAACAAAATGTACACTTAAAATAAGTGTATTTTATTGTATGTAAAGTATACCTCAATACATTAATAGGTTAAGAAAATTATATAAATATAAATATGTTAAGAAAAATAGAATCAAATTGCTCTCATTTAATTGTATATTAAATATGTATATTTATATATATAAAACCAAAAAAAAAAAACCTGTTACCCTCCAGTCAATTCCAACTCATAGCAACCATATAGGACAGAGTAGAACTGCCCCGTAGAGTTTCCAAGGAGCACCTGGTAGATTCAAACTGCTGACCTTTTGGTTAGCAGCTACAGCACTTAACCGCTATGCCACCAAGGTTTCCATATGTGCATATATATCTCACATACACAGAGCTCTTAAAAATACAAGAACTTGAAGACAAGAATAGATGGTAACAGGTCAAGAAAGCAATAATATACAGCAAAGGTTTGCAAACCATAACACCATAGGTCAAATCTGGCCTACTGCCTATTTTTCTAAGTTTTTTAGAACACAGCCATACCCATTCATTTATGTATTATCTGTGGCTGCTTTCACACTATAATGGCAGAGTTGAATAGTTGCAAAAAAGGTCCGAATTTTACTATCTGTCCTTTTAGAGAAAAAGTTTCCTGACTCCTGATATAAAGAATCAGAATAATATAACTTATAAGACTGATATAACTAAAGATGAATGTCTAAGGATGACTCTATATTTTAAAATTTATTTATGTAATTCACCACATCACAAGGTTAAACAAGAAACACATATCGTAAAAGTCAACAATGGATATAATGGTAATATAAGAGCCATTCCTGATTTTCTTAGTTATCTAGTGCTGCTATAACAGAAATAACACAAGTGGATGTCATTAACAAACAGAAATTTATTCTCTCAAAGTTTAGGAGGCTAGAAGTCTGAATTCAGGGTGCCAGCTCTAGGGGAAGGCTTTTTCTCTCTGATGGCTCTGGAGGAAGATCCTTGTCTCTTTTCAACATCTCTAGGCCCGGCATTCCTTGGAGATCTCCATTGTCTTGGCATCAATTTTCCCCCAAATCTAGAATGTTTTCAACGCAGGGACCCCAGGTCCAAAGAACATGCTCCACTCCCAGCTCTTCTTTCTTGGTGGTAGTGAGTTCCCTCTCTTCTCTGCTCACTTCTCTTTCCTTTTATCTCTTACAAAACGTGACTCAAGCAAGGGTGTGACTTGAGTAAGGTTGTGACTTAAGTAAGGGTGTGACTTAACGTGATGTGAAGGTGGTGACTTGAGTAAGGGTGTGACTTGCATCACATCCTCTTGTAAGGCTGTGATTCCAGATACACCCCACACTGATCCTGCCTCATAAACATATAGAGGTAAGGATTTACAACATATCACAACATGGGGGGTAATTACATCAGATTACAAAATGGAGGACAATCACACAATACTGGGAATCATGGCCTAGCCAAGTTGACACATATTTTGGGGGGACACAATTCAATCCATGACACTGGTTTATAAAATATAGTAAGCCATTACTTTATTATTTAAGGAGCCTTGATGGCACAAATGGTTAAGCACTCAGCTGCTAACCTAACGGTTGGTGGTTTGAACCCACCCACCCAGTGCTTCCACAGGAGAAGACCTGGCAATCAACTTCTGTAAAGATTACAGCCTAGGAAATCCAATGAGGAAGTTCTACTCTGTCGTGGGGTCCTGATGAGCCAAAATCAACTTGACAGCACCTAACAACAACAAAATTTACTATTAGCAAGCTAATAGTAAACTAGGAATTACTTGAAAGCACTCAATTTATTTATATGAGTTGGAATCAGCTCAACGGCAACGAGTTTTTTGGTGTTTGTCATGTATTTATATGCATATTTTAGGTTGTGCAAATATCAATAAACTTTCCCTTAATTGTTATACTTTTTTTTTTTTTATTGTACTTCGGGTGAAGGCTTACAGAACAAATAGTTTCTCATGAAACAGAAGTACACATGTTGTCTTATGACACTGGTTAACAACCCCACAACATATTAACCCTCTAACTTCTCAACCTTTTTTTTTTTTTGGTGAAAATACACATAGCCAAAGATACACCGTTTCAAAAATGTCTACACGCACAGTTCAGTGACATTGACTACGCTCTTCCAATTGTGCTGTTATTCTCACTTAAGATGAAGGC
>NW_004444021.1:1038897-1055704 GCF_000243295.1 Trichechus manatus latirostris
GGAGGCCTTGGTAGCTGTGGACAATTAGTCCTTTGGACCAATCTTTTCCTTGTATCCTGTTCTCTTCATTCTCCCTTGCTCCCGAAAGGATGAGACCAGTGGAGTATCTTAGATGGCTACTCACAGGCTTTTAAGACCCCAGACACTACTCACCAAGGTAGAATGTACAGAATTGTCTTTATAAGCTGTGTCATGCCAATTGAGCTAGATGTTCCCCAAGACCATGGTCCCCAGAGCCCTCCGCCCAGCAATTCAGTCCCTCAGGGAGTCTGGATGTGTGACAGTACACAATACAAGAGAAACTAGCACAACTTGTACAAGGAAAGGTCATGGAAGGCCCCATAGACACATCCAAACTCCCTGAGGGACTTAATTGTTGTACTTTTGGAATTATGCTTAGAAAAGATAAAGTAAAAACAAAATATCACACGTGTATTTACAAAAGCTATTCATTCTTACTCTTTTATCTTTCCATGTTTATTGTTATACTTTAATTCATCTTAAATTAATTTTGCTAAGATATTTTATTTTACAGTTTTAGTTGCTTATGATTAACTCTTTTATACCTGATATCTTCATTCTTGATATCTCATTTTGATTCACCTCTCAAGTGCCTAGAATATGTGTTGATGTATCTTTCTATCAGGAAAGTAAGTATACTTTATGAGGCTTTGTATGCATAGAATGAATTTACTTGTCTTGCACATAAAGAAAACCTTTTTCTAGGTATACATTTCTTGTGTCAATTTATATCATCCCAAAACTATGAAAATTTTGTTCATTCAACTCCCAGGCTTTTTCTCTTAGAGAAATTGCTTTTTCCTTTTTTGCTCAGTGTGGATATTGTAGGATTGCATATTCATAATTGAAATTCTAAAATTTCACCAAGTATATCAAGTCTTAGACCTTTTGTTAATTTTATTGGTTGGGTCCTCTCAATCTTTTAACATCTAAATACTCAACTTTCTCCAGCTCACAACAGTCATCTTCCTTTGTGGTTTACATGGACGCTGACACTTTGTCCTCTCTGTATCATTTCTGTGGTTCCTATTATATGACTGTTCATCCTCTGGGTCTGTATCATAGCTTTTCTCCTATCATTTTCATCTCTTTATCCTTTTCCTTTGAGTTCTATGTAAATTTCTCATCTATGCCTTCTACATTTCTGTGATATCCAATATGATGTAAGTTCTCTCCATTGCACTTAAAAAATAAAAATAAAAAAACTGGCTATTCTGTATTTCATGCCCTTCAGCATTTTATGATCCCATATTTTCCTTAATCAGTCGTATTTGAATGACCTAACGTCGTTTCAAAATGAGATATTTGTTCTGATTCCTAATAGAGTTCTCCTGTAATAAACAACATTATCTTTTTCTGCACCTATCTGTTGTTTTTGCTTTTTCTAATCCTGGAGAGCATGAGGTTAAATGACAGATCTGGAGTTGTTGGAGAATATTAAAGATGGCTCCTGGATTTCTGATTTTAGCAACTAGTTAGGTGATCATGCTATCTGCTTTGGAAAAATAAAACACCAAAGTAACCTCAGGCTAATGGCAGAGCAGTGGAAAGGACATAAATTCAGTTTCAGTTTCAAGTTTAATGACTTTTCTTTGCCTATGAATATTTAAGGAGCCAGAATGCTCCTCAGAAACAAGGATGGCATATTTTGTAACATGTACTTTGGACATGTTATCAGGAGGGACTAGTCCCTGGAGAAGGACCTTCTGCTTGGTAAAGTAGAGGGTCAGTGAAAAAGAGGAAGACCCTCAACCAGATGGACTGACACGGTGGCTGCAACAACGGGCTTAATCATAGCAACGATAGTTAAGGATGTCGCAGGACCCTGCATTCTGTTTTCATTCTGTTGTACCTAGAGTCGCTGTGAGTCAGAACTGACTTGATGGCACCTATAACAACATCAACAACAACAAAGAACATCTTAGTGGCGGCATACGGAGCTCAGAGGGGAGGCATGTGATGGACATATAAATTTGAGGGCATCTGTAGCGTGAAGAATCTTCAGAGACTGGCGAGGCAAAGAAGCTGAAGAAAGCAAGCCTTTCAAGATGCAGAAAGTGATTAACAGCCCCAATTTCTGCTGAGACATTACATAAGAGAATAATAAATCCCTTGGAATTAACCCTATAAAGGTCATTAATGAAAAAAAACAAACAAACCCGTTGCCCTCCAGTCGGTTCCGACTCATAGTGACCCTATAGGACACAGTAGAACTGGTTTCCAAGGAACAGCTGGTGGATTCAAACTGCTGACCTTTTGGTTAGCAGCCAAGCTCTTAACCACTGTGCCACCAGGGCTCCATAAAGGTCATTAGAGCCTGTAAAATAAATTCCTTCAGATTCTTAAGCATGTCAGTCAATGAGGGAGGGGACAACCACATCATGTGACATTCTGGACTCACCTCCACCTCAAGGCCTTTATGCACATGATTTCTCACTGTCTCCATTAACCGAGGCCCCTTAGAATATTACCCTTCATTCAAGCACTGGCCCAAATTCTTCCTCTTGATGAACCTTTTCACTTTGTATTTTGATTTCACAGCACCTGTTACTTTTAATGTTTATTGTGATTATTTTATGTCTTGTCTCTCCCTACAAAAATATCAGCTCTTAGCTTCCAAAGTGACTTGTACATGGGAAATAAATATGTATACGGGAAATAAATATGTGTTTAGTTGTATTTTTTTTAAATTTTCAATTACTTATGAGTTGCTCTTCAATGGATTTCTAATTATCTCGTTTCTCTTTTTTATGTGCATTTCTGAAAGAGGCTGACAAGATGTTTCCGAGTGAGCTCTGCCAGGTGTCGGCACATTCATGGCGTCACCATGGATACAAGTTCTGCTCCTCTTCTTTGTGAGTCAAGAATCTTAATTTTGCCAGTTAGTCCAGGGGTGGCCAGGTTCTAGAAAATATTCAGCACAAGCCTGTTAACTAACGAAAATTATATTTATATATATATATATGCATACATAAAGAAGATGTACATTCATATGTTAAATGTCCATCATTAAAGAATAGCTTGAATGATTATAAAGCATAGAAACAGTAATGAACACATTGAAATATTCAGCTTTTATATGATTTCCATATTTGATATTCTGACAAAGGGAAAGGAATGTGAAGATAGAATCTGTAGATACAGTGAGGCTACATGATATAGTGGGAAGAACACAGCCTGTCTGAAATCAAACTGACCAGGGTACTAACTCTAGCTATGCTTCTTGTAAGTTTCTTTATCTGTGAACCATAGATATGAATCACAAAGCCTAACAAATAGAGTTATTATTATTATGGGAATTAAACGAGTCAATCTAGGAAAAGTTCTTAGCACAGTGTCTGTAATATTATAGCAGATGTAATATATTGATTCTCATTCTTTCACATTTGTTTATATCAATTTATCATATTATATGTCCACTTGTCTCAATTCTCCATTTAAATGAGGAAATATGAATTTCATACTCTCTTCCCATTACTTCCCAGGTGAAGTACTATTTTATTTATCAACATTTTCTGGTCTCATTGGAATAATAGATTCCAGAAACTTTGGAGTAACAGAAAAGCAAGCATTACTTTCTTCACTCAAAATCAAATGTAAATACATGATCAGCTGACCTTAACGTGATTTCCAAGCACAAGTAATCCATGCATTTTAGAATTGTTACAAGTTTACTTTGGTTGGGAAAACTCTGTGCAAGTGAATATTCTGGATCCCTTTTATCTAGAGAGGACAAATTTGGGAGTGTGTTGTTATAGAAAATGTGTTCACACAAAGTCCCTCAGGCTCTGAGTCATGTTGACCTTCCTTGGATAAACTGGGAGAAAGGAGGAGCCTGGTGAGGGCCCTCCCTATGGCTCAGTTGATGAGTAATCTCACTGTAGATTATATTCAACATTTACCATCTCAATCAATGTCCCTAGATGTCTTGATTGATACAGCATGCTAAAAGCATACAATTGCTAGAAATATTTACAAGCGTTGGTCAGCCTTTGAATACTTCCCAAGGTACACAGGTAAACAAATTTTCTGAGTTATTTCTCCATCAACACATATTGCAGGCTTTTCCTCCCTGACATATCCGGTAGCAACTTGATTTCTTTTTTTTTTTTAAATTTGCATCAATACATTTGTAAGGAAATGATTAATCCATTCTGAAAGTGCTTATTAAAGGCACTGTAGACATTAAAGCATGCTTGTTGAAATTCAGGGATTTTAAAAACGTCTCCCTGTGCTCTCTCTCTCTCTGTACACATGGGCACACACATACTTACACTATCTATAAATGTTTAGATGAGAAAAATAACATCACATTTTATTTAGAACTAAAATATACGAATCGTCTTTCATTGAAAATAGTCTCTGAATTTTAGTTAGCCAGTTGCTGTCAAAATCGGCATTACACTTTTTTAATTTCCAGTAGCTTACTTGCTGTGGAATTTCCTTTCTGTAGAAAAAATTAAGATGCTGCCTATGGTTTATTTGCACAATCTTTTGGAATTTGCGTTAATGGAGTTTGAACCACAATATACAGCTTTGACTTTCTGGCCAAAAAGTCAAAGGGTTCCAGACACAACACAAATTTAAGAAAATGAGCCAGTGTTATTAGGTCCCTGGGTGGTGAAAAGGGTTTGCGCTCCACTCCTAACTGAAAGGTTGATGGTTCAAAGCTACCCAGCAGTGCTGCAGAAAAAAGGCCTGGAGATCTGCTTCCATAAAAATTACAGCCAAGAAAACCCTGTGGAGCTCACTTCTACTCTGTAATGCATGGGGTCACCATGAGTCAGAGTTGATTTGACACCACTGGGTTTTTAGCCAGTATTACTGAAAGAAATAGAGGAATATACCCTTTAAATTTCCCTATCCTCCTACTCACCATCCACCTTAGTTTATTCCCTCTGATATATAACTCAAAGTAAGCTTCAGTCAATAACACAATCTTTATTAAACTCACTGCTGTTGAGTTGATTCCGACTCATAGTGACCCTGTAGGACAGAGCAGAACTGCTACATAGGGCTTCCAAGGCTGTAAATCTTTATGGAAGCAGACTGCCACATCTTTCTCCTGCAGAACGGCTGGTGGGTTTAAACCGCCGACCTTTTGGTTTGCAGCCGAGCACTTTAACCACTGCACCACCAGGACTCCGTGCAATCTTTATTACAGAATAAAATTTCTGATTTTATTCTGTGAAGCTTCTCCTGTCTGGTAAACAGAACTGGACAAATTACAAACTTACACTTTCTCTTTCTTTACGTCTAAAGGAAAATAAGTAACAAATTTCTTCCCTTGTCTTTATTAGCAGATAATTTTCAAAAAAAGGTAAAATCATGCTTCTCATATAGATATAGAAATAAACAGCTGTTAAAGATGTTATTTAACTCATAACCAATGAAAAACTGGTTCAAATGAGAATCCAAAGAACACACACATTTATACATCAGGAATATTAATGTAAACATGCAGATGGATGCAAAACTCATTTTTCCATGGTGGGGTGGGGAGGAATCAATTGAATCTCTACCCAAACAGGAAAGAATTTGCCTGTCTGTAAACAAGAATTATTTTGCATTTTTATCAGTTATCTATAATTTACAAAGTTGTAAATTAGCTGCCTAGAATCTGAATCAGATAACCTAAAGAGGTCTAAACAATCCATAATTTTCCACTGAAGCAAAAATTTTTCTTCACATCCTAAAATTTAAATCATAGCCCAGTCCCTACAGCTGTCTATGGGCAAAAATATTGACATTTAAATTGGTTTTCTACATGAAAAGCATATGCCAACCAACAATTTCACAACTTTCAAAAGAACCTCCTCCATCAAACTCTCACTCCTCCATCCCAGCCAAAGGCATACAGCTCTTCAGGGACCCAGGTTGATTCTTAAACAAAAAAAAATGCTCAGCTGCCTAAATCTTGTGGGTTGAAATCAGTAGCAGGTAGGGTAGCAGTGGGGAGCTGGCTGGAGAGAAAGAGAAAGAAGGAAGATGTTGATGCTCTCCATCACTTCTTTACCTCCCAAAAACTAACCCAGTATTTAAAAAATAAAAATGTGGGCTTCATTTTTTAGCATGATTGTATTTATACATGGATCCATTACTTTTACACCTAGTTATCCATTTTTTTATCCTGGGCTTTTCCAGGACAGTTCCCAGAAGAAGCTGAAATGAGGTAGGAGGAGGAAGGAAACCATATGCTTAAAACATAAAAAAATCTTCTCATCAACACATATTTTTAAAAACATTCATCTACAACTAATATATTACCATATGCGGAATTTCCTTAATTCCATTAAAATTGGCCTGAAAAATTGGTCTAAAATTTTGAAAAATTATAACAGACATGGGATCTGAGGCTTGTTTGGAGGTGAAAAGGTCTGTTTCCATAAGGCCACCTTTTATAAGCCTCTCTAACATGTCTTTTGCTTACTAATATAAAAGGATGAATCAATTCCTATACAATAATGAAACACAGCTAAGAGTTCATAATGAAGAGTATGTGCATGGATATCCTTGGCCATTATGATGTTTTCTGCTCATCTCAGTGGAATCACATTTAACATCTGCCATCATGCCTGTGGGGTTTTCTGCCTTATGATTTCCCCAATATGAGTAAATTACTGATAACTAGACCCTTTCCCCAGCTTGATCCTGTTTCCTCATTGGAACCAATTGCTTAAGAATCTGCCTCTAGTTCCTCTAAAAGAAATTGGGCTAGATTTGGAGTATGGCTGCCTAGAATAAGTGGGTTTTGTCCTAAGAATAGTGTTGCTAAAATCTTAAATGACCAGGATTTTAAATATGTAATGAGAGCAGTTGTTTGTGTCTTGATCAGTCCATGATGGTGAGAACAAACTCCGTGGAAGGAGAAGGATAGAGTTACCCTCAATCATCCCAGGCAGCCACTGGACTTTGGTAAGAAAATATTTACTCCTCATGGTCCGAAGTATAGTTGGGCCTTGGTTGTAAGGTGTAGAGATGCCTGCAAATTGACTTTGGTGGAAACCGACCCTCACTACGTGGAAGTCTGTCAGGAGTAGGCAGAGATTCTACACATAGAGTTTATCCTGTGGAGTCTGTCTTCAGTTGGATTCTCTAGAGAAGCAAAACCAGCAAAGCATATATATATATATACATATATATATATATACATACACAAACACACACACTTGGCTCACGTGGTTGTGAAAGCTGGCAAGTCCCAAATCCATGGGTCAGGCATCAGGATGGAAGCTTCTCCTGACTCATGTGGTTGCATGGGCTGACGAGCCCGAACTGGCAGATCAGATGACAGGCTGCTGGTCCACACGGCTGTGGAAGCTGGCAAATCAAAGAATCCGCAAGTCAGATGACAGGTTGCTGACTCAAGTTCCAAGAACCGGAGGTCAGATGGTGAAAAGTGCAATGTAGGATCCAGAGCAAGAGAGAGCTTTGCCAGGGCATTCACATATATTGGATGCCGGCCACATCCTCAAGTAAACTTCCCTTACTTAAGCAAGGTGGTAACTTGAATAAGGATGTTACTTGAGTAAGGGCATGACTTAAGTAAGGCTGTGACTTGAGTAAGGCTGTGACTTGACTCATACCCTTTAGTAAGGGTGTAACTCAAGATACACCCCACACTAATCCTGCCTCATTCATGTATAGAGGTTTAGGGTTTACAACACATAAAATAGAGAATAATTACATAATATCCTAAAATGGAGGATAATTACATCAGATGACAAAATGGAGGATAATTATAATTATGGCCTAGCCATGTTGACACATAACATTAACCATCACAATCCACCCCTTGTCAACTTGGTGCCTATATCTCCTTAAACCATACATAATCTTTAAAAAAAGACAATTATAAATTCATACTTGCACCTAACATGATACAACTAACATGTGTACAACTGCAAACACTTTAGCCCCAAACAGCCTTCTCTTGATCTGGGCCCCATTCAAAACTAGCAGCTTTTCCAGGCACTGGAAAAATATGCCCGAGCGCACTCAAACGAGGGATATGTTGCCTGTAAAATCCAAAGAGGCCCGCCAGGTATTGTTTTTCTTTTTAAGTTGTAGTAGGGGCCAGACGTAACCATGGATCCTTCACATTAGAAAGATTATCTCAATATACCCCACATCACTGCACTCCTAGAAACTTCACTGAGGTGGAAGGCACCTAAATTTTTGTTGGATTCATTTCCCATTTTCTTGCACACTGTCTTACCAATAAGTCTAGAGTCATTGATACTTCTTCCCTGCTAGGTCCAATCACCATAATGTCTTCAATGTTGTGGACCAATGTCGTATCTTGTGGAGGGGAAAGGCAAATCAAGGTCCCTGCAGACTAAATCATGCCATAGGGCTGAAGATAGGACAGGGAAGGTGTGTTGTTGGCCCTGCCAGCTGAAGGAAAACAGCTTCTGGTGTTTCTTTGAAACCAGAATCGAGAAAAAGGCATTGGCCAGATCAATGGCTGCATACCAGGTACCAGGAATTGTATTAATTTGCTAAAGCAATGAAACCACATCTGAAACAACAGCTGCAATTGGAGTTGCCACCTGGTTAAGTCATGATAATCTACTGTCATTCTCCAAGATCCATCTGTTTTTTGCACAGGCCAAATAGGTAAGTTGAATGGGGATGTGGTGGAAAAGTCTTTGATGGTGGCACTAATCTCTGCAATCCCTCCAGGAATTCCGTATTTCTTTTGGTTTACTATTTTCCTGGTAGGGGCAGTTCTGATGGATTCCACCTGGCTTTTCCCACCATAATAGTTCTTATTCCATATGTCAGGGATCCAGTGTGGGGGTTCGATCAGTTGCTGAGTATATCTATTCCAATTATACATTCTGGAAGTGGGTAAATCACTACTGAATGTGTTCAGTTCCAGACCATTGCAATAAAGTGAATATCGCAATAAAGTGAGTCACATGAATTTTTGGTTTCCCAGTGCATATAAAAGTTATCTTTACACTATACTGTAGTCTATTAAGTATGCAATAGCATTATGTCTAAAAAAACAATGTACATTCCTTAATTTAAAAATATTTTATTGCTAAAAATTACTAACCATCATCTGAGACTTCAATGAGTCAAAATATTTCTGCTGGTAGAGGGTCTTGCCTCAGTGTTGATGGCTGCTGACTGATCAGAGTAGTGGTTTCTGAAGGCTGGGGTGGCTGTGGCAGTTTCTTAAAATAAGACAACAATGAATTTTGCCGCCATCTATTGACTCTTCCTTTCATGAAAGATTTCTCTGTAGCACGCGATTCTGTTTGATAGCATTTTACCCACAGTAGAATTTCTTTCAAAATTGGAGTCAATTCTCTCAAACCCTGCCACTGCTTTATCAACTAAGTTTATGTAATATTCTAAATCCTTTGTTGTCTTTCAGCAATGTTCACAGCATTTTCACCAGTAGATTCCATCTCAAGAAACCACTAGAGTTGCTCATCTATAAGAAGCAACTCCTCATTCACTAAAGTTTTATCATGAGATTGCAGCAATGCAGTCACATCTTCAGGCTCCATTTCTAATTCTAGTTCTCTCGCTATTTCCACTACATCTGCAGTTACTTCCTCCACTGAAGTCTTGAACCCCTCAAAGTCATCCATGAGGGTTGGAATCAACTTCTTCCAAATTCCTGTTAATGTTGATATTTTGACCTCCTCCCATGAATCACAAATGTTCTTAATGGCATTTAGAATGGTGAAGCCTTGCCAGAAGGTTTTCGATTTGCCCAGATCCATCAGAGGAATCACCATCTATGGCTGCTATAGGCTTACAAAATACATTTCTTCACTAATAAGACTTGCAAGTTGATATTACTCCTTGATCCACGGGCTGCAGAATGGATGTTGTGTTAGCAAGCATGAAAACAACATTAATCTTGTACATCTCCACCAGAGCTGTTGGGTGACCAGGTGCATTGTCAATGAGCACTAATAGTTTGAAAGGAATCTTTTTTTTCTGAGCAGTAGTTCTCAACAGTGGGCTTAAAATATTCAGTAAACTATATTGTAAACAGATGTGATGTCATCCAGGCTTTGTTGTACCATTTATAGAACACAGGCAGAGTGTATTTAACATAATTTTTAAGGGCCCTAGGATTTTCAGAATGGTAAATGAGCACTAGCTCCAATTTAAAGTCACTAGCTGCATTAGCCCCTAACAAGCCTATCCTTTGAAGCTTTGACTTCTTCTCTATAGCTATGAAAGTCTTAGATGGCATCTTCTTCCAGTATAAAGCTGTTTCATCTGCATCGAAAATCTGTTGTTTAGTGTAGCCACCTTCATCAATTACCTTAGGAAGATATTCTGGATAACTTCTTACAGCTTTTATACCAGCCATTACTGCTTCACCTTGCACTTTTATATTACGGAGGTGGCTTCTTCCCTTAAACTTCATGAACCGACCTCTGTCACCTTCAAACTTTTCTTCTGCAGCTTCCTCATCTCTCTCAGCCTTCATAGAATTGAAGAGTTAGGGCCTTGGTCTGGATTAGTCTTTGGCTTAAGAAAGTGTTGTGGCTAGTTAGATCTTCTATTCAGACCACTAAAACTTTCTCCGTATCAGCAACAAGTTTGTTTTGCTTTCTTGTTATTCGTATGTTCACTGGAGTAGCAATTGTAATTTCTGAACTTTTCCTTTGCATTCTCAACTTGGCTAACTGTTGGGTACAAGAAGCCTAGTTCTGAGCCTATCTTGACTTTTGACATGCCTTCCTCACTAAGCTTAATAATTTCTAGCTTTTGATTCAAAGTGAGAGACCCATGACCCTTCCTTTCACTTGAACACTTAGAGGCCACTGTAGGGTTATTAATTGGCTTAATTTCAATATTGTCATGTTTCAGGGAATAGGGAGGCCGGAGGAGAGGAAGAGAGATGGAGAAACGGCCAGTCAGTGGAGCAGTCAGAACACACACAACATTTATTGATTAAGTTCACCATCTTATATGGGAGCAATTCATGGCACCCCTAAACAATTACAATAATCACTGATCATAGATCACCATAACACATACAGTAATAATGAAAAAGTTTAGAATATTGTGAGAATTACCAAAATGTGTCACAGAGACAAGACGTGAGCTTATGCGGTTGGAAAAATGGTGCCAATAGTCTTGCTTGACGCAGGGTTGCCACAAAACTTCAATTTGTAAAAAATGCAGTATCTGCAAAGTACAATAAAGTGAAGTGCAATAAAATGAGGTATGCTTGTATTCTGATTTCTGTTTGAGTCTGCTATCCATTATGATAACCACGCCTACCTTGTCTTTGTCAGTTAAGTGCCTCCATTTGGCCCCTACCACCATGGAGTCCAATCGACTTCACTGTAGTTAGGTGTCTTAATTCAGTTAGGGCAGTTCCCACTGTCGAATCTGACTTACATAAAATAGCAATCACAGCAGTCTTCAAGAATGCCAGGGCTCCTTTCATAAATTTGTTCCTCATGTTGTGGTAAAAAATTTGTCCTCTGGGCACTCCACAGGTGGATCTGTGTGTCCAACCTGATAAATTCACTCTAACATGCCAATTTCCCTAAGTCTTTGGATACCTTCTTCTACAGTATACAAAGGTGGGTCTGGCACTTCAGCTCAATCCACCACTTAATCCAGTTTCAGCGAACCAACCCAATAAACTATTAGATCGTTTTCTAACCTCTCAAGCTGAAACACTGAATAAAGGATCTGTGCTTAGTGGGCCCATATCAATAAACTCAGACAGATTCAATCTTATTTTCCTTGAATCATTATCTCACACAATTAATAGTCATTCCCACACATATTCCCCAGGTTTCTGTTTCTATATATTAGAAAAGTCAAGCAGTTCTTTTGGATTGTAGCATACCTCTTCACGGGTCACACTTTGTACTTCAACTTTTGGGGCTCGCTAGAACTTAAGTCTATTTATAGGTCTAGAAGCAAAAATGGATGGTGGGATGGGTCCTGGGAACATTCAGCAATGTCTTGTAAGACATCTGCCTCAGGCAATGCCCCTGGCAAAGCCCCTGATACTGTTGCAGGTGATATCTCAGCTTCAGGCACAGCTGGGTCTTTCTCATCAAATGTGGGTGGCAGGCATAATGGTTTTCCTGGGGAGGATGGCTTATCAGACAAAGATGGAGTAGTCTCTTCTGATGGGAGAGGTGGTGCTGTTAGCAGTGGAATTTAGGGGTCCAGTGTCCCCAGTTTCCTTATTATCTGCCCATATGTCCTCCACCCCAAGTTTCAGGATCCTATTTCTTCCCAGTCAATGCCCTCACTTTAACTTCAGATACATTCAAGGTTGGGAATGCAAGTGGCATTGTAATTCAGCCACTCTTACAGTAAGACTCTGAGTTTGATTTTTGGCAATATCAACTCTGTACTACAAGAAATAATGCTTTCTTTCAGGGCACAATTGGCCACTTTCAGGTCTTTTATGTGGAACTTGAGCTGTGACTCTGAAGCCCTGAGCTCATCTCTTTGTTTCACCACTTTTTCTAGCAAAAGTAGGACCAACCAAACCTCTTCCTTATACTTCTCGTTCTAACAAAATTGTGGAAAAGTATTCAATATGCAATTATCCAGAGTGTTGTTTCTCACAAATATTTGATCTATTGGTGGTGATATTTTGCTTATTTTTATTGCCACCTCACACCATGGATTAGCAGCGCCCTCTTTACTACTGGAGAGGCAGAGTCATCAATACCTTTAAGACTAGCTAGGCTTGAGAACCGATTTAGAAAACTCATTCTCAGAATTTTGTTTCTCTAGAACCACTCACACACACACATATATCTGGAGCCACAGTGGTGCAGTGGTTAAGAGATCGTCTGCTAACCGAAAGACCAGCGGTTGGAATCCACCAGCCACTCCTTCGAAACTCTATGAGGAAGTTCTATTCTCTCTTATAGGGTCACTATGAGTGTCTTAGACTGGGTTTTCTAGAGAAACAAAAGCAGTGAAGCATATATATATAGAGAGATTTATAGATGTATATATATGTATGTGTGTGTATATACAGTGTTGCTATGAGTCAGAATTGACTCAATGGCCATTGGTATATATATATGTATGTATGTATATAAAGATTGATCTCAAGGAAATGGCTCTTGCAGTTGTGGAGGTTGGCAAGTCCCAAATACAGGGGTCAGGCATCAGGCTGGAGACTTCTCTTGACTCATGTGGTTGCAGAGCCTGGCAAACCCAAACTGGCAGTTCAGATAACAAGCTGCTGGCCCACAGGGCTGTGGAAGCTAGCAAATCAGGTCAGACAATAGGCTGCTGACTCACAGGGCTCCAGAAGCTGGCAAATACCAGAATCAGCAGGTAAGAGGGCAGGCTGCTAGCTCAAGTCCCAGAACTGGAGATCATATTATGATGAGCCAGATGCAAGGTCAAAGTTAGAGAGAGCTTTGCCAGGGCATTCATATATATTGGATGCAGGCCACACCCTCAAAGAAGCTCCCCTTACTTGAGCAAGGCGGTGACTTCAGTAAGGGTATGACTCAAGATACACCCCACATTAATCCTGCCTCATTAACATATAGAAGTTTAGGGTTTACAACACTTAAAATGGAAGATAATTACATCAGATGACAAAATGGAGAATAATTACAATCATGGCCTAGCCAAGTTCACACATAATATTAACCATTACAAGCTCTAAGACTTAACCACTTATTGCAGGTTATTCTTTCTATATGATATATCCAGGCTATTCCTGAGCTGTCAGTAAACTGGGTTAAATTTCAGAGCCTAGTTTTTGTTGTACTATGAGGAATAAGGAACATTGCTCCCTTTTTGAAGTTAATTAAAAAACAAAGTTGCCATGAAGTCGATTCTGACTCATAGCAACCCCATGTGTGTCAGAGTAGAACTGTGCTCCATGGTGTTTTCGATGGCTGTGACCTTTCAAAAGTAGATCACTAAGCTTTTCTTCCAAGGCACCTTTAGGTGGACTTGAACCTCCAACCTCTCAGTTAGGAGCTGAGTGTGTTAGCCATTGTAGCTACTGATTAAAAACATTAATCTAGAATAAATGGTTTAGATTTCTTTCAAAATCTAGCACTCTGAAATTATGGATTTAAGTGTCAGTGACTAAGATGCAGCAGAAAAAATATATATAAAAACATGAATAATATCCATCCACTCTCCAAGCAGGTTCAGAGAGAGTGATAACTGTAAGAGAATTAACATCAAGGGCATTTGTTTTCTAAGTCTTTAATGCATCTTCATTGTTGGATGCTGCCTGGTAAACCAAATTGAATGCATAGATTTCTGCTTCTTCAAATCCTGAAATGTTGGAGCTCTTTCTCAAATAACACCTTTATTAACTTCATTTTAGCTGTTTCTTTTCTTTTAACTTTTGTCATGTCTACTTCTTATCTCCCCAGTAATCAATTGTGCCTTCCAATCCTATGAACTAAATCAAGAAGTGTGATTTGGTAGATTACACAAATGGATTGTGTAAGGTAGGAAGCAAAAATTTGCCACCCTCTTTCTGCTTAATAAATTTTTCAGAAAATTCATCCCCAGAAAGGCATTTATCTTCTGTGGCTTAATCTTCTTTAAGGGTACCATCAGCATTCTCCATAATTACCATATTCTTGTTTGATTGCCTTTTGTGTTCTCATAGAAAGAACAATACAACCTGTTTTCCCTTAGTGTTTTCCTAGAGCAATTTTGTATCTTTAGACCAGGCTTCCAAATACCTTCTTGAATACAAAGGACTCTATTCTTCTGTTTGATGTGAAAGAATTGTACAAATAACCACCCATGCACATCACTGGATTGTCAGGAATAAATAGCATCCTTAAAATATCAAACACATCATTTAAAATTACTCACATCAATCATTTAAAATCCATTGCCCTGGGAGTTCCAGCAAATAGCACTATACGCAGAAGCACCACGCTGTCCCTCCACAGCAAAGCTCCAAAAAACTAAGCCAAACAGAGAAAACAACAATCCTGAAACCCTAAAACATCAAATGAAGAGATAAAGAACTCAGCCGTGCACCAAATGGAGTGAGAAAACTGACAGAGAATGGGGAGCGAGGAGAGATTCATGCAGAGGTCCCCTACCAGCTAACGCAGCGCGGATCCACCATCTTGGACTCCTATCAGAGACCAGCAAACAGGGTATGACAAGAAAGCAGCCTCACGGAGCTTCCAGCGGGAGACAAAACAACCGGTAATTTGCGATATACGCTTTCCCACCCCCCACTCTTCTTCACCCTGACTTGGCCTCTTCTGCTTCCCACAGCCACAATCTCTTGTCCAGGAAACACCGGCTGCTTGGATTCCACACACCCAAATGGGCCGGCTCTCTCAGTGCCATTTGTTGGCTGCTGGTGTTGCTTTTTTCCGCTTCTTTTGATTTCTTCCTTGCCTCTCACCACCTCCCCCTCCTTTCGCTCAAATACTTGGCTCCATGTGCCCGGTTGCTTCTTCCTGAGGGGCTACGGAGCTCTGGTAATTTGTGATATACGCTTTCCCACTCCTTACCCTTCTTCACCCACGCTTGGCCCCTTCTGCTTCCCGTGGACACAGTCTCTTGTCCGAGAAACACTGGCTGCTTGGATTCCACCAGCCTGCACTAGCTGGCTCTCTGAGTGCCATATGTTGGCTGCTAGTGTTGCTTTTTGTTCTGCTTCTTTTGATTTCTTCCTTACCACTCACCACCTCCCCCTCCTTTCGCTCAAATACCAGGCACCATGAGCAATCTTTGCTTCTTCCTGAGGGGTTGTGGAGCTCCGTGCAAGTGTGGAGCTGCTTCTGGGTCTGGGCTGCCGCGCTGGTGGGATCCCGGGGCTTTTGTTCGTTAGTTTGTTTTGAATTGTTTGTTTGTTTTCTTTTCCTTTTCTTGAGTTGGGAGCCCTTTCTGGCCAGGCAGTGCTCCGTGGCAAGGAGACTATCCCCTTGACTTGCACAGACGTGCAGACGGATCCCTGAGGGCATTTCTTTTCTCGTTGTTTTTTTTTTTTTTCTGTTTTCTGGGGGGCTTTTCTTGTTCTTTTTTTTTTTTAATTTGTCTTGTTTTCTTTTCCCTCTTTTCTCTTTTTGTCTTTCTTCGTTACTCAGTTTCTCATCCTCTATATCGTCTTTCTCATTCTGTTCACTGAATACCTGGCGTTGTATACCTTGACACCTTCTAGCCAGGCTGTACTGCAACACCTGAGAGCAATTTCCCTAGACCTCATAGCTGCACCGGTGGGATCCCTGGGAACTTTGCAGTTCTTTAACCTTTCTGATTCTTATTTATTCATTCTTTTCTTCTCTTCCTCTTCCCCTTTCTGTTTTTCTCCATTTCATAATCTCTCATCTCTCCACTCCAATGGCAAGCTCCTCTAGCATTCTTTTTTGATTTTTGTATTTTTGTGGCTCTTGTTCCTCTTTCCTCTCTCCCATATCCATCTTAGCTCCACACATAACAATCTCCCTGCTGCATCCTGCCTACCTGCACCATGCGCTTGACATCACACCACCAAGCAGCACAGGCACGGCCTACTGGAACCTTCCCTGCACTGATTAATGACCTGCCCTGGGGGCTGTAGTAAGTGCCACAAACAACCCATCCCAGTAACTCTTCTTCAGCTAGACCTGCCCTGCCGTAACATATCTGAGTGACTGACCCTGCCAATCGGAGAAGGAGGTGAAAAGTATTGTGCCCACAGATGAGCAAACAACAAAGAACACACAGTCCAGCTACTCAGACATAGTCAAATTTTTTTTAAAAAAAAAAGATGAAACAAACAAATCTACAATCAGTAAACAACAAAAACAAAATAACTACTGAATTCCCC
>NW_004444021.1:1061489-1069745 GCF_000243295.1 Trichechus manatus latirostris
GGTTGTTAACCAATATCATAAAACAATATGTGTACTACTGTTTCATGAGAAACTATTTGTTCTGTAAGCCTTCACCTGAAGTACAATAAAATATAAAATTTAAAAAAATCCATCGTCCCACTTCAAACTTTGAATTGGAAAATTTAAACATTAACATTACAAAATACAAAAATGAACCATTTCCCACCTTTGAAGTCCACAAATTTCCTGAAGACTTTATTTCTTTTTCTAAAAGTTTTAATTATGACAGAAATTTATACTTTTAAATTTGGACTTGAAAATGGAAGACTCATCAGACAACTGACCCCATTTTTGAATTTGTAACACTGTTGCAAGGAAGACATGAATTGGAACCTGAAGAGCTGTCTAGGGAGAAGTGCTGCTGTTAGTGTTGTTACTTGCTGTTGAGTCTATTCCAACTCTTGGCTACCCCATGTGTTACAGAGAAGAACTGCTCCAGAAAGTTTTCTTAGCTGTAATCTTAGCAAAAAAAGATCGTCAGGCCTTTTCTACCATTGTGCTGCTGGGTGGGTTTGAATCACCAGCCTTTAGGTTAGTAACCAAAACCAAACCCCTTGCCATCAAGTGGATTCCGACTCATAGTGACCCTATAGTACAGAGTAGAACTGCTCCATGCAGTTTCCAAGGGGCACCTGGTGGATTTGAACTTCTGACCTTTTGGTTAGTAGCCATAGCTCTTAACCACTATGCCACCAGGGTTCCCTTTAGTTGAGGGCAAATCGTTTGTGTCACCTAGGGACCTTCTAGTCAGAAATAGTTTTAAATATTTCTATACTTCCTTCCTACATCACTGTTATGGATTGAGTTGTGTCTCTCAAAATGTGTATAAACTGGCTGGGCCATGGTTCCCGGTGTTATGTGATTGTCTACCATTTTGTCATCTTATGTGATTTTCCTGTGTGTTGTAGATTGTACCTCTATGATGTTAATGAGATGGGATTGGTGGCAATTATGTTGATGAGGGAGGATTCAATCTACAAAATTAGGTTGTGTCTTAAGCCAATCTCTTGTGGGATATGAAAGAGAGAGGCAAGCGGAGAGACATGGGGGACCTCATACCACCAAGAGAGCAGTGCCAGGAGCAGAGCACATCCTTCAGACTGGGGTTCCTGTGCAGACAAGCTCCTAGTCCAGGGGAAGATTGACAACAGGGACTTTTCTCCAAAGCCAACAGAGACAGAAAGCCTTCCCCTGGAGTTAACTCCCTGAATTTGGACTTCCAGCCTACTAGACTGTGAAAGAATAAATTTGTGTTTGTTGAAGTCACCCACTTGTGGTATGTCTGTTATAGCAGCACTAGATAACCAAGACAATCACCAACATATTGACAATATTATTACAGTTTATCATACATCTATCTATATTGCCTATATTTCTATTTTAGTCAATATGCAATTCAGATTTATATTTAAAATACACTAAGTTTCATGATAATTTTTTTCTAATTAGGTGTTCGAGTAAGCCTGGTTAGGTTGGTAGAAAGCTTGTTTTTGATAATAATGTGAATATTAGACAACATTGATTGTGTTTGATTTTTAATTACAGAGTGGAAAGAGCTTTTGCAAATTAGAAGTGTAGAAAAATATTTTGTATTTCAATGGAAAAACATGTACCCTCTATTGTACACCCCCTCAGGGTTATCAGATTCTAGTCTTGTTCATTGCCTTTCAGCTATTTTGCATCTCCTTGCAAATTGTAGATAGCTATGCAGATTGTATCTTGTCAAATAGTGATTTAATTGGCTCCCTCCACCTGTGGAAAGATAATTTTGTCTCCATTTGCAATTGGACTCAACATTCCTTTACTCCATATTGATTTACGATGTTTGGACTAGTCCTTTGAATCAGCTGTAACATCTTCCCTGTGTCATAATTAAAATAAATTCTTTAACATGTGTGCATTTTTATGTTGCCAAGTAAAAACAAATCTGGAGTTAGATAGGAAAAACTTTATTCAAAACGTCTATTGCAATAGGAAGAATGCTCTGATTAAAAAAATCTGCGAGCATCTCAAAAACAAACATAAAAAGATTTTTTTTTTAAATAGGATAAACCAACCACTTGCCATTGAGTCAGCCTGGACTCATGGAGACCTCATGTGTGTCAGAGTACAACTGTGCTCCACAGGGTTTTCAGTGGCTGATTTTTTTAGAAGTAGATCATGAGGCCTTTCTTCTGAGGTGCCTCTGGATGAACTCAAACCTCAGATGAGGAGGGGTAAACAGTTAAGGAGAAGTTGGTCTGATGAGGGAGGGTTAAACAAACTGTATGACCAGAGTGGTTTGACAGGAAAAGTGTCCCATTGTGGTCAGCTGATTCTCGAGTAAGCTGATAAAGGGGACATGTTCTGCAATTTAGTGCTTACTGAGACTTGGGGGCAAACAAAGTTCAGGGACCCATGGGGAGGAGAGAAGCCTGACTAAGTTTGGTCATAGCAAAGCAGAGGGTAAGAAACGAGGAATTATGAGTTATTTTGTCTTTATCTGTATGAGAACCATGATTTTACATTTTTCTGAAAATTATCTTTTAGCAGAATTCTCCCGACTAAGATTATTGTCATAGATTTCAGACACTGATGCAGTTTGGTGTATAAGGTGTTTATTAAAGAGGCAGAGCCAACATGGTGCTATAGACAGAAGAACCATGCTGTCATTCCTCTGCAGCAAAGACCTGAAAACTAAATAAAACAAATAAAAAGTGTCAGTCTTGGAACTCTAAGCATCAAATGAAGGGATAAAGAACTAGATCAAGCACTGAATGGAAAAAGAAACTGACAGAACAGAGAATGAGGAGAGCTACAGAGTGGAGGTCCCCTGCCAGGTAACTCAGTATGGCTTTGCCATCTTGGAGCACAGCTACCAATGACCTCAGACAGGGAGTACAGGAAGGCAACTTCACGAAGTTCCCAACAGGAGGCACAGCACTTGGTAACCAGAGATACACGTTTTCACATCCCTCACTCTTCTGCCCTGTACACTGCCTCCACTACTTTCCAATGGGTCATAGGCTGGAGAGACACTGGCTCACTGCTGCCCCAGGTCTACCTTGCCCCCACTAGCCAGCTCCCTCAGTGTCATATTTTTTCTTTTTCTTTTCCTTTCCTTTTCTCCCTTTTCCTTCTCCAGCCCCACTCCCCACCTAGACCCTGCATTGCCTCTTCATCTTCCCATGGGCTGTGCTGTTCTGCCTGGCAAGAGACTCCAGCTTGCCGCCATGCTGGTTCCATCCTGCTCCCAGTAGCTGGTTCCCTCAGCACCATTTTTTTTTTTTTTTGTTTAGTTGGGTTTTTTTGTTTCTTCCCTCTATTTCCCTTCCTTCATTTCCTTTATTCCGCCCACCTAATCCTGTGTGCCACTTCTGCACCTTCTTGATGGGCCATGGCCCACCACTCAGCTAGATCAACCGACACATGGCCCAGCCCAGCCTGCCCCGCCCCACCCGTTGGCGCCTGCCACACCATCTTTTTTGCTTTTGTTTCTTTCTTCTTTCTTTTCTTTCTCTTTCCCACCTAGCTCTGCACATTACATCCTCTCCCTTCCCTCCTGCCTTGCCACATGACCCACAAAGTGCCATGCCCCCAAGCAGCACGTGCACAGATCTCCAGACTTCTGGGCCCTTCCCTGTGCAATGCTCCAGCCCCACCTAACCAAGTGCCACGTCCCCGAGTGACACCGGCACAGATCCCCACATCCCCAAAGCCTGCACTGTGCTGTCCCTGGCCATGCCTCAGAGAGCACCACACCCCCGAGTGGGACTGGCATGGACCCCCGGACACATAGACCCCACCCTGCACCACCCCCATCCCCATCCCGCAGAGTACCATGCACTCGAGCAAGACTGGCGTGGACCTCCAGACTCCTGGCCTCCACCCCATGCCACCCACGGCACGACCATACCAAGCCCTGCACCCTGAGAAGGACTGGCACAGACATCTGGTCCCCCAGAACCCACTCTGCTGCACCACCCCAAGGCTCACCCAGCAGGCCCCAATTCGTGCCAAAGACAACAACCCATCCCTGCCCCTCCCCCATCTTCTGGACCTGCTCTGCTGAACCATAGCTCAGTGACTGGCCGTGCCCACCTGAACAAGGTGGTGAGAACTATGGTGCCCACAGACAAGCAAGCAACAAAACATGCTCAGCCTGCCTGCCAAGACATAACCAAATAAAACAAAAAAGCAGGATAAAACAAACCTACAATCAATAAATAAAATAATTCCTGAATGTCTCGGAGACAGCAGAAAATATTAAAACATACTTAAAAAACGGGACAGAATGACTCTAGTAAGTGACCAAAATAAAACACCAGATGACCTTCTGGTAAAAGAAAAGGCACTGGAAATACCTGATGGGAATTCAAACGTCTCATATTCAGGGCTCTCCAAGAGATTAGGAAAGAGATCAAGGAAAACACAGACAAAACTAAGGAAAAAATAGACAAAATCATGGAAAATACAGAAACAATGAGGTAAAACACAGACAAAGCAATGGAAGAATTCAGGAAAATAATACAAGAACAAAGTGTCAAAACTATTAAGCAATTAGAAATCATACAAAAACAGCAATTAGAAATCCAAAAGAAAAACAAGAAGATTTCAGAAATGGACAACACAATAGAAGGTTTTAGGAACAAATTTGAAACAATGGAAGACAGGATCAGCGAAATTGAAGATAAATCCTTGGATACCACTTTGAGGAAAAATCAGAGAAAAGAATTTTTAGAAAACGAAGAAAACCTAAGAAGTATGTGGGATACAATCAAGAGCAAAAATTTACATTTTATCACAGTTCCAGAACAGAGGGAGAAAACGGAAAGCACAAAGAGAATCATTGAAGATTTGCTGACAGAAATCTTCCCTAACATCAGGAAAGATGAAAAATTGACCATCCAAGTAGCTCAACAAACCCCATATAGGATAGACTCCAGAGAAAGTCACCAAATCACATAATCAAACGCACCAAAACCAAAGACAAAGAATCCTGAGAGCAGCTTGAGAAAAAGGAAATGTCATATACAAAGGGGAAACAGTACGACTAAGTTCTGATTACTTGGCAGAAACCATGCAGGCAAGAAGGCAATGGGATGACCTATATAAAACCTTGAAAGAAAAAAATTGTCAACCAAGAATAATAAATCCTGCAAAACTCTTGCTCAAATATGATGGTGAAATTGGGACATTTCTAAACAAGCATAAATTAAGGAAATATGTAAAAACCAAACCAAACTTACAAGAATTTTTAAAGGGAGACCTTCAGTTAGAGAACCAACAACATCAGACAACAACTTGAATCTAGGACACAGGAAACCATCAGCCAGATACCAACCTAGGTAATGAACTCTCAAGGATAAAACAAAGCTAAAATATTTACAACAGGGAACCACGGACGTCAATCTGTAAATGATAATGTCAGAGCAATAAAATGGGGAATAAACAGTGTAGGTATAGAACTTTCAAATGGAGAGGAAGTCAAGGTTATATCAAGTAATAAAAGACTGGTCAAACTTACAAAGATAAGGGTAAATTTCAAGGTAAACACAAAGAAAGTTAACAAATCTACTCATCAAAATAAAGAAGAAAAACATAAAGTCACAATAAACACAAAATCTAAAAAAAAAAAAAAGAGATGAAAAGAAAATCCACAAACAAAAGGAACTTAGCACAGGAAGCTAAGAGTAACAAAGAAAATGTCAGCACAGAAAAAAAAAAAGCACTACAAAATGACAGCAACAAACCCACACGAATTGATCAGACTGAACATAATGGCTTAAATGCACTAGTAAAGAGACAGAGAGAGACAGAATGGATGAAAAAAAAGAAAACCTTGACCCATCAACATGCTATCTACAAGAGACACACCTTAGAAACAAAGACATAAATATATTAAAAATCAAAGGATGGAAAAAAAATGTATCAAGCAAACAGCTACCAAAAAAAGCAGGAATGGCAATACTAATCTCAGATAAAATAGACTTTAAGGCAAAATCCACCATAAAAGACACGTAAGGACATTATATAATTGTTAAAGGGACAATTTACCATAAGGGCATAACCAAAATAAATAGCTATGCACCCAATCAATGACAGGACTCCAAAATACATAAAACAAATTCCAACAGCACTGAAAAAAGAAACTGACATTTCCACAATAATAGCTAGACACTTCAATACACCATTCTCGGTAAAGGACAGAACATCTAGAAAGAAACTCAGTGAAGATATAGAAGATCTAAAGGCCACAATCAACCAACTGGACCTCACAGACATATGTAGAACACTCCACCCAACAGCAGCGAAGTATACATTCTTTTCCAATGCACATGGAACATTCTTCAGAATACACCACGGCTTAGACCACAAATCAATTCTCAACAAAATCCAAAACACTGAGATAATACAAAGCATCTTCTCTTATCACAACACCAAAAACAGGAAGAGGAAGGGAAAAAAATCAAAAACATGGACACTGAATAACAGCTTGCTTAAAAACTACTGGGTAATAGGAGGCATCAAAGATGAAATCAGAACTTTCAGGTAATATGGCACTATAGATAGAAGCACCACGCCGTCCGTCCACAGCAAAGATCCAAAAAACCAAGTCAAACAGAGACACATGTCAATCCTGAAACCCTAAGCATCAAATGAAGAGATAAAGACCTCAGCCAAGCACCGAACGGAATAAGAAACTGACGAAGAACAGACAGTGAAGAGAGACACGTGCAGACGTTCCCTATCAGCTAACACAGCACAGATCCACCGTCTTGGACTCCTATTGAAAATCGGCAAACAGAGGGTATGAGGAAGCAGCCTCACAGAGCTTCCAGCAGGAGACAGAACAACTGGTAACCAGTGATATATGCTTTGCCACCCACCACCCTTCTTCATCCCCACTCGGCCTCCTCTGCTTCCTGCAGCCACAGTCTCTTGGCTGGGAAGCACAAGCTTCACCCCGGAGCCACCTGGATTCCACCTGTCCGCACTGGCCAGCTCTCTGAGTGCCTCTGTTGGCTGGTGGTGTTGCTTTTTTCTGCTTCTTTAGATTTCTTCCTTACCTCTCACCACTTCCCCCTCCTTTCTGTTAACTACCTGACTCTGTGTGCCATCTTTGCTTCTTCCTGAAAGCCTGTGAAACGCCGCTCAACTGTGAAACTGCTTCCTGGCCCATGCCGCCACTGGTGGGACCCCCGGGGCTTTTTTGTTGCTGTTGTTCTGATTTGTTTTGTTTTGATTTGTTTATCTGTTTGTTTTCTTTTTATTTTCTCGGCTTTGGTGCCCCTTCTAACTGGGCAGTACTGTGTGGCTTGGGAGCTACTCCCTTACTCTGCGCACACACACAGTGGCATCCTTGGGGCCATTTCTTTTTTCCTGTTTTTTTTTTATTTGTTTCTTTCTTTGTTTTGTTTCTTCTCTCTCTTTTTCCCTTTCTTCATTTCTCAGTTTCTCATCTCTCTATACTTACCTTTTCTTCCTGTCTCCTGAATACCTGGCACTGTTTGAAACCTCTACCCCTTCTAGCCAGCCTGTACTTCATGGCCTGGGAGCAACTTCCCCAGTCCTCACACCCACACCAGTGGGATCCCTGAGGACTCTTCTTTTTTTTTTTTTTTTCCAGTTTTTATTTATTCATTTTTTTCTTTTACCATTTTTCTTTCTTTTTTTTTTCCTTTTTGTTTTCCTCCATTTCTCACTCTCTCATCTCTCCACTCCAATGGCAAGCTCCCTTAGTGCTATTTCTGTTTGTTTGTGTGTAGGTTTTTGGCTCCTGTTCCTCTGTCCTTTCTCTCCTCTTTCCCATACCCATCTTAGCTCCACACATCACAATCTCCCCCCTCCTTCCTGCCTACCTGCATCATGCGCTGAACATCACACCCTCAAGCAGCACAGGCATGGCCTACCGGAACCTGCCCTTCACTGATTCCTGACCTGCCCTGTCAGCCACAGTACATGCCACAACCAATCCCCACAGTACCCCTTCAGCTAGACATGCCCTGCTGTACCATAACTGAGCGACTGACCCTGCCCATTGGAGAAGGAGGTGAAAAGTATTGTGCCTACAGACAAGCAAACAACAAAGAATGCCCAGCCTGCATGCTCAGACATAACTAAATTAAAAAAAAAAAAAGGATAAAACAAACAAATCTACAATCAATAAACGAGGAAAATAACTACTGAATGTCCCAAAGACAGCAGACAATATCAAAACATATACAAAAACAGGACAGGATGGTTCCAGTAGGC
>NW_004444021.1:1073552-1120616 GCF_000243295.1 Trichechus manatus latirostris
TTACAATCCCACCCTAATCCTCTTTAACATAAAATTACAATCACAAAATGGAGGCCAACCACACAATTCAGGGAATCATGGCCCAGCTGAATTGATACGCACATTTTTGGGGGGACATAATTCAAACCATGACAGTCTCTTTCCACAGATGTAGTCGATCTGATTCCTGTGTATTCCATGTGGCGAGGTCCATGTGTATAGTCGCTGTTTATGTTGGTTAAAAAAGGTATTTGCAATGAAGAAGTCATTGGTCTTGCAAAATTCTATCATGCAATCTCTGGCATCATTTCTATCACCAAGGCCATATTTTCTAACTACCGATCCTTCTTTGTTTCCAAGTTTTGCATTCCAATCACCAGTAATTATCAATGCATCCTGACTGCATATTTGATCAATTTTGGACTGCAGAAGCTGGTAAAAATCTTCAATTTCTTCATCTTTGGCCTTAGTGGTTGGTGCATAAATTTGAATAATAGTCATATTAACCGGTCTTCCTTGTAGGCGTATGGATATTATCCTATCACTGACAGCGCTGTACTTCAGGATAGATCTTGAAATGTTCTTTTTTGATGATGAATGCAACGCCATTCCTCTTCAAGCTGTCATTCCCAGCATAGTAGACCATATAGTTGTCCAATTCAAATGGCCAATACCAGTCCATTTCAGCTCACTAAAGCCTAGGATATCTATGTTTATGTGTTCCATTTCATTTTTGATGATTTCCAATTTTCCTAGATTCATACTTTGTACATTCCACGTTCTGATTATTAATGAATGTTTGCAGCTATTTTTTCTCATTTTGAGTCGTGCCACATCAGCAAATGAAGGTCCTGAAAGCTCAACTCCATCCACGTCATTAAGGTTGATTGTACTTTGAGGAGACAGTTCTTCCCCAGTTTTCTTTCAAGTGACTTCCATCTTTTGGCACTATATCAGACAATGTTCCGCTGCTATTCATAAGGTTTTCACCAGCTAATTCTTTTCAGAAATAGACTGCCGGGTCCTTCTTCCTAGTCTGTCTTAGCCTGGAAGATCAGCTGAAACCTGTCCACCATGGGTGACCCTGCTGGTATCTGAGTATCAGTGGCATAGCTTCCAGCATCACAGCAACATGCAAGCCCCCACAATACAACAAACTGACAGACACGTGGGGAGATAGAAAACCAAAAGGGAAGAATACGCAGGGTATTCCTCAAGCTGAAAGAACCGAAGAAAAAATTCAAGCCTTGAGTTGCAATAGTGAAGGATTCTATGGGGAAAAAATTAAACGATGCAGGAAGCAACAAAAGAAGATGGAAGGAATACACAGAGTCATTATACTGAAAAGAGGTAGCATATGATCAGGAATCAATGGTACTGAAGGAAGAAGTCCAAGCTGCGCTGAAGACATTGCCAAAAAACAAGGCTCCAGGAATTGACGGAATATCAGTAGACATGTTTCAACAAACAGATGCAGCACTGGAAGTGCTCACTCATCTATGCCAAAAAATTTGAAAGACAGCTACCTGACCAACCGACTGGAAAAGATCCATATTTATGCCTATTCCCAAGAAAGGTGATCCAACCAAATGTGGAAATTATCGAACAATATCATTAATATCATATGCAAGTAAAATTTTGCTAAAGATCCTTCAAAAGCAACTACAGCAGTATGTCGACAGGAAACTGCCAGAAATTGAGGCCGGATTCAGAGAGGACATGGAACCAGGGGTATCATTGCTGATGTCAGATGGATCCTGGCTGAAAGCAGAGAATACCAGAAAGATGTTTACCTGTGTTTTATTGATTATACAAAAGCATTCAACTGTGTGGATCATAACAAATCATGGAAAACATTGCGAAGAATGGGAATTCCAGAACACTTAATTGTGCTCATGAGGAACCTGCATACAGATCAAGAGGCAGCTGTTCGGACAGAATAAGGGGATACTGTGTGGTTTAAAGTCAGGAAAGGTGTGTGTCAGGGTTGTATCCTTTCAAGATATCTATTCAATCTGTATGCTGAGCAAATAATCCGAGAAGCTAGACTATATGAAGAAGAACAGGGCATCAGGATTGGAGGAAGACTGATTAACAACCTGTGATACGCAGATGACACAACCTTGCTTACCGAAAGTGAAGAGGACTTGAAGCACTTACTGATGAAGACCAAAGACCACAGCCTTCAGTATGGATTACACTTCAACATAAAGAAAACAAAAATCCTCACAACTGGACCAATAAGCAACAAACGTCATGATAAACGGAGAAAAGACTGACGTTGTCAAGGATTTCATTTTACTTGGATCCACAATCAACACCCATGGAAACAGCAGTCAAGAAATCAAAAGACGCATTGCATTGGGCAAATCTGCTGCAAAAGACCTCTTTAAAGTGTTGAAAAGCAAAGATGTCACCTTGAAGACTAAGGTGCACCTGACCCAAGCCATGGTATTTTCAATCACATCATATGCACGTGAAAGCTGGACAATGAATAAGGAAGACCGAAGAAGAATTGATGCCTTTGAATTGTGGTGTTGGTGAAGAATATTGACTATACCATGGACTGCCAAAAGAAGGAACAAATCTGTCTTGGGAGAAGTACAACCAGAATGCTCCTTAGAAGGAAGGATGGCGAGACTACGTCTTACATACTTTGGACAGGTTATCAGGAGGGATCAGTCCCTGGAGAAGGACATCATGCTTGGTAAAGTACAGGGTCAGTGAAAAAGAGGAAGACTCTCAACGAGATGGACTGACACAGTGGCTGCAACAATGGGCTCAAGCATAATAACGATTGTGAGCATGGCACCGGACAAGGCAGTGTTTGGTTCCATTGTTCATAGGGTCGCTATGAGTCAGAACCGACTTGATGGCACCTAACAACAGCAACAACAATGAAAAGGAACAAGACAAGTATGCCTTTTATTATCACTCCTATTTAACATTGTGCCAGAAGTCCTAGATAGAGCATTAAGGCAAGAAAATAAAATAGAGGGCATCCAAATTGGTGGAGGAAGAAGTAAAACTATCCCTATTCACAGATGATATGATACTGTACATAGAGAACCGAAAGGACTCCACATAAAACTACTGAAACTTATAGAAAGATTCAGTAGTAGGATACAAGATAAAGATAAAACATGAGGTGGATTATTATACCCCAATAAAGAGAACTACAAAAAAGAAATCAGGAAAGCTATATCATTTATAATAGCCCCTAAAAAAATAAAATCTGAAGAAGAAACCTAACCAGGGTTGTAGAAGACCTATACAAAGAAAACTACAAAACACAACTGCAAGAAACCAAAACAGACCTACAGAAATGGAAAAACATACCATGCTCATGGAGAGGTAGACTCAACTTTGTGAAAATGTCAATTCTTCCCAAAGCTATCTACAAATACAATGTAATCCTGATCCACATACCAACAGCATTCCTTAACGAGATGGAAAAACTAATCATTAACTTTATATGGAAAGGGAAGAGACCTCAGATAAGTAAAGCATTACTGAAGAAGAAGAACACGGTATGAGGTCTCGTACTGCCTGACCTCAGAACCTACTATACAGCTATGGTAGTCAGAAGAGCCTGGTACTGGTAAAACAAAAGACACATTGACCAATGGAACAGAATTGAGAACCCAGATGTAAATCCATCCACCTAACTTCACCTGATCTTTGACAAATGCCCAACGTCCATTAAATGGGGGAAAAGACAGCAAATGGTGCTGGCAAAACTGGGTGTCTCATATCTGTAAAAAAATGAAATTGGACCTGTATATCTTACACCGTACACAAAAACTAATTCAAAATGGATCTAAGATCTAAATACAAAACCAAAAACTATAAAGATCATGGAAGAAAAAATAAGGTCAATGCTGGGGACCATAACTATCAACACACAAACACCAGAAGATAAGCTAGATAACTGGGATCTTCCAAAAATTAAACACTTAATGCTCATCAAAAGACTTCACCAAAAGAGTAAAAAGAAAACCTACAGACTGGGAAAAAACTTCTAGCTATGACATATCTGACAAAGGTCTAATCTCTAAAATTTATAGGAAAATTCAACACCCACCCCCAACAAAAAGACAAATAATACAATTTAAAAACAGATAAAGGATATGAACAGACACTTCTCCAAAGAAGACATTCAGGTGGCTAACAGACACATTAGTAAATGCTCCCGATCACTAGACATTAGAGAAATGCAAATCAACACACAGTGAGATACTATCTCATCCTGACATTACTGGCACAAATCAAAAAAACAGAAAATAACAAATGTTGGAGGGGCCGCAGGGAGATTCAAACTCTTATGCTTTGCTGGTGGGAATGTAAAATGGTACAACCATTTTGGAAACCGATATGGCACTTCATTAAAAAGCTAGCAATCCCATTCCTAGGAATATATCCAAGAGAAATACGGGGCGTCACACGAATAGACGTAAGCACTCCCATGTTCACTGCAGCATTATTCACAATAGCGAAATTTGGATACAACTTAAGTGTCCATCAACAGATGAATGGATAAACAAGCTATGGTACATACATACAATGGACCTGAATTTGCTCATGCAAGTTAATTTCTAATTTTCATGTACTCCTCAATTGTTACTGTTCCCTGTCATCTACTGCTCAGCCCCAGCCTTGACATTACTCATTGTGTCCTGATTCCTCAGCAGTTCACATACCACGGGTCGTAATCCTGCAATGCTATCAGAAATGTGTTAGCTAGCTGTGGACATGTAAACATAGAAAGAAAAAAACTACAAAAAGAGGAACAAACTAGCAATCAGAAAAAATAGCATTATTAAATCTTCTTTTTGAAAATTTTGTTGCTTGTAGTCTATGATGGCATGACATAATTGATTTTTGAGAAAAAATAAGTACATTTTCATTGAACAAATTTACTTGGAGGTAAATAAGATCTCAGAAAAACAAAGGAAGGAAGGGAGGAAAGGGAAATCTGGTTTTGATTTTAAAGGTTTCAAATGTAGTGATAATATTTTTTATTATTTTTTAAATAACTAAAAATTTTTATGCCAAATATGCCAAAATCAATAATGCAAATTTAAGAAACACTTTTAAGATGAAGATTAAAGTGATTATATTTATGGAATTAAAAAGTGACAATTTACTAATGAAATATTTTTAAGTTGGCTAGTATTAATGTAAATATATATTTGTACTTAATCTGTTCTTCAAAATTTGTGAATTAAACTTTCTCTACCCAGAACTAATCTGTATGGGTTCTGCAAAGAGTTAGATGGACATACCTATAGATACGCAATTCAATTCTATGTTCAAGTGATGTTATTAAAGAAAAATACTACTTTAAATTTGTCTAGCTGTTGATATTTAACATGTATTCTTATCAGTATATTTAATAAGTATTATGGTCCTGTGCCATCCTAACAATCATTGCTATGTTTGAGCCCACTGTTGCAGCCACCGTGTCAATCGATCTCCTTGAGGGTCTTCCTCTTTTTTACTGATCCTCTACTTTACCAAGCATGACGTCCTTCTCCAAGATCTGGTCACTCCTGATAACACGTCCAAAGGGCATGAGACAAACTCTTGCCATCCTCACTTCTGAGGAGAATTCTGGCTATACTTCTTCCAAGACAGATTCGTTCATTCTTCTGGTAGTCCATGGTGTATTAAATATTTTTTGCCAACACCATAATACCTCTATATGCTACTTTAATAATAATATGTATCTTTTTAAAGTATATACTATTTGCCGGGTAAGTGCTTTATTTTCATTATTTTATTTAATTCTCACAACAATCCTAATAAGTGGGTAAGAGCCCTGGTGGCACAAGTGGTTAAGAACTATGGCTGTTAATCAAAAGGTCGGCAGTTCAAATCTACCAATCACTCCTTAGAAACCCTATGAGGCAGTTCTACTCTGTTGTATAGGGTGCCTATGAGTCAGAATCGACTCAACAGCAGACGGTACTGTTATCATTGGAGCACTGGCGGCATGATGGTTAAGAGTTTGGTTGCTAACCAAAAGGTTGGAAGTTTGAATCTACCAGCAGCTACCTGGAAACCCTATGGGGCAGTTCTGCTCTGTTCTTTAGGGTCACTATGAGTCGGAATCAACTCCATGGCAATGGGTTTGGTTGTTTTTTGGGTATTATCATTTAGAAATGAAGAAAACGGGCACAGAGGAATTACAAGTTCCCCAAGGTGGTGCAGCTAGTAAGTGAAAGAGTAGGGATTTGAACTCCCATAATATCTAACTCCAGAACCAGCTTCTTAAAAAACTGTAACATATTAGAATGTCATGGCCTATTTTTTCTTTTTCATATTGTGTAGCATACATTAATATACTCTTAGGTATATAATAACTGTTTTTAAAATTATGATTACAGTCTTTTCAAAAAAGAATAGCTTTTTATGCCCATAATTATATACTTCTCAAAATTCTGAGATTAATTAATAAATTCATGTATTTATTAATATGGGGTAATTTGAACCATTTCTGACCCCACCCTTTTCACCTGTTATACAAAAGAGGAGCCCTAAAGTTAAGTCAGAGTCCCTTGGTGGTGCAAATGGTTACTGCACTCAGCAGCTGATCAAAATGTTGGAGGTTTGAGTCCACTCAGAGGCGCCGCTTTAATTTGGAGACCTCCTTTAAGAAATAGAAAACAAAATTACGAACACTAAATATTTTTTCAGAAGTGGATATTTATTTAGAATGGTAAAAGAAGTCACAAATTATAAATTTTAAAAAGCTGATAAATTCCATAAAATCCAAGATGCATATTTTTATTAATTTTTAACTGCATACATTTTGATCACCTCTTCAAATGACAATGATTTTACAATATTTTTAAAGAAAAATAATTCATTTTTTTCTACAGCTTTGTTGACCAAAATGTTCTTTTTTTATTGGCTGCTTAGGAAATTTCCTTTCAGTTTCAGAGCTTGCTATTGCAATTTTTGGAAATGTTTTTAAATGTGGAGGAATCTCTATCAAGCTCATATAGCATATGCTATTACGGATGCATTTGCTGTTTGAAATATTGCTCGTGGTTTATGTGCTACAGCACAGGAACTCTGATTATTTCTATTTAATGTTATCCCCAACCAAAAAAGTGTAGTGTGCTTATAAATCATATATACTTCATTATGGAATACAGTTATGACTAGAGAGAATTTTTGTTTTGACTAGGCATTAATGGAAATCAAATCCTGCACTCAACAGTTTATGTGTCAGATAACTGGAAGAATTTTCTACAGACTGTCTTTGGCTCCATACATTTTGACCCTTCTTCCTCCTTCACATGCATACACAGACTTGCCTGGAAGACACCTATGTCCCACTGTATAATTTCTGACTCTGCACCTCTGGGGTGTAAGCCAGCACAAGCAGCAGTAGGAGTCCTACCGGAAGCCATTCCTACAAGGGACTGTTAGGCAATCCCACAACTACACTTGGAAGTGGTTCCAATGTATATACAGGTAGTCCCTGATTTACGACGTATTCGAGTTATTTATGAAATGCACTTACCACCCATTTTCTTTTTTTATCGTTAGTACTATGTACTACATACAATGTTGCAGCACATAATTTGCTGAAGTTATCATTCTAACTTCACTCCCAGAAGTTTATATGTAATGTTTCCAATTCCCAAAGACAAATAAAGATGGTATTTATAAAGACACTGATAATAAAAGGCAATAATAATGAAAACTGAAAAAAAAGAGGTATTAGACTTACATCAGAACCAACTTCCAATGAAGTCATTGGAACGGAATCCCACTGTAAGTTGAGGACTACCTATAAATACAGCCCACTAGTCCCAAACACATAGGTCCCTGGGTGGTGCAAACTGTTTGCACTCCACTACTAGCCTAAAGGTTGGTGGTTCGAACTCACCCAGCAGTGCCACGGGAGAAAGGCCTGGCCATCTGCTTCTGAAAGATCATAGCCATGAAAACTCTATGGAGCGGCTCTACTCTGCAGCCCACAGGGTCGCCATGAGTCAGAATTGACTTGATGTCAATAAGTAGTCCCAAACTCAGTGCATCCACTTAGCCAGATCCCAAAAATGCCTGTAACCAATACACTAGGAAATTTTGATTAAAAAGGCGGAGTTGAGAGAAATACAAACTTGCAAATTACAGCTTTAAAAAATCTTACATTTGCTAATTTTGCAAAAATATATAACCATGTACACATGTGGCTAGGAATCTCCCTATGGCTTGGAAAGAGTTCATCATAAAACTTAAGCATCATTCTCTTCCCAGCAAATCCACCTCCAACAGTAAGTATGAATGTAGTGGCATAAAGGAACACAGAGCACAGAGTGACTAACCCTGCCTAATGGAATAAGAGGAAAACTTTACAGAGGAGGCGATATTTGATCTTGCTAGACAGAGAGAAGGCAGCAGGTAGAGAGAAAATATTCTTAAAAAATCAACAGGAAACACTTCAAACAGATGTAGTTTTAAATATCCAGTTAGGATAAACATTCTGAATTTTAATGTTTATCTCAACGCTAGCTGTTTTCTGAACATCCACTACGAAATGTAAATATTCTGAGAATAGACTGCTTCATTATATTATTTCTTCCTCTATGAACTTTTGCTGAAGAACATACTTCCCTTGCTTTACAGTAGGGATTAGGTGAAGTATTTGACTAGATTTTTTTTAAAGCAGATATGACAAATTATCAATAACGCTCGGTTTGGAATATTAGTCCATGGAATCAGTGAAAGTATCGTTAATTCCCCTCTTTCATCAATAGTTCTCTATATCCGTCAGAAAAATAAATCCACTCATTTTACCATGAAACTCAAAACACATTATGCGCTGACCTCTGCCCATTTTCTCTCATCTCACCTCTTGCCAACTCCCCCCACCCAGCCTTGCCCTCTTCCCCCAACTTTCTCTATTTTTTGCAGGAACCATTCCCTCTGCCTGAAATGCATTCCTCCCAACTCTAACTAAAGCTACTCATCCGGCAAAGCAATATTCCCATGCGGTGGGAGAAAAATATGTCTCCAGGGGTGGATTATATTCATTTGAGTGGTGGGGTCTTTTCCACCTACAGGTATGGGTCCCCTAAGGTCAACGATAAGTTCTGCGAAATAGGACATTATGTGATTTGGACGTTGTGCAAACACCATATTATGTGCAGGAGAGAGGTGCACAGGACTGCATGAAAACTTTGGCAACGCTGCTGCCGGCCCTGCGTGGTTGCCACCTGGTCTCAAAGAGCTGTGCCCAGCCCCCTGCTACAGTGGACACTCAATGTCCAACCGGTTCCCTTCCCTTCCTTCCTCCCTGCCTGCCTTCCCCATCCCCACAATGGGCTTTAAACTCTTCCAGCCCCATCCACACCTCCTCCACCTCCTTCTCTGCCTCTGCCTACTCCCCCAGCCACCTTTGCTGTTCTTCCTCCCACCACCGCTGCAGCCTGGCAGCCACCACTACACAAAAAGCCATGGCCTCGGGCCCAGGCGTGAGGCGCAGGGTGCCTTGGCCAAGCCGGGTAGTGGCCTCGTGGGACATCCCCCTCAGTTGCTTCAGTGGTATCTGTGCGGTCCCTGCCCGAGGCGAGCATAGTGGAACAGGCAGCCGTGGATGGGTGCCGGGATCTCCCTCCCCCTGCCATCCCAGGGCAGGGGCAGACCGAGAGCTGGTGAGAGACAGATAGGATCTACGGTACTTAGCAAAGTACATCTGCTACATCTCATTCTCTGATCAGGATTTCTGAACTCTATTATAACCTTATGGGACCATGGATGTATATGAGGCCAGACACTGCCCTAACAGAAGTTATGCAGCGCATACCTGTATTTATGTCCTTTCCCTACTTGGTGATTCTGATCCATTGTCATCCTACACACTTTGCTGAGAATCACTGTAAAGAAAGCCACTGACATGGAAAGAAGGCACGTTGCATCCTTCAGATGAGCTGGGGCAGAAAATAACATGAGAATCATTGTTATAAAGATTCAACATAAACAGCCTAAGTGAAGTTACCTAACTCACTTCTTCACCCTCACAGACCCTTGTACATAACTCCATCATGCCATAGGAGAAATTCAATTACCTTTCTTTTCAGAAAAAAATTTATTGTGGTAAAAAATATATAACGAAACATTTAACATTTCAGGCATTTTTATGTGTACAATTCAGTGACATTATGTTTACCATGTTGTGCAACCATCACCACTGGCCCCTGGTAACCACTAGTAAAGTTTGGTCTCTATGTAGTTGCCTATCCTAGACAGGCAATTTTAAGTGGGATCATACAATATTTGTCCTTTTCTATCGGATTTATTTTACAAGCATAGGTTTTCAAGGTTCATTCATATTGTAGTATATATCAGAACTTCATTTCTCTTTATGTACCACATTTTATTTATCCATTCATCTGATGATGGATATTTGGGTTGTTTTCACCTTTTGGCTATTGAGAACACTGCTGCAATGAACACTGGTGTACAAGTATCTGTTTGAGTCCCTGTTTCATTCTTTTGGGTATATCCCTAGGAATGGAATTACTGGGTCGTATGGTAATTCTGTATTTAACTTTTTGAGGAACTGTCAAACGTTTTTCCACAGTGGCTGTGCCATTTTACAATCCTACCAGCAATGAATTAGAGTTCCAATTCCTCTACATTCTCTCCAACATTTGTTATTTCCTGTCTTTCTGATTATAACCATCCTAGCTGAAAGGTTGGTGTTTGAACCCACCCAACTGCAGTGCAGGAGAAAGACTCAGAGATTCGCTTCCATAAAGATTATAGCTAAGGAAACCTTACCGGGCAGTTCTACTCCAGCACATGGGGTCGCTATGAGTCGGCACTGACTCAATAGCACCCAACAATAACAACAACGAAGTCAGGGTAAAGCAGTATCTAATTGTGGTTTTGATTTGCATTTCTCTAAAGGTTAATGACACTGAGCATCTTTTCACAAGCTCATTGACCATTTGCATGTCTTCCTTGGTGAAATGTCTACTCTAGTATTTTGACCATTTTTTGACTGGGTTATTTCTCTTTTCCGTTGTTAAGTTGTGGGAATTCTTTACACATTCTGGATATTAAAGCCTTATAGATGGTTCCCAAATATTTTTTTTCCGTTCTGTAGGCTGTCTGTTCACTTTGTTCATAAAGCCATTTGATGGACAAAATGTTTTAATTTGATGAAATCCTACATATCTATTTTCTCTTTTAATGCTCATGTTTTTGGTGTCATATCTAAGAATCTGTTTTTGAAAACTAGGTCCTGAAGCATTACCCCTGTGTTTTTTTCTAAGAGTTTTATGGTTTTCGTACTTAGACTTAGGTCATAGATCCATTTTGAGTTAATTTTCATATATGATGTGAAGTATGGATCTAGGTTCATTTTTTTGCTTATGGAGATCCAGTTGTCTAACACCATTTAGTGAAGAGACTATTCTTTCCACATTGAATGGACTTAGTACCTTTGTCAAAAAATTGATTGATCATAGATGTATGGGTTTGTTTCTGAACTCTAAATTCTATTCCATTGGTCTATATGTCTATTCTTATACCAGTACCAGACTGTTTTGGTTACTATAGCTTTATAGCACGTTTTGAAATCAGGAAGTGTCAGTCCTCCCACTTTGTTCTTCCTTTTCAAGACTGCTTTTGCTATTTGGGTCCTGTTGCAATTCTATATAAATTTGAAGATTGACTTTTCCATTTCTGCAAAGAATGCTGTTGAAATTATAGGGATTTCACTGAATCTATAGACTGCTTTGGGTAGTACTGACAACATCTTAACAATGTTATATTTTCCAATCCATGAACATGGAATGCCTTTCCATTTATTTAAGTCTTCTTTAACTTATTTTAGTGATGTTTTATAATTTTCAGTGTACAAGTTTTCCACTTCCCTAGTTAAATTTACTCCTAGGTATTTTATTCTTTTAGATGCTAGTGTAAAGGGAATTGTTTTCTTAATTGTTCTTTTTTCAGATTGTTCATTGCTGCTGTAAAGAAACCCAACTGATTTTTGTGTGTGAACTTTGTACACTGAAACTTTGTTGAATTCATTTCTTCACTCTAGAAACTCTCTTGTGGATTCTTTGGGATTTTCTATATACAGGATCATGTCATCTGTGAATAAAGATAGCTGTATGTCTTCCTTTCTGATTTGGATACCTTTTGTTTCTTTTTCTTGCATAAAGTACCAGCTTTAGCTTTAGCTGGTACTTTCAGTAAAATATTAAATAGCAGTGGTGAGAGGAGGCATTCTGTCTTGTTCCTGAACTTAAGGGGAAAGCTATAAGTCTCTCTCCATTGAGTATGATGTTAGCTGCGGATTTTCCTAAATGCCCTCTAGCATATTGAGGAATTACCCTTCTATTCCTAGTTTGTTGAGTGTTTTTATTATGAAAGGGTGTTGGATTTTGTCTAATGCCTTCTCTGTGCTGATTAAGATGATCATGTTCTTCTTTTCCTTCATTCTATCAATATGGTATATTATGTTGATTGGTTTTTCTAGTGCTGAACCTCTCTTGCATTCCTGGAATAACTCCCACTTGGTGATGATATATAATCCTTTTAATATGGTGTTGGATTTAGTTTGCTAGTACTTTGCTGAGGATTTTTGAATCTATATTCATAATGGACATTGGTCTGTAATTTTCTTTTCTTGTATCTTTGTATGACTTAGATACCATGGTAAGGATTTTATATTTTTATGGGATTACTTTAGTAATATATCATTCTTCCATATATAACTTAAACTCAAAGAATCCCTGTATTAGTTTCATTCTTTAGAGAAAAGAGCCTGAGAATACAAAACCTCTATGTTAATGTGTTATTTGAGAGTGCAATCCCTGGGCACCAAGAGTGAGGGATAAGGGAAGTAAGGTAAAGAAAGTTGGGGAAAAAATACAAGACGATCTGCTACCATGCTGGCCATTAGTATGTAACAAACCTTTAAGAGGCATGTACAGAAAATCTGTGTAATGGAACAGTTGGTTAGCAGGAAGAACAGAGAGGGAATTTATTTGCTGTGTCCTTTGCTTCTCCTGCCAATCATTGGTCAAAGTTTGACCCATGAGAAGCTATCTGCCCTGGACATTTATGTTGTGTCACTTAGTCCCAAAGGCAGCCTCTGGGGAAGCTACGTCCGACATTCTGAAGTGGTGGCTGTAGTGGGACCTCTGCATAGAACTCCTTCAGCAGATTTGATGGTTAATGTCTCCTAAACACCATTGGAATTTACATATCCTTTCGACTTTCACCAAGAAGTGCTATCTGTGCTTCAATATTTTAGAGTAATCTTAGGTAATTTTTTCAATTAGAAGAAGAAGAAAAGTCACACTGCAGTGCCATCTCTTAGCTGTCATTTTTTTAATGAATATCAACTTAATATGTAGCTTAAAATAGTGGAATAGTTTGAAAATACACAGGCATTCCAGACCATAAACTCATCATTCTATAAATATTCACAGCTCTGAGTTTTGTAATCATTTCCTAAATTATTTTTCCCAAATTAGAAACTACCTGATATTATATTTTATTCTAATCACAACTTTCAATCTGTTTGATGTTTAGGATATTGATGACTAAACAGTGAATTACATGACTTTTTAATGTAGCAGTCTAATCACAAGCGATATTTTTCCTCATAAAATTTTCAGTTTGAACTCCTGCAGCAACAATTCTTTTCTAGTGTTGTTTTGTTGTTTGTACTATTTTTGCCATCAACTGAACAGAAGAATATTTTTATGTGAATTGGTTGTGATATCTACACAGATTCACAAATAAAATAGCAGTGTTAGCTTATTTTGTCATTACATTATACTGCAGGCTCTTACAGGATAGCAATGTTACTTGCTTTAACATATCCCAAAAAAAATGCGCCTACTCAGAAAATTTAAAACCCCAAATTTTGGTTACAATTTGGCATTTGCTAAATGAGTAATTCTAAATTTTAGAGATGGATTAATATTTAAAGGTCTATAAATCCTTTTCCATGCAAATAATTGAATTCACTGTATAAGGGAGACACAAAAATAAATATTAAACATCTGTTTAAATTATAGAGATAGGGTAAAATTTTATTTTAATATTTAAAAGAGATCTTAATAGTCATTAGTTCAAGAAACAAAGTATCCTTCATTAGATCTAGAGGTTACAAATAGAACTTACAATGTCAATATCTTTCTAAAATTAAAAAATCAGTTTTTGCCCCTGTCCATTTTTCAAGGTAAATTCATTTACATATAATCTGCATATTGCAAAGCATACGAATCATAAGTTTACAGCTCAATAAATCAACAAACTGTAACCAGCATTCAGATCAAGAAAGAGAATATTACCAGAATTGCCCACGTGTTTTAAACAGTAAATGTGAAACTAGGTAAGAATAGGAATATGTTTAAATTAATATTGTCATCCAACACACTTCTAAGTTTTTTCCAAATCAGGAGTATTTAAAATTGTTTTTAGAGTTAAAGCCTAGCCCCGGAATTGTCAAGTCCATTCCAATTCCTAGGGATACTATAGGACAGAGCTGAACTGTCCCATAGGGCTTCCAAGGCTGTGATCTTTACAGAAGCAAACTGCCACATCCTTCTCCCACGGAGCAGCTGGTGGGTTCAAACCGCTGACCTTTTGGTTAGCAGCCGAGTACTTAACCACTGTGCCACCAGGGCTCCTTAGTTAGAGCTCAGGTATAGTGAAATCTGAGTTTCACATATATCATTTGTATGAGTGAAGAGAGCATTCTCAAACGCAAGTTGAATCTCCATATTCAAAAGCAGTCTCACATTGTTTTTTACTGGCTAGATGTTGCAGGTAAATCTACATAAAAGTAATACTTTGATAGAAACATGTATTTAATTATTACATATTGATTTTTACACGTAATAGTGTTTTATTTGCTTTTTCTAAACTAAACTAGCCCACATCATACTTGGTCATAATAAATAAAAGATAATGCCAACATCTTTCTTCTAATGAGGAGTATGTAAGACAGTTCAAAATACAAACACATTGTGGTCAAGTTTAAAGGTTATTAGGCAATAGGTTTAAAGAATATTCGTATACTCTTAATGTTAAGTGGTAATAAAATAACTTACATTACTCTTCTGTTACAGAAACAAAAAAGGCAAATTTTACTACTTCCAAATGTGAATCTCTTTTTACAGTCCTTTGTTCTACGGTAATCTTTCGTGTTTCAAAAGTAATTTATCTGTTTTAGTAGCAGTAACTCATCAGCACTATCTACATAAAAAGATCTGCATTAGAATAACTTTAAAATAGTAAAGAATAGACTGTGGACATCAGGCTAAATACACAACAGCTAAGTAAAAGCTATGACTTTAATATTGCAAAAATTTAAACCTGTAAAGCAGGAAATCCTAGCAACCTAACTACCAATTGAGCCAGCAGCAGGCAACTATAGCCAGTTTCAAAATGAACAGCTAAGACAAGTTAGAAACAGGGCTTCAAGCTGGTTCGGACCAGTCCAATCATGCTGATGAACTGAAATCGGAACATTTAAAATCTCAAATATTTAAAATTTCAGTGAAGCAGAACAATAAGCGGAACAGGAAAAATTACCGGTCTCAATGCCTTGGAATGGGAGACTTGGAAGAGGCATAGTGAGCCCTTTCAGGAGCCTGATGTGGAAGACTGAATTATTGCCAGGACTGTGGAGCAAGACACTTATTTAAGGCAGTGCAGTCGGCCGCCATCTTTGTGTGCCCCGGCACCCCCCCACCGCCCCACCCCAGTTTCCTGCTCTGCCAGTCAAGAGATTTGGTTGCTATGCAACGAACACACTGCCCTTATTTTCTAAGAGGGAGATTAAGTTTCTAGCAGGGCTTCAACCTGTAATTTTTCCTGTTCCGTCATCGCTTCTATTCACCCATATTTTTAAAATTTGGGTCCATTCGTGTTTTGCTTCTTTAGCCATGACCGAACTGGGCAGAAGTGGTTTGAAGCCCTGTTTAGAAACAGCTGGGAGAAGGATTTATATAGACCACGAGGTGCGACTGTTTTATGAAAAACTCATTAAATAATATAATTAAGCCCTAATTTACATTCCTTTTTCTTAAGCTATGTATAGAATAGGGGATATTGACATATTATAAAGTGAATATATTTCTTTGCCAGGAATTAATCAAATACACACTAAAGTGGAAGTAACACAATATTTGAAAGAAATGAGAATGCAACAAATATATATACATGTTATCATTATCAATGTAAATCTTTGGTTGTTAGTTGAGCCATCATTAATCAATAATCAAAGGATATATGAATTGAAAATTTAAGTGATTTGAATATATGTAAAAGCATGGTTGCATAAGCCTGTTTACATTAGGGCATATTGCTTGGTTCCAAAATACTTTTTTTTTGTTTTCCTGAATGATTGCTTACAGAAAGTTAGAAAGGGGATTATACATAAGGTAGTGTAAGAAATTTCTTTCAAGCAACTAGTCTTAGTCCATCAAGTGTAACTGACCCAAAACTGGGTACAAATGGGCCCACATCAACCTAAAAAGGATGAGATTCTCAGCAGCGGTAACCCACCCAGTGATATTCAAATACAGAAAACCCTTGTATTGGTTTCCTAAGGCTGCTATAACAAATTAACACAAATTGGCTGGCTTAAAACAACAGAAACTTTTTTTCTATCTCAGTTCTGGAGGCTAGAAGCCTAAATTCAGGATGTTGGCAGGGCCATGCTCTCTCTGAAGGGTCTGTGCCTTCCAGCTTTTGGTATCCCCAGGTGTTCTTTAGCTTGTGGCAGCATAATTCCGTCATCCATGGTATTTTTCTTTGTGTCTGTCTCTCTGCTCCTTTTTTCACAGGGACATCAGTCATACTGAACTAGAGCCCACTCTATTCCAGTGTGACCTCATGAGAATTTAACTAATTTCATCTGCAAAGATGCTATTTCCAAATAAGTCCGCATTCACAGGTACAGGGGTTAGGACTTGAACATATCTTTTAGGGGCACACAGATAAAACCATAACAGCCCTCTTCTTATAAATATGCTAGGTTTTTAAGGGCTGACTTTATTTGTTCCCAAAAGTGAACCCTAAACAAAATCATTCAAGCAATCCCTTAGGGGCAGGCAGAGTTGATGCCCTTTTGCTCCAGCAGGTAACATTTGTTTTAATACTTATGGAAGTTTGGTTGAACGTTATAAGTAGATGAGTTTTTATTCTTTTCAACTAACATGAAGGTATACGATATTTATAAAGTGTTTCTTTAAGTAGACTAAGAATTTTCCAAATCTAAGGTAACTCAAGCAACCTATGTTGATTAATAAGCCATCATCTTCTTATTAAACAATTAATATCTAATAAACTGTCTTGGAAGAAATACAACCAGAGTGCTCCTTAGAAGCAAGGATGGTGAGACTACATCTCACATACTTTGGACATATTATCAGGAGGGATCAGTCCTTGGAGAAAGACATCATGCTTGGTAAAGTAGAGGGATAGCAAAAAAGAGGAAGACCCTCAATGAGATGGATTGACACAGTGGCTGCAAGATGGACTCAAGCATAACAACAACTGCAAGCATGGTGCAGGACCAGGCAGTGTTTCGTTCTGTAGTACACAGGGTCGCTATGAATTGAAACCGCCTCGATGGCACCTAACAACAACAACAATAAATTGTCATTTGAATAATTTTTTAAATGTTCAAGTTAATATTGTCATAACACAAGAGTGATGATTTCATGGCGTGTATAAAAGAAAATAGTGAATTGAATCTGTGTTATGGATTGAATAGTATCACCCAAAGATACAGAGTCCCAACTCCACTACAAGTGGCAAAATCTGTATTAGCTTCCTAGGGGTGCCGTAACAAAGTACTTCAAGGGTTTCCCTGAAGCAGAAGTAAATCCCTGAATTAAGATATAGCAGTTTGGCATTGTTTCCTAGAATCATTTAACTCTCTTTACTACAACTGTCTTAGTTATCTAGTGCTACTATAACAAAAATACCAAAAATGGTTGGCTTTGACAAACAGAAACTTATTGTCTCACAGTTTAGGTTAGAAGTCAGAACTCAGGGTACCAGCTCCAGGGGAAGACTTTCTCTCTGTGTCAGCTCTAGGGGAAGGTCTTTGTCTCCTTGCAACATCTGTAAGCCCAGCCTTCCTTGAAAATTTCCATGTGTTTTGGCATCAAGCTTCCCCTGGGTCTAGGAGGTTCTCAGTGCAGGGACCCCAGGTCCAAAGGACATACTCCACTCTGGCATCTTCTTTCTTGATGGAGGTAGGTGCCTGTCTCTCTTTGTTCACTTCTCTCTACTTTTATCTCTTGTAAGATAAAATGTGATGCAGACCACACCCCAGGGAAATTTCCCTTACATCAGGTTAGGGCTGTGACCTGAGTTACCTGTATGTTGCATCCCACCACAATCCTGCCTCATCAACATAACAATCATAACCTACTCCTCTTTAACATAACCTAATCCTGCCTCTTTAACCTCAGGCAGAGGTTAGGATTTACCGTACGTCACAAAATGGAGGATAATCACATAATACTGGGAAACATGGCCCAGCCAAGTTGGCATATATTTTGGAGGGAAATGATTTCATCCATGACATGACCCTCTATAATGCACATAATATTATAATATGAGCAAAGCTAAGGTATATGTACATATACTTGTCTATTGTCTACATATTTATTTTTTATCTGAATAATATGAACATTTCTGATGAACCATCCTAAAATGGTTAACGTATATTTCCTAGCGCAAATTAGAATGTGAACAAGGTCTGGCTGTATTATCTGTCACCCCATGATTCATTCCACTGCTGAGCCAGTTTCCTCCTTCACTACACCAAGCAACTACCTCCCTAGGCTGTGACCTGGGTTGAAGGAGATGATATTTCCTGAAAGTGCCAATTAAAATATATAATTTATTTTACTAGTTGCTGGTGATTAGTGTGAATAAATTCCCAAGATCCTAATAATCCTTGAGTAGCCTGATAAAATTATAGCTTTGGTATGTGTTAGATACACAATAAAAGCATGTGAAATGAATGAACATGTAAGCATGAGGACGGATTTGACTACACATACCCCTGCTTCCCTTTCTTTTATAGGTCCTTTAACTGCCACATCCTCTGTGCTTTTTGTTTGCTTGTTAGTTGTTATGATTTTAGAGTATATCTTACTACAAATATTTGGTTATCCCAATATCCCCTGCAGCACACAGTATGAAGATGGTAGAGATTCTCTGGCCTCCTGGGGGGAAGATATGGGCTGGAAGGGATGCATTTGACCCTATGTGATGTTGTGTGTGTTGTTGTTAGGTGCTGTGGAGTTGGTTCCAACTAATAGCGACTCTATGTACAAAAGAAGGAAACACTGCCAGGTCCTGCACCATCCTCACAATCATTGCTGCATTTGAGCCCATTGTTGCAGCCACTGTGTCAGTCCATCACCTTGAGGGTCTTCCTCTTTTTCGCTGACCCTCTATTTTACCAAGTATGATATCCTTCTCCAGGGACTGGCCCCTCCTGATAATATGTGAGATGAAGTCTTGCCATTCTTGCTTCTAAGTAGCATTCTGACTGTGCCAGATTTGTTTGTTCTCCTGGCAGTTCATGGTATATTCAGTATTCTTCACCAACACCATAATTCAAAGGCATCAATTCTTCTTCACTCTTCCTTACTTATTATCCAGCTTTCCCATGCATATGAGGTGACTGAAAACACTATGGCTTGGGTCTGGAACACCTTAGTCCTCAAGGTGACATCTTTGCTTTTTAACACTTGAAAGAGGTCTTTTGAAGCAGATTTGCCCAATGCAATATGTTGTTGGATTTCTTGACTGTTGCTTCCATGAGCGTTGATTGTGGAACCAAGTAAAATGAAATCTTTGACAACTTCAATATTTTTTCCACTTACCATGATGTTGCTTATTGGCCCAGTTGTGAAGATTTTTGTTTTCTTTATGTTGAGATGTGCAATTATTACTGAAGGTTGTAGTCTTTGGTCTTCATCAGTAACTGCTTCAAGTGCTCTTCGCTTTTAGCAAGCAAGGTTGTGTCATCTGTATATTGCAAGTTGTTAATGAGTCTTCATCCAGTCTTGATGCCGCCTTCTTCTTCGTATAGTCCATCTTCTCGGATTATCTGTTCACTACGCAGATTGAGTAAGTATGGTGAAAGGATACAACCCTGACGCACCCCTTTCCTAATTTTAAACCATGCAGTATCCCCTTGTTCTGTTCTACCAACCACCTCTTGGTCTATGTATAGGTTCCGCATGAGCACAATTAAATGTTCTGGAATTCCCATTCTTCACATTCTATGTGATGCTGTAGGTAGTTATAAAGGTCACAGAAATAAAATTTGGCAAGGGCAATGAGAGATCGGCACTGTCCTTCTGGTCCTTATTCCCTTTGTCTAAACTAAAATAGACAGCTACTTTCTAGTCTACTCTGACTCATGGAGACTTTATGTACAACAGAACTAAACATTGTATGGTTGTGTGTCATCTTCACAGTCACCAGCTGTGGCTGTTGTGCTAATCCATCTCACCAAGGTCTCCGTAGCCCTTGCTGGCCCTTTATTTCACCAAACATAATGTCCTCCTCCAGCAATTGATTACTGGAGGATCAATTGGTCAAACATCATTTTCACTAAGAATTTTGAAGGCATTGCTCTGTGGTCTTCTATCATTCACTATTGATTTTGAGAAGGCTAATATAATTCTGATTTGCTGTCTTATAGGTGACCTTTACTATTTTCTCTGATAGCTTTAAGTTTGATTTTTTTATACCTGTTATTTTAAAATTTCATATTTCATGTACTTTGGAGAGACTTTTTTAATGGGCCACTTTTGCTGAGTACTTTCAATTTGGAGATTCATATCCTTCAATTCTAAAAAAAATGTTTTGTTTCTTCTCTTTTGTTTTCTCTTTTCTCTCTTTTGGTAACTTCTATTAATCAGATGTCAAAACTTGTGGATTTATACACTAACTTTCTTTTTTAACACAATTTTTCAATTCCTTGTAATTTGGTCTACTTTTGGTATTTGGTATTTTTATCTTCAATCCATTTATATTGTTGTTGTTAGGTACCGTTAATTTTCGACTCAGCAACGCAATGTAACAAAGTAGCACTGCCCCATAGGATTTTCTAGACTGTAATCTTTACAGGAGGAGATCACCAGGTCTTTTCTCCCAAGGAGCTGCTGGTGGGTTCGAACCATCAACCTTTTGGTCAGCAGCCTAGTGCTTAACCATCGTACCACCAAACCAAAAGCCAAACCCGCTGCTGTTGAGTCGATTCCGACTCATAGTGACCCTAAAGGACAGAGTAGAACTGCCCCATATGGTTTCCAAGGAGCACCTACTGTATTCAAACTGCCAACCTTTCAGTTAGCAGCCATAGCTCTTAACCACTACACCACCAGGGTTTCCATTGTACCACCAGGGCTCCTTAATCCTTTAGAGTGTAACTTAGTTCTAACATATTTTGTTCTCTTTTTTTTTTCGTAGCATTCTATTCTTGTTACATGTATTTGTGAATGCTAGAGTACTTTTAGTTTTATATATGTATATATATTTCCTGTATTATCTGTTTCCAATGGATAAATTTTTTGTATGTATTTTTTACAGTTTCTGGTTTTTATTTTTATATTCATTTACTATTGCTTTAGTGAGGCTTGAAAAGGAAAAAGAAATAAGAGATTAGTCATTTTTTTTTAATAGAAATCCTGTCTGCCTTTTTATGTTCCTACATATTCACTTGAGGCTTTCTCTTCCTCATTAAGGTGAAATTGGAATTTAGTAGAAACAGAAAGATTAACTTGCTTTTTAAAAAGTTGTCTCAGGTTAGCACCTTTTAAACTTTCCTTTTTGAGAAACAGAAAACTCAGCTTTTTGAGAAACAGAAAACTCAGTTAAGCCCTTCTTACCTATAATCATAGCAATTTTGAAGGAGTTAGTGCCCCTCCCTGCTCAGTGGTTTCTCCTGGCCAGGTCGGTTCAAGCAACTCTAGCAATATTTTCCACCCAATGATATGTGGGTAGAACAGAACATTTCTTCCTGTGCTGATAAATGAAGATAAAATTATAGTTTTATATATTTAGGTAATTAGAAGTGTAGATAATGACTGTTTTTCATATATAATTTTAGGGTCTGGACAGTTTGATGCCTTCTTCTCTACAATCAGATTGACATTCATTTTTACTTTATGCCTAAGCGTTTGTTCAGCTCTACACATAATTTAACTTAAATATTTTTGTTTCAAGATCAGAAATGTAGAAAACAAAAAAGACAAGCCAGGATTGTGACGAATTAAAGAAGGGGCAAGTCAACTGTATCAATGCCAGAGACTCCAACTAAAATACTGTCTGGAAATGGTTTTATTGTGGAGGGAGTTACTGATGTCTTTGGTGTGTTGAGGAGTGCTGTGAACAGAGGCCAAAGAGCAGCAGGCTTGTTGTTTGAATTAGATGTGAGGAAATGGATAGTAAGGAGTGTTCTACTCTTTGAAGAAGTTTGGTTTTGAAAGGAAGGAAAGAGAGGGGCAGTTATAGTATATTACTTTTAGAACAAAAGAGACTGGGAGAGTTTATATTCAGAAGGGAAATAGTCTGAAAGGGGAAGTGCTTGTAAAGCTGAAGAAGCTGAAAATACAGGAAACAGAGATGGAGATAAAGAGATGATAGGTGAGAGAGAGAGAGAGAGAGAAGACAGAGAGAGAACACAATTGGTAAAAATATTTTCTTCAACAGGAGGGGGAACTAATTACCAGGCCACATATATCAACATTAGCTTTGGCATTAAGTACAGCCCCTGAGATTAAAAAGAAAAATTAACTGATGTGGATGCAGCTTTGCTGTCAGAGGACTGGGCTGGCAGGGTGGGGGGGGTGGGGGGGCAGGAAATTGAGAACTCTTGACTTCCTGTGGAATCAGAAGGCAAAATCATGTGCTGAGTGTTATGTATAGGAAGAAACTAAGTTTAACAAGCTAAAATTATTATTTTACCTGAAAGTCAAAATAAGAATAAGATGACAAAATAAGCAAGTCCTCTAAGAGCTCTCTTTAATAAAACAACATGGAGAGAGAATAATTAACATCAATTCTCCTTAACACATGGCTTCTTAGCAGGCCATTAACAGAAATTATGGATTTCACACAGCCTATCAATCTTTTGTTTTTAGTTCATTTAGAAAACAATAAATGACAGGTACAGACTGGGGTTTCAGATGCCAAGAGACTAGTAGCTTCTTCAATTTTATCTCTAAAGGCTTTAAGTATCCTGTTTCGATTAAATAAAGAAAAAAATTGCTTCCTTTAAATGACTTTCATTGAGGATGTAGCTATATGAGGCACTGTTGTATTTATTTGCCTGAGTGCTTGCTCTTCAGGGTGTAAGAAAAAGCTGCATGGAAATTATATTTGACTTTATTTGGTAACATTGTTTTACTTCAGGAAAAAAAAAACTGGTAAAATAAGTAAGTATGCAGCTCCTGCAGATAACTTAAAGTTCCTGACATAAATTTCAGTCAGTAAAAATACAGATAAGTTATTTACAAATGTATTTTATGTCAAACTGCTTATTTAAAAAAGAAAGCCCTTTCATCAGCTAAGCATATAATTTATTCAATCCTCTCAATTAAATGAACACATTCATAATCAAACATGACACAAATGTTTGATAGAATGCCAAGAAACACACAGAATAGGACTCTTGTTTGCAAAAAATTTTTTATAGAGATATTTGTGAAACACAAATTCAAGAAAGAATTTAAAAACTATTTTAAGTATTACTGTTAATATCTCTGACTTTTCTCTTTGCTTTTATTATTATGCATATAAGAGTCTTCTAGACAAAAAGTAGTAGTAACGGCACAGGGACAATTTCTGTATTCAGCTCAAGCACATAGTGACTTGCAGCTGGTTCCATTTACAAATGAAGTCACACAGTACTTGGCATGATCCAATCCACACTTGGAGGAAAACTATGTCTATTTCTAGGGAATTAATCAACCCCACCCTTCTGGTGAACTACTTTGTGATGCTTTGCTACCTGCCCATTGCGTTGATGATGAAAGATCAAAGCTGCACTAAATCTGGTGTCTGAGTTCTTGGTTTTCACTTTTTCCACAAAGGATTTTATTTCTGAATGGATTTTAGTTTGCAAATTATACCACAATGTCAGTTTCAGAACTGCTAAGGAAAGATTGAAAATATAGAATTACGGAAATGATCCTAGCCACACTTAAAAGCGTTTATTGTATTCATGTAAATGAGACTGCCTTAACTAAAAAATCAGATATAAATTGAAGGTTTTGATTACCATAGACATAGAAGAACTGAGAATTTTAAATGCCCCGTTTCTTAATATAACAAGGCAAAATCAGGACATTTCAAGATTTATTGAGAGGTAGACGTGGGCTGAAAGAGCTTGTATATTTCACATAACATATAATTAATTGATAATGAAACACTGCATTCACAGTATTTTATACTTCACACTTTTTATACTAGATTCATTATCTTTCTAAAAAAGATGAAATGCAACGATTATTTTCTAAAACATTTATGTTACAAAATATGGATTTTCTTTTAAATATATAATAATTAAGTCAAGGGGAAAAATCACAAATATTAGCAATAATATATTAAACAGTTTGTAAGGGAACAAGAGCACGTACACATAGGACAGCAATAATGCTATCGTTTGTGAATTTTTTACTATTTTTCAGGTTTAAAAGAATTTCCACAAACATGGTATGCAAACTGAGTTTTGTATTTGCAGTTAAGAAACCTAGATAAGCTATAATAGACTTTGCTTCATGGTGTAAATGTATCACTTACACTGACTAACAGAGTTGCACATACCTAAATATCTGACAATATGCAGAATGATTAACTTTCTGGTTTGTAGTGAATTGAGTAAATGCTCAGTTTTTAAAACTGAAAGCTCATTTCTACAGTTCTGTAGCCCTGGGCAATGCTGGGCATACTACTTTGACCCTAAGATCACATCAATATACAGTACAACACTATTTATCACATTTCTATGGGTTTCTATTTGTCATATTCTCTTCATAGAACATTCCAAGTTAATAGCATCTCTAAGTGTATGTACAGAACCCTGGTGGCACAGTGGTTATGAGTTCGGCTGCTAACAAAAAGGTCCGCAGTTTGAATCCATAATCCACTGCTTGGAAACCCTACGCGGCAATTCTACTCTGTTCCGTGAGTCAGAATCCACTCGACGGTAACGAGGTTTTGGTTTTTAAAGTGTATGTGCTGGAATGTTCTCTAAGTGTACGTGCTGTATGATTTTCCCCCCTTCACCTGTTGAGTCTTCTGTAAATATTTGCTGAAGGAGTGAATTTGTGAAGAATCAGAGTCTAGTCTTTCTAGATGTTGAACTGTGACAGAAAAAGACATCGGGCAACAACCAAAAGGAAGATAAATTCAAAGATGTGTTTTTTGTTCAACTGTTTATAAAACTAGAGGGTTAATTTATTATTTTAAAATAAGAATTACATTATCAAGAAGGTAATGCCTCTTTCTAAGGCAAATATGTGTGGGACGCAATATTATAAACAGATGTTATCGTGAGCCGGAGACATTAGACGGATGATTGCAATGGATGGTGCCTTCAAGCCTGAAAAACTGATACAGAGCTTTTTACCACAAGCGTATACTAAACTCACAGAACAGATACTTGATTTTGTGGGCTCAGGGCATTTTGTGAGTTCAGGCAAAATCAAGAAACATTTTGCCCATCTGAGTCTTTTTTTTTTTTTTTTTGTCGTCCTCCTGGTTTTGTAATTGTATGTTTGTGTGTGTGTGTGTACACATTTTGGTATTTATTTTGTAGCAGGTCCTGTTATAAGTACTTTACATATATATGTGTATTATATATACACATATATATAACATAGGTATATGATTACGTATTATATACATAGTATATTGCATATATGTATATATATGTATGCATCTATGAAATCACTTAATCTTTACAATAAAATTATTATTATCCCAATTTGATAGATGAGAGAACTGATACATGAAAAGATTATATAATCCGCCCAAGTTTATACAGCTAGTAAGTGGCAGATCCAGTATTAAAATCGATGCTATGTAATCTCCACACCATTTAGCTTCTGCAGAAAAAAAAATTGAAGAATAAATGCAAAGAAAAAATGCAATCTCATCCAGAAGCAACATGTTCAGAGTGAAAGAGACCTTGTTGCTGGATTCAGCTGTGCAGGACATGTTAAACACTTTGGAATTTATCCTAAAAGCAATGAGAATCTATTTCAGAGGCGCAGGAGGTGATGTTATCAGATTTCCATTTTGGAAAGATCATCTGGGCTGCAAAATGGATAAATGCTTGAAATGGAAGAATGGGTTGAGGGAGGCCACTTAGGAGCCTATTGCTCTTGTGTGACCTCAAGTTAGTTTGGCTGGAACAGTCTTTATACCTATTGCCTCAATGTCTCATCAAGTTTAGCATTTGTCCAGGATTTTTCCTTCTTACCAAAGTATTATTACTAATATTTGCATTAAAATAATCAGGAATGCATTTGTTACATCTATCCTTTGTACTTACAGCTTCTGTTGTTGTCTGACAAGCATGTGGTTATATCTGAAAAACAATCTTCAATAACTGTCTACTTTTTCCAGGTTCTCTGTAAGTAACAGCTCTCTTTCAAAGACAGTATACATGCTCACTGAAAAAAACAAGTATACTTGGACATGACTAGCCAAAGACAGTTAACTCTTCGCATTTTCAGAAGGTGATGAGAGAAGTTTTTGAGCTTTAGTCCCTGCCACACACGTGGTAAACTAGCCAGCTGTGCTGTGAAACATGTCACAGCCTGGAAGATACAAGAAGCCACCAGGCAATAGGCAGCAGGGTCAACGGGAAACACGAGAAATTAAAGGTTAGATACGCATGACACTTCTGTGGTATAATGTAAAAAGAATACTCTAAAATCTCTTACTACAATAGTTTTTGTATTTTGTACATCTACAACTATTTATTCAACTATTTTGTGATTTGGTAAAGCTTTTTATTTTATTTTACAGCAAACTCTTTCGGCAGCAACAAACTCAACATACAAAAAGCATATTTAATAAAAAATTTAGTACTGAATATCCACTTTTCAGACAAGTTGATAACTAATGTGAAGATGCACAAAAGGTTTTAATCGTTTATCATCCATTATAACCAAAAAACCAAACCCGTTGCTGTCAATTCCGACTCATAGCGACCCTATAGGACAAAATAGAACTGCCTCATAGGGTTTCCAAGGAGTGGCTGGTGGATTCAAACTGCTGACCTTTTGGTTAGCAGTCAAGCTCTAATAAAGTTAATGGTTACAAGAAAGCCAGAAAACACAAATCTCTGAAAAAACATCAACATCTACTTCAAAAGTTAGTAACTATTTTAAGAAGAATGTTTCCAAAGACAATCATTTAATACATGCAGTTGCTGCATAACATTCTAAGCATGAGTTTTCATTTAGATCAAATGAGTGATCTTCTAAATAGTTTATTTTCAATTCTCAGTTTTCTTGGAAATGTATGAAAAGTGAAGAAATAGCTCTAATGCCATTTTACATGTGTCACAAGATGCTTCAGTAGAAATCGTGTCAGTTAAATCCAATAATGGTTCAATTTTTCCATCCAATTCATAGAATCAAAGTAAAAGCAAAGCAAAAATCTTGGAGAGGGTGAAATATCTGATTATTCTGAATGATGTAATTTCAGTTAAATAGTTCAAAATTTAAAATACAATTATTTATTTCTACAGTGATAATATGAATACAAATTTTGGTAGAGCACATTGTGGTGAAAACAATGTTCTGGCTAATTTAAGAAACCTATTGTATCAGTTGAAGTCCATGGCTTATGCAGACAGTTAATGTGCTAGACTACTAACCAAATGGTTAGAGGTTCAAGTCAACCCAGAGGCTCCTTAAAAGAAAGGCCTATCTACTTCCAAAAAAAACCCTCAGCCATTGAAAACTCTATGGAGCACACTTTTATTCTGACACACCTGGGGTTACCACGAGTTATAGTTGACTAGATGGCAACTGGTATGTTTACTATATCAGTTGGCTATTGACATATTAATGCTGCATAATAAGCCACCTGAAACTCACAAGCTTAAAATAATTATTATTTATTACTATGGATATGTGATTAGCTGGAAGGAGGAAGATCACCTAAAAGATGAATGCAATAATCAAGAGAGAGATTATGGTGGCATGGGCTAGAGAGTAGAACTGCCCCATAGGGTTTCCAAGGAGCGCCTGGTGGATTTGAACTGCTGATCTTCTGGTTAACAGCCGTAGCTCTTCACTACTATGCCACCAGGGTTTCCATAAGCTTAAAACAATTATTATTTATTATCATAGATATGTGATTAGCTGGAAGCAGGAAGACCACCTAAAAGATGAATGCAATAATCAAAAGAGAGATGATGGTGGCTTGGACTAGAGTGGTAGGACTAGAGTAGTAATAAGAAGTGACTGTGGCAATTAATGGTCAACTGATCTGGGCTATGTTCAGCTATCATTCTGTTTCATGTCTCTCATTTTTCTCATTGGACAAGTAGGCTAGCCAAGGACATGTTCTTTTCATGGTGATGGCAAAGGCTCTGTAGGGCAAGCAAAAATACTGACGGCCTATTGAGGTCTAGGCCCAAAACTAGAACACTATCAAATTTAACCACATGCCATTGGCCAAAATAAGCCCTGGGATAAGAAAGTACATTCAGCCAGGATGAGAAGGTGTAGATACAAAAAAGAATACAGAGATTTGGGCCAATCATTCAATGACAAACCCTTCTGGCAACGCTGAGCTCAAAATTTGCAACTGGTTGTGATGTACACATAATTAATAATTAAGTATCAGCAAGTGCAATGCTCTGTAATCAAAGGGAGACTGTAATTGTCAAAATTTATAAATTTTTATAAGTGCACAGAATAGATGAACTACAAAATTTTTGTGGTAAAGCTGGTGTTAATGTTTAATTTTTAGAAATTATTTATCTTAGCATTGTAATAAAATAATTTTTAGTAGAGATGTTGTCTTTGTTAGGTGCCATCGAGTTGATTCCGACTAACAGCAACCCTATGTTTGACGGAATGAAACACGGCCTGGTCCCACGCCATCCTCACAATCTTTGTTATGCTTGAGACCATTGTTGCAGCCACTGTGTCAATCCATGTTCTTGAGGGTCTTCTTCTTTTTCATTGACCCTCTACTTTACCAAGCATGAGGTCCTTCTCCAGGGACTGATCCCTCCTGATAACATGTCCGAAGTATGTGAGGTGTAGTCTCACCATCCTTGTTTCTAAGGAGCATTCTGGTTGTACTTCTTCCAAGAAGATTTGTTCATTCTTTTGGCAGTCCATGGTATAGTCAATATTCTTTGCCAACATCACAATTCAAAGGCATCAATTCTTCTTTAGTCTTCCTTATTCATTGCCCAGCTTTCGCATGCATATGAGGCGATTGAAAACACCATGGCTTGGGTCAGGCGCACCTTAGTCTTCAGGGTGACATCTTCGCTTTTCAACACTTTAAAGAGGTCTTTTGCAGATTTGCCCAATGCAATGTATCTTTTGATTTCTTAGTAGAAATAAGCATATCAAAAAAAAAAAAAAAAGTAATTTATTTTGACACCCTCTTGCATTCATAAAAGTATCCCAGATTGAAATTTAAAATAAATGGCAAACCTATATTGCAGTTGCCTAGATATGACATGATAATAGCCTGAATTAGGTAGATGGTAGTTGTCTGAAAGAAACATGGATAGAGTTTACTTATATTTAGGGGGTAAAATCAATAGGTGGTGAAGTAGATATCCTTAGGTTTTATATATATGTCAGCGGAACTAGTGAGTTAGTAGAAAGTGTTGGCCTTCATGAGACTGAAAAAAGAAAAAAGCAGAAAGAGGTAGCCTTTGGCTGAACACTAGTTTACAAGAGTGAAAGTGCAATAGACATTTATGCATAGGTCTGAAGCCCAGACAAGAGGTCTTGGCTATTGATATAAATTGAAGGAATAGTTTCTTCCTGAATATATCAAGGGCACTTTTCTTATCAAATGTACAGAGTTCTATTCCTTTGAAAGCTCTGGGTCTTGTTATTTTAGGTGTTTTGAAACAATATCATCAAGTAGATAACATTTTCTGGATTTATCTTGTTATAAATTACAGATTAGTAACAAGTTAGTAAACAAGAAAGAATACACTCTCTCATCATATATTAAGTTTCTGCATGACCTAGGCAAATCAATTAAGAGTCTAGTAAGATAACATGGAGAAAGGTAATTTTATAATTCCATTTACACATTAAACATCATATATAATTCAACTAAATAATAAATTCATTGGAATTCAGTGCATTGGGTAAATTAATAATTAATATATTTGCATTTTACCATCGATTTATTTCTCATGAAAGGAAACACTGTTTTGTCATGCACAAAAATATACACACATACATATATTGAAATCATAGCACATATATCTCAGTTAAAATGTATGGATACAACATATAAAGATGGGGCAACTTGACATAATAAAGGTTTAAATAATAGACTATTTTAAATTTTTTAACCTGGTTAACTTCTAGTCATCTAATACATTCAGTAAGACACTAGATACTGATTTAGTACAAACTAGGTTCTTCATTGTGTAATCTTATTATGATTACTAAAATTCATGTTTTTTTAATCATCTGAGATCTTAAATTACTATATAGTTTATTTCATTCATTTATTTGAATATTTTGAAAAAAAATCTATGTTTTCCTATATGTGTATTTTGGAGAATCCTTATGGAAAAATATAATGTATAATCCAACATTAACAGAAAGTTTGAATTTATAAGACAAGAATTGTTGTTTCTAAGACTTCTCATTAGATCTAAGGGGGCTCTATTAAAATATCACTCTTCATTAAAGACATTTATATATTCAGCCTGGTTAGGTGTCAGTACGTGTAGATAATCATGTGCCTTCCCAGATCACTAAAAATGGAACAGAAAATAAATGATGTAAATGGGAAAAAAATCAATTAGATTCTAATAATTATTAAAATGTCAATTCTAAAATTAACATTAAACCTTGTTTTCCTGAGCTTTTGAAAACATGTCAGTCGTATTGCTTGATGCATTAATCTTTCATGTCTTAAGAAGTAGCTCATTCATTTTTATACCAGTTGTTTTTGTTTTAGGTGCCATCGAGTCCGTTTTTGACTTATATTGACCCCATGTGACCAAGCAGAACTGCTCCATAGGATTTTCTAAGTTGTAATCTTTATGGGAGTAGTGGCTCCCATGGAGCCACTGGGTGGGTTTGAACCACCAACCTGTCAGTTAACAACTGAGCTCTTAACCATTACCCCACCAGGGCTCCCTTATAACATCAGAAAAACAGCAGAAACATCCGCTCCTCCTCCTGGTGAGAATAACCCTTTCCCCATCCCACCCCCAGTAACTGTTACCCAGCTCTCCTCTTTGCTTATACTTGCTTTCTCCCCTCCCCACCTGTAAATCTCAGCTGATGCACTCCCCACCTCAACACCGACTGAGAAAGTTTACTACAGAGGAATTTCCTCATATTCCCAGCTGCAAATCTAATCATCTCTGCCACCCCTCCTGGTACAAAGAAACTAACTGTCCCTCTCTTATCAAATCTATTCTTATACTCACTGAATTCCATCCACTCTTATCTTTTCAAGGACTTCACTCCCTCAGTCATGCCTCTTTTCTCCTACCTCATCATCTCTTCCTCTCTGTTGGAATCATTCCATCAGCCTACAAATATTCTCTAGTACTACCACTTTTAAAATCCCTCCCCTAGCCCAACATACAGATATTCTCTAGTATTTCCATGTTAAAAAGCTCTCTCTTAGCCCCATTTCACTTCCAGCTACTGTCATATTTCTTCTCTTCACAGCAAAAATTCTCTATTTAGTGGTCTACACTTACTCTCTCTAACACCATGTCTCTATTTCACCCTTCAAACTAAACATATTTGGCTTCTCTATCCCCACTACCACTGACTACTCCTTTCAAAGTCACCAACTACTTCAAAGCGGCCAAATCTAACAGGAATTTTTATGTGTTTAACCTACTTGGCCTCTCGAGAGCATTCAACACGTTGGCAATGCTGTCCTTCTGGAAACCTTCCCTCCTGGATTCCTTGACCTAATAGTTTTGGACTTTTCTTCCTATCTTTCTATCTCCTCAGACTAAGTCTCTGATTTGGGTCCTCCTGCTTCCTCTGACCAAAGATGTAGTTTCCTCCTCCTTTTTATTACTCATACCTTCTTCCTATGTTATCTCTTTCTCATAGCTTTAGATAGCATCTTATGCTCCCACATCTCAAATTTATTTCTCCGGGTCAGATCTATCCTGTGAATTCTAGACTCATGGATTCAGTTGTCTATATGACATCTTCATTTAGATAACTAATAGGGTTGAAATGTTCAAAAAGGAGCTGGTGATTCTTTCTACTGATCTGTTCTTCTCCCTGATTGCCCATCTTAGGAAAAAGCCCTAACAGTTACATGAGCAAGAAAAAAAAAAAAAAAGACGGACAGAAAGAAATCTAAAAATCATTCTTGATTCTTCTCTGTTCCACACCTTCGCTTCTGACATCAAATTGATCATCAGATCCTATAGGTTCGAACTCTAAACTGTGTCTTGCATTGAAACTAACCACTTGCTGCAGAGTTGATTTCGATTCATGGCGACCCCACTGTGTTAGAGTAGAACTGTGCTCCATAGGTTTTTCAATGGTTAAGTTTTTTTGAAAGCAGACAGCCAGGCCTTCTTCCAAGGTGCTTCTGTGTGGACTCAAACCTCCAACCTTTCAGTTAGTAGTTCAGCTCGTTAATCATTTGCACCGCCAGGGACTTTGTGTTTTTAATTTACCGGCTTATAATTTCTCTTCCACTGCTCTGCTCTAAATTATGTTCCTGTCTCTCCTAGATTACTGTAAGAACTTCCTAATTATAATCCTTGCTTCACTAGCAGCTCTTCTATTCTCCAAACTGTCACACAAGTGATATCTTTAAAATAAATTAGATTGTGTCACTTCTCTATTTATAACCCTCTAATTGATCCCCATTGCATCGTTCCACAATCTTGTTTCTATTTACCTCTGCAAATATAGCTCCTCTCTACCATCCATACTTACACTCCAGGCTTTAGACACCTCCAGCCTGCTCTTCCAGTACCCAAGTCTTTATCACCATTCTCAGCCCGAAATGCTCTTTGTCTCACCGCCGCCGTTCACCTGGCTCATTGCCATCCGTCGTGTTTCAGATCAAATGTCTCTTTTTCAAAGAGTCCTCCCCTGCCTATACCATGTAAAATGGCCCCTGCCTACTATTCCTTTCTTCTCACCCTGTTTATTTTGTCCTACCACCTATCACAACCTGAAAACATTCTATTTATTTCCTATTTCGTTTAAAATCTCCTATTTATTATCTATTCACTTGAATGTCCATTGGAGTAAAAGTTTCTGGAAAGGAAACTTGTCTCTCGTGATCAGCCCGTATTTTTTCAGACCAACAGCAGTGCCTGGCCTGAGTAGCACTTGATAATTGTTGAATAAATGCATGAGTAAATAGATTGTTTCTAAAGCACATTTGTTATGCTAAAATGGTCAAGGATTATAAAATTGAATGACATCATGATCTAACCCAATATAAGCAGTTCAACACCTCAATTATCTATATAAATATTCTAAGAATATAAATATATTCTAAGAAGCCATGGAAGAGCACAGTTGAAGAGATTCAAAATAAAACAAAAAAATAAGTTCCAAAAAAAAATTTTACTGTTGTAAAAAAGTATATAACACAACATTTGCCAATTCAGCATTTACCAGGTGTACAATTTAGTGATTTCACTGCATTAATAATGTTGTACAACCATCACTTATCATTGCTGTCAAATTTCTCATTACCGTAAACAAAGACTCACTGCTTCCTAAATAATGGCTCCCCCTTTCCTTCTTCCTCCAGGCCCTGGTAACCACTAATAAACTTTGGTCTCTATACGTTTGCCTATTCTTGATATTTTATATAAATAAGATCATGTGATATTTGTCCTTTTGTGGTTGACTAATTTCACTGAGCATAGGGTTTTCAAGATTCATCCATGTTTTAGCATGTTCACTTCTTTTTATGGCTGAGTAATATTCCGCTGTATTTCTGTACCTCATTTTGTTTCATATTCATCCATTGAATATGTTTCCATATTTTGACTATTCCACACTTGTTTCCACCTTATGACTATTGTGAACAGTGCTGCAATGAGTAGTGGTGTACAAGTGTTTGTTTAGTTGTTGCTTTCAGGTCACTTAAATACATACCTAGGAGGTGAACTGGCAGGTTCTATGGTAATTCCAGAGCCCTGATGGTGCAGTGGTGAAGAGTTCGGTGGCTAACGCAAAGGTTGGCAGTTTGAGCCCACCAGCGGCTCCACCGGAAAAAAGACCTGGAGATTTGTTCACATAAAGATTACAGCCTAGGAAACCCTATGGGGCAGTTTTACTCTGTCCTATAGGATCGCTATGAGTCAGAATCGACTAGATTGCCCATAACAACAACGTGTTAGTTCTAATGACCCCTAGTAGTGCAACAGTTTAGCGCTTGGCTGTTAACCAAAAGATTTGTGGTTGGAACCCACCCCTAGGAAACCCTATGGGGCAGTTTTACTCCGTTACGTGGGGGTCACTATGAGTCAAAAATCCACTGGAAGGCATCTAACAACAATATGGTAGTTCTTTGTTTAACTTTTGGAGAAACTACCAAACATCGTAGATTACTGTGTGTAAAAGGTGAAAAGGTGAAAAAGAATGGAGAATCAGTCGCAATGGATTCCAGGAGGAACACAAGATAGCCAGTAGTGGCAAGAAGAGTTTTCAGTAACAACTGGGAGCAGTAACAAACAGAAGACAGAAGTAGCTGGAATCAGGGGCATCAGGGCCTTCTGGAGACACTGCTTCCAAAGGGACAAATGCCTTTATCAGGCTGCTCGAGAAATTGTAATCGACATATATTCCTCAGGATAATACATAGGATCTTTGATTATGTTTAATACCTTCTGTTTATTAAGATAGAAAGCATATAATGTATTTTACAAAGATTTCTATCAGCAACAATTAAATTTAAAAGTACTATTTAATTAGTTCCTGTTTTCTGGAAAAATAGGTCATATGACAATTTCACCTCTCCAAGAACACTTTTTATAACTTTAGATGAATGAAATACAGCTATTTTTAAAAACAGAAATTGTTAAAGCCATAATAAATATATAATTGCTAGTAATTATCTATACAAAGATATAACAGGCTAATGGACATAAGATACTGTAAGCTCTGGTCTATTTCTGTCATTTGTTTTTTAATTAATAGACTTTTTTTTTTTTAAGAAGAGTTTCAGGTTTATAGAAAAATTGAGCAGAAAGTCCCTTGAGCTCCCATCTTCCTCTCCCTCTGCCCCACTCTTTCTCCTAATACTAGCATCTTGCATTAGTGTAATATATTTTTTATAATTGATGAATGAATATTGATACATTTGTATTAACTAAAGCCCATAGTTTATCTTTGTATTGTATGAAGCCCTGGTGGCACAGTGGTTAAGAGCTGTGGCTGCTAAAAAAAGGTTGGCGGTTTGAATGCACCAGCTGCTCCTTGGAAACTCTACGGGGCAGTTCTACTCTGTCCACTGCCATTGAGTCAATGTCCACTGCCCATTGAACCTATAGGGTTGCTATGAGTCAGAATTGGCTCAATGACAACGGTTTTTTTTTTTTTTCTTTGTGAGGTACAGTTCTATGGGTTTTGACAAATGCATAATGTTGTAACCACCACTATAGTATCATGCAGAATGGTTTCACTGCCCTAAAAATCCCCTGTGCTCCACTTATTCATCCTTCTTCCCCCCATCCCAAACCCCTGACAACTACTGGTCTTTTTCCTGTTTCTCTAGTTTTGCCTTTTCCGGGATGTCATGTAGTTGGAATCATACACTGTGTAGCCTTTTCAGATGGCCTTCTTTTACTTAACAATATGCACTGAAGCTTCCTCCAAGTCTTTTCATGGCTTGTTCATTTCTTTTTATCACTGAACAATATTTCATATCTGTCATTTTTGCCAGTGTCTGAGAAGATGCCCGGAATACAACCTCCGAAGACAAACAGCTTCCATGGACAGGCATCCTGGACCAGCTCACCTGAGAAACTGTGTCTCATCTCTACACTGATGTCCATCCATCTAGCTAAGCCCCAAGGAGGTGCAAAGGAATGTGGAATGGATTTGCTCTCAGGTCAGTTCAGGGAATTCTTGGCCTTTACCTGTTGAGTGCCAACCTGTTAGACCTACTCCAGGTGGCCAGAATCTATAACAATGTTGTCTCCAGAGAACTCATAATACTCTCTACATTAGTGGAAATAAACAGGGTAGGTCTGTCTTAATTATCCAAATGTTTTTGAGTATACCATGTTTCAATGTTTCAAACTTGTATGAATTATATAATCCCAATGCTCCCAGGCCACTATTAGGTTCCCAGGCAGCAAAAGGTTTGGGTTTAATGTTAAGAAAAATACAGACATAGAAAAGAAATATTTAATAGTATTTTATAGAAATTTTTAAAAAACCATATTTAGTATTGTTAGAGAAAAATATTTTAAAATTTGGATCAGTTATAACACTTACTCCATAAATAAAACCATACCACTTTTGTGCAGTTCAACCTTTTTGACTTGTTTCATCAATTAGGGTTTTGCCTCCTATATCCTACGTCAGAATTTTACCATAATTTTACTCAGTTTAAATGGGTGAGAAGTGGGATTTCTGACAATGACACCTTTCTATGAATTAATTAGAAATTTAGTTAGAAGGCATGCCTCTCTACATCATGTCTGTGGTGTCACAGAAGCACCCAGAAGCTCTGCTCTTCCTGGCTCTGCCAGTTACCGATTATGTAAACGAGGGCAAATCAATTAATCTCTCTGAGCATCAATTTCCTCATCTATAACACGCGGACAATAAATTCTATGTTGCCTACTTCACATAGTTGTCATGAGAGTCAAATTAAGTGAAACATATAAATACATTTTGAAAAAAAAATGAGATATCATTTCTTGAAGCTTCAAACAATTTTAGTAGTCATAACAAGTCCTCATTTTATTAATATATTTTATATTAGGAATCTTTTGCTTGCTAGCAATCAAAATCAACTCAAACTAGTTGTAGGGACAAAGAAGTACAGAGAGAATCATGTTATAAGTTTACGAAAGCATTTCCTGAAACCAGGAGCACATCAAAAGGCAGATTTTTCTGCTTCTCCTGGAATGAAAATGTGGCTGCTTACAGATCCAGAGGGCATATTTTACAGATCTAGTCACCTAAAGAGCTTGTTGTCTCTTTCATTTCCAACTAAAAATTCCCAGGGTATCTGCTTGTATTTGGGTTAGGTGCCCACTCATTGTTCTATAAATGTGTGATGAGCAATTAAGGATAAATTGAGCAAAATGGCCGTTGGAGGAATACTGAAGTCCCAAAGAAATGAAGAAGACAGACCTTCCTCTCCCTCAGAAAACAGGGAGTTTAACATAAAACTGTTAGATGTCTACTACTCTCTTTAAATTTCCAAAACACTTTTTCATGTGAATGAAATGAAAAACAAATTATTTTAACAGACAGCAACAGAATTTCTCCAAGGGATGAAACTATTTTTGTTGAAGGGGAAAATGCCTTGGTAAGCCGTCTGAGATAGAAGTGAGATCTTAAGGGCATGGGTGTCAGCTGACTCCCAAGAACAAAAGAGAACTTAGAGTGCTCTGCTTCAGAAAATAAAAAACATTGGATTTTGCTCCTAAGAGAACTGGAGTGAAAAAGATAGGAGAGAACACTCTGGGAGATAAAGAGCCCAAGAAATGTGTGTCAGAGCTGAACAGAGTAAAAGAATTTGTAAAAATCTCCCTGGTGGTACAGTAGCCCCTCCAAAAAAACTTCTAAAAAGAAAAATAATCAATATACCATTTTTAGTTGTTTCTGTGTAGTGTGGGTTTTATGTTCTCTCTTTGGACATTATGTTAATGAAGCAAGAGTATATGCATGTGTGTATTAAGTAAGGACATCTGGAAGAATTAATATGGAACAGAAGGAGTGTGTGTAAAAGCAGAAGCCAGAGGCAGAGCATACAATACTCAGGGCCTCAAGGACAGGGAGGCAGCAGCTGACTCTAGGTTATAAATGTATTATTGCCTATGATCTACCCAGTAACTTGTCAAGTAATTAAAGCAGATAATCATTATTGTTTGACAGATGAGGAAACTGAAGACAAAGTAGTTAAATCATTTACCAAATGCTTTATAGCAAATTAGTCTCAGAGCAGATCTAAAGTCTATATATCTCCTAATTCAGGGGCTCAAGTTTTTGAATTAAATTTCCTTCAAATGTTATGACAGCTACAGAACAGTGATAACATACTTTAGTGTCGAGAATTAAGAAGATATTCCTCAAATCTATGCTGTTAATGAAATTGCTAATGATGACCTTTCATTTATTCATTCATTTAATATATATATGATAAATTCCTACTATGTGACAAGTGCTATGCTAGGTGATAGTCCTTTACTGATAAGTAAAAATAATTTAAACAAAGAATTTCTTAAAATTCTAGAAGAAAAAAGACTAAATAATATTGGAGGACCTTTCAGTTCACAGTGTTCTTGATTTTTTTGCACTCTTTGAAATTGCAGTAACAGTTGGATCTGGTTTCAGCAGCAGAACTTAATAGTTAGAAATTCAAAACTAACCACATCAACCCTCATACGTTAGTGGGAATGTAAGGATGAAGTAGATTTGTAAGCATTTCTTCAAAAAATTAAACACAGAATTACCATATGATCCAGCAATTCCACTCCTTTGTGTATACTCAAGAGAGATGAAAGTTTATGTCCACACAAAAACCTATTCATGAATGTTAACAGCAGCATTATTTGTAATGGCCAAAAAGTGAAAATACCCCAAATGCCCATCAACTGTTATATAGATAAACAAAATATTCATACAATGGAATATTTTTCAGCCATAAAAAGGAATGAAATACTGATACATGCTACAACATAGATGAATCTTAAAACATGCTAAGGGAAAGAAGCCAGACACAAAGGCCACATATATGATTCCATTTATATGAAATGTCCAGAATAGGCAAATGCATGAAGATAGAAAGTAGATCAGTGGTTGCCAGGGGCTGGGGGGAGGGAGGAATTGGGAATGACTGCTATGGGTACAAGGCTTCTTTGCGGGTATAGACAATGTTCTGGAATTAGTAGTGATAGTTGCACAAACTTGTGAATATACTAAAACCTGCCACTGAATGTACACTTCAAAACGGGAATTTTATCGTATGTGGATTATATCCCAATTAAAATCAACAACAACTAATCGCATCACGTTTCTACTTGTGTACAAATATAGGACAATGAAACCACTATCAAAACTAATACAAACCACACTGCAATCACATTACTTCCACTGCTACATTTTCCTTTTCAGTGTTTTCCTGTGACACCCAAAATTTCTTTCAGTCAGCAACTTCATATTAAAAAGCAATTTCAATAGTCTTATGGAAGCTAGACTTCTAAAAAGGTGCTAATGACCTGGTTTACTTTACCTTACTCAATCTTCTGGCTCTATTTTGTGATTCTCAGCTACTATTCTCAGAATAAACTTTGTTGCTGAAAAAGCAATTGTCAGCATCTCAACCTACTACGTGTCAATTGTTCATCTCTGCTTTAAGAATTGTTGGAGGTTAAGGTAGGGTTTTGATAATATTTTGAGTTTTACTCTCCAGGATCAAGAAATGCTTGCTTGGAAAGTGCCTTGCCAGTCTAAACACACTTTCTCTTACTAGAGTTCCTGAGAAGTGTTCAGAAAAGGGACAATGGCACTTTCTGAATCAAAGCAATACTCCGCAAGTAGATGTGTAGTCCTAGATATCAAAGTTGAGCTTGGGTAAAAGGATGAGGTTGAGCTTGTGGCTGAAGCTTTAAAGTTAAGCAGTGCTTCCCAGTCAACACAACATAAAAATGTGTGGGCCAACACACTCCTGCTTGCTTGTGAAAGAGAGTGTATGCCAAACGACCCTGAGCCCATTTACCCACCAGACGGATCTGCTCCTGCAGAGTCCCCCACCTGAGTCTGCCCATTCATGGAGATGAGAAGAGTGACTGCAGGAAGAGCATAGAATCTGGGTGCCTGCCTTTTAGAGGACAATGCAATGGGACCCATTCGAGGTCTAGGGCACTGGCCAACTTAAACATTTAATTTCTCTTTCTGAGTATTGGCGGTAGGGTAAAGGTGAGCGAGGAACAAAGGGGTCATGTAGGCCAGGCACACGGAGAAGCAACGGAAGATTCTCTTCGCTTACAGTTATATTTCGCCCCAGTCATTTTTCACATAGGAGATGTACAATATGATCTTCAGCATTTGGCTGACTGATGTTCCTTTTTGTATGCTGCTGTGGTTGGGTATATGGAAAGTTGGATTATTTCATGTCTTAAAAGCTCTCATATGTGATTTTTTTCCCCATTCAGTGACGCAGAACTCTTAAAATGGGCTCATTTCTTAATAACTTACTAAAAAATATGTTTTCCCTTTTGTCCCTAATCCATAAAATAATAGCCTAATAAATTGCTGATATTCAACAAATGCTTGTTCAATTGATTAATACCATTACTAAGGATAATATTGCCAATACCTATAATTAGGACAAAAAGCTCTCAGAGCTTCCCTGAATGCCTTTGGCCTGGCTCCTACTCCCAGTCCTCTATCAATCCTTCTGTTGCAGTTCCTGCTGAGCTGAACAAGGGACATGCTTGTCAGTTTCACAGCTTAAACAGAAAGCGACCCTGAAAGAAAAACAGCTGAGCCAGCAGGAAGCATAAACAGAGTGGAAGGTGTCAATATAGCTATTTTTTCATCCAGTGTAGTAAATAAACACACAGACTTTAACAAAGCCAGGTAGCTCCTTCCTTAAGCAGCCTTGAGAGGCTTCAAGCCACAGGTTAGCCCAAAGTTTGTTTGATCCTTTATTACAACAGCATTTTTGAGATTTTGATAAAGTCAAACAAACATGAAAAAAAAATAAGAAATGTCTATGTTCTCAGACTCATCCTCAAAAAGAAAAGTAGCAAGCTTGAGAAGCATGAAAAGACAAGACAGATAGGAATCACAAAAATATCATAAAATGTTTTTCCTGCCCATCAAGATACAAATGTATACTCTATCATGAATGTGGCTATAAGATAATTTTTGTCCTCTTTGGATGGTGTCCAAACTCCTAATCTTGGCCCTTCAAATCTTCATTTGTCCTCTTCTCTCCTATATTGCTCTTATTCTTGGATCTGACAAAGCAGAAAGAAGAAGTACCATAATTATGAGCACATGATGTGCCAGGAACTGTGTTGTGCATAATCATCACAACAACTCTATCGATATCTTCAGTTTTGAGGAAGAGATTGAGGCTTAGCAGTTTCTACTTAGAATGTATCTAAGTCACCACTCTCATCTCTTACCTCTCTCCTCTTTACCCATTACGCTTTAGCCAGCCTGACCTTTGGGTTTCTTGATCAGACCAACCTCAGTTCCACCCTAGGGACTTTGCACTTGCTGTTCTTTCACACTGGAATCCTATTCCCCCAAACCTGGCTCCTTCTTTTCATTCAGTCCTCAGATCAAATGGCCACCTCCTCTGGGTGATCTCTCCTGAACAGTCAGTTGAAAGTATCTGATTCTCCCTTCAGAGTAGCTCTCTATGGTGCCCACAGAGGACTGTCACTCAGATCTCCTTTTAAGGAGTGTAGTTGGCTAACAGCCCCAACTTTAGATATCCTACAGTGTTCACCCTCAGACCTGAGGTCTTGCTGTTCAGGCCTACCCCCAGCCCATGAATGAACAAAGTAGGGGTACTGGAGCTAGGCTATTTCTGCACGATAAACAATATCCTCTAACAAGCAATATTTATTGGAAGTATGTGGAAAGGGCCTCCCATTGGCCTGAACAAGACTTTATCTGTACCATCATCAGAGGCTTTTCTTACCCAGTCCTCCCTCCTTCCTTCTCCCCTTCCCTTGTGCCTAGTTCCTGTTCTGAAACCTCTCCCCACCTACTCCTGCTCCCTCTCTCCTCTACCCTTCACAGGCACTTTTCCCAGTAAATCTCTTGCATGTCTAATTCTGTCTTGGCATCTGCTTCTCAGAAGACCTGAATTGATGCACCCTCGTGTAAACCACTCTGCCTTATTATCTTTATAACACTTACAAGTATTTTTAATTTATCCTATGTAATCGATCCACTTACATATTTATTTAACGTCTTTCTCTGTCTTATTCACCACTTCATTCCCAGGGCTAAGAACAGTGCTTGGCTCAAGACAGGTCCTAAATTAATATTGTTGGCAGAAAATTAATATTGTTGACTGAAAAAATTAATGGGTTTAGAAGATTGGATTTATTCTCTAAATCCAGTTCTGCTTCTTTATTCATTTACTATAAGTATTTACTGTTCTAGGTATTGGAGATAAAACAGCAACAAAAAAAAAGAGAGAGAGAGAGAAAGACAAAGCCTCTGCTCTTTTGAATTTATATTCAAATGAGGGAAGACAGGTAATAAATAAATAATAATAAAAATATATATGTTATAAGAGTTACAAAGGAAATGCAGTGCATAATAAGGGAATAAAGAGTGACAAGTAGGTATTTAGGGAATATGTCTCTGACAAGGTAGCATTTGAACAGATATTTGAATGAATGAGGGCATAAGCCAAGTAGATATCTGGGGGAAGAGTGTTCCAGGTAGAAAGAATAGTACACTCAAAGGCTCAATGGAGGAGTGTGTTTGGCAAATTCCGGGAATAGACTGGAGGTGAGTGAGACAGCACCCTAGAGAGCAAGAGGGAGAGTGGTAGGAAATAATACTGGGGGTAAAGGGGGTGGATATGGTAAATCAGGCAGGTCCTTGTACGTTATCATAATAACTTGAGATGGGATTTTTCTCTGAGTAAGATGGAAAGTGAATAGCTAGTTCTAAGTAGAAGAGTGACAGTATCTGATTTACATTTCAAAAGGATGACTCTGGCTCCTATATGAAAAATAAAACAGTAGAGAATATAGGTGGAAGCAGAGAGATCAGATAGCAGGTTATTATAATATTCCATAGATATCTCAAACGAGGGTATATCAGTGGAGATGGTGATATTTGGTGAAATTCTAGAGATAACTGAAGGTAGAATTAACAGGATTTCCTGCAGGATTGGATAAATAAGGCTGAGGGAAACAGAAACCAAGGATGACTCCAAGCTTTTGGTATGAATAAATGGTAGGATGAAATTGCCAATTACTGTATTTTCCTCCCAGCTGTACAGGTACAGGCATAGATAGGCAAACAGCCAGATTTAATCAGATTTGAAGTTTTTTTCATAGTGAATACAATGGTGGGAGTGTTTTGAGGGGATGATTATCTTAATGGAAGGTGGTAACTAAGTTGGGTAAGGAGAGAAATTAGCATATGACAGCGCTGAGGGACGAGAAAAATGTAGCCAGTGGATGGAAGGTGTCTGTAGTCTTGAAGAATTGATAGTGATAAGGGAGGGAGATGGAAAGATCAGAATGGAAGTTAGAGTGTGGGGTAATCATGTTCTTTCCATTGTTCCATAACAATTTCCTTTTCTCCCCCTGCATAATACTTGAGAAGGTTCACGGCTAAAATGCATTTACAGCAAATCAAAAAAACAATTCTCTCTGTCTACCATCCTATGTATCTCTCACTCTCCACAATTAAAAGTCTCTTCATTCAGCTTCTGCATTCTCAATGTTTGCTTACTTCTTAATTCTATATGGTAAAGCTTCCATTCACAACAGTATATCAAAGTGCTTTAGTACATTTGCCAACAATCTCTTCCTGTTGAAATTGCAGACTCACAGGAATTTAGAATTGCTGGGCTCTTGCAGATGCTCTAATTCAATGCCTACATTTTTCTAGATAGGGATACTGGAATTTATAGAGGTTTAAGGGACATTTAAAGACAGATATTTGGACACAGCTTAGGATTGTTCTAAGTTCTCCTGTTCACCTGCTTAGAGCTTCTTCCACCATACCACTATTGTCAATGCTCTTTTTCTTTATACTTGGCCCTGTTGATCTTTTACTGATGCATTTGAAATCATAAATTGCCCTTTTTTTCTTAAACCTCTCCCTCCTTCACTTACGTGCTTGTATTTCTCAGTGTCTCCTGGCTTCACTAACATATACATTAGGCTCACATTTATATTTATTTCTCAGTGTCTCCTGGCTTCATTAACATATACATTAGGCTCACATTTATATTTATCTCCAATGATTTCAAGACGCATCTGCTTTAGTAGGAAATTAAGCCTTCTAAAAGTATTTCCACTAGTCCACCAAGCTGGCATCATATTCACCCATGAGTACACACAATTCTGTTGTCTGAAGTTACTGCCTAATGTCCTCTCCCGTTTTCTTCTTTTCCACTGTTTCTTTTTGTCATAGCCACTGTCAATGAAGCTCTTGAGGGAGACTAAGTGTTGCCAATAGTGCAACACCCATCAGGAGGACGTGATTGTCCACACCCAAAGTGCTGTCTCCATGCCTCAGTGCTCAGGGTCCCTGAGTAGTGGTATGCTCTATGTAGAGACAATGGTCTCCATATCGTCTCTGGGCCACATGTTGTACTCTGAGTATCTGAAGAGCACTTCTTGTCTCACAAAGTATCTTACTAATAATTCCATGGGCTTTTGTTTTTCAACCTTTGCCCAGAATCTCACAGCATCACTAATGAAAATGGTTTGGGTTGGTATCTTTATATCTCTAACTATGTAAGAGCACATATGCCCCTTTATCCTTCCGATTATTTCTAGTCTCTCCCCAATCCAAACTCTTTGCTTCTCCTTTATTTAGAAAGCAAAAATCTCAATGCAAACAATAGAGGGGTGTACACATAGCATATCTGCTCCTAAGTTAACCAGCCAAAGATGCACTATACACTGCCCTTCGGATCAATATACATATATTGACACATGTATATAGGTCCACATATAGATACATATGTCAAATAGTCCTAACTCTAGCTTGTATGGTTCCATTTTATCCCCACATTAATCCACTGACACATCAAGTCAAAATATCCCAAATCCACTCTTTTTCCGCACTTTGGCTTCAGTTTGTCAGATGGTGGGACGTGTAAGGAAAGGGTTGGAAGCCAGAAGGAGTTTCTGAGTTCTAATCTCAGTTCTGACGCTAATTCCATTTGACTTCTGAATAATATAGAATCTCAAGGTTGGAAGGGATCTTAAAAGTTACTTCATCTAGCTCCAGACTGCCCAATATGAGATCGCACAGCCTAGATTTGTACATCTTAGTCAAGGATGTCACACGTTTCTCCTTTCAGGGGAATTGTACACTGTTCTTCCTCACATCAAGGTAGAATTTGTCTGCTGTAGCTTCTTTCTAATACTTTTAAATCTACCACGTTGGAGCCAGACAGAAAATGTTTATTCCCTGTGATTCGTGACATCCCATCAGTTATTTGAAAATAGCTATCATGTCACTTTGTATATTCTCTTTCCTACATCAAATATTTTCAACTTCTTCAATTATTCCTTATGACACAGTTTAGAGTTACTTTAAAACCTAGATGTTCTCTGCCGAACGTGTTCCAATTTGTCTCTTAGCATATGTCTCTGACTCTCTTAATATCTAATGCTCCGTATTATTCAGTAATGAAAAATGAAATATCGATACATGCTACAACATAGACAAATCTTGAAAATATTTTAAGTAAAAGAAGCCAGTCACAAATGGGTACATATTGCACTATTTCATTTCTATGAAATTCCAGAATAGGCATATCTAGAGACAGAACATATAATGGTGTTTGCCTTGGACTGGGGAAGAGTGGTGTAAAATGGGGGCCTGGGGAGTGACAACTAAGGAATGCAGGGCTTCTTTCTGGGGTGACAAAGATGGTCTAAAATTGATTGTGGAGATGGTTAACAATTCTGTGAATATACTAAAAGTCATTGACTTGTGCGCTTTAAGAGGGTAAACAATATGGTATGTGAATTATATCTCAACGAAGCTATTTAAAAAAGAAACAAACATGATGCTCAGAGTGGAAATCAGTACCCTGAAGCAAAGTGTTTTAACCTCTGTATTTCAACTTCACTCTCTATAAAACGGATAAGTTAATAATATATGCTCTACCTAATTGACAAACTTGTTGAATCATATTTTGCTACATCATAATTATGTAAGTTATTTCTTTGAGTGACTCTCATCACCTCATATCTGGATTACTAACACAGTCCACTTGCTTGTAACTCATTTGTTTTATACATAGTGGCAAGAGATTTTTTTTCAAACACCTATTCCCCAACTCACTCAGAAGAAATGTAAGGAACACTGAGTACCCATTGTATCAAGACCAACTCTTCACCTTTATATTTAAAGCTCTCCTCCAACTTTGTCCCATACTTCCTACTATTCTTCATAGCCACACTAAATTTTAGTTATACAACACTTGTTCTCTCCTACAGACACTTTGCATATTAACCCTTTTAGCTGGTTATTACTCTCAAACAAAATATACCCCTTGAAACTCCACACTAATCCCAGTCATCATATCCTTCAAAAGTTTTATCAAAACTTTCTTCTCTTGGAATTTGCCCTCATACTGATGATTCTATTACCTGTAGCCTCTCAGAAGTTTAACTTCATATAAAGATAAAGTTCTTATTCTTCCATTGTTACACTTTAACTCCTCACCTATTTGACATGCTTCTCAGATGAGAGGGGTAATTTTTTTTCTTTTCTTCTTTTTTTTTTTTATTGTACTTCAGATGAAGGCTTACAGAACAAATAGTTTCTCATGAAACAGAAGTACGCATGTTGTTTTATGACATTGGTTAACAACCCCACAACATATTAACTCTCTAACTTCTCAACCTTTTTTTTTTTGGTGAAAATACACATAGCCAAA
>NW_004444021.1:1126001-1127305 GCF_000243295.1 Trichechus manatus latirostris
TGCCTTCTTGCCTGCATGGTTTCTGCCGAATAATCTGAGCTTAGTCTTATTGCTTCTCCTTTGTATGTGACTTCTTGTTTTTCACGAGCTGCTCTCAGGATTCTTTGTTTGTCTTTAGTTTTGTCGAGTGTGAATATGATATGCCTTGGTGATTTTCTTTTGGGGTCTCTCCTATATGGTGTTCGTTGAGCTTCTTGAATGGCCAGATTTTCATCTTTCATGATATTGGGGAAGTTTTCTGTTAGCAGTTCCTCAATGATCCTCTCTGTGTTTTCCGTTTTCTCCCCCTGTTCTGGAATTACAATCACTTGCAGATTTTTGCTTTTGATTGTGTCCCACATAACTCTCAGGGTCTCTTCATTTTTCTTTGTTCTCTTTTCTGAGTTTTCCTCAAACAGATTCGTATTGAAGTGTTTGTCTTCAATGCCACTGATCCTGTCTTCCACCATTTCAAATCTGCTTCTCAGCCCTTCTATGACATTGTCCATTTCTGAAATCTTGTTGTTTATATTTTGGATTTCTAATTGTTGTCTTTGTATAACTCCTAGTTGTGAATTTATTTTGGGTTTTTGTTCCTGCATTATTTTCCTGAATTGTTCCAATTTTTTGTCCGTATTTTCCATGAATTTGTCTATTTTTTCCTCATGTTTGTCAGCTTCTTGCCTCAGTTCTTGGAGAATTCTGAGTATTAGAGATTTGAATGCCCTATCAGGTAGTTCTAGTGCCTTTTCTTCCACAAGAGAGTCATCTGGTGTTTTATTTTGGATGCCTACTGGAACCATCCTGTCCTGTTTTTGTAAACTTTTTGTTATTGTCTTCTGTCTTCGGAGCATTCAGTAGTTATTTTTCTAGTTTATTGATTGTAGATTTGTTTGTTTCGTCCCTTTTTTAAAAAAAAAATTTGACTATGTCTGAGCAGGCAGAGCGTGTGTTCTTTGTTGTTTGCTCATCTGTGAACACAATACTTTTCACCTCCTTCTTCAATTGGCAGGGTCAGTCACTCAGATGTGGTATGGCAGGGCAGGTATAGACGAAGAGGAGTTACTGGGACGGGTTGTTTGTGGCACTTACTACAGCCACCAGAGCGGGTCGGTAATCAATGTAGGGCAGGTTCCAGCGGGCCATGCCTGTGCTGCTTGCTGGTGTGATGTCAAGCGCACGGTGCAGGTAGGCAGGATGCAGCGGGGAGATTGTTATGTGTGGAACTAAGATGGATATGGGAGAGAGGAGAGAGGAACAGGAGCCAAAAACATAAAAACAAACAAAAAAGAATGGTAGGGGAGCTTGCCGTTGGAGTGGAGAGA
>NW_004444021.1:1128507-1164583 GCF_000243295.1 Trichechus manatus latirostris
CTCGCTCTCCGTTCTCTGTCAGTTTTCTCACTGCATTTGGTGCTTGGCTGAGTTGTTTATCTCTTCATCTGATGTTTTAGGGTTTCAGGATTGTTGTATTCTCTGTTCTGCTTAGTTTTTCAGATCTTTGCTGTGGAGGGACGGCATGGTGCTTCTGCCTAGAGTGCCATTTTGCCGGAACTCGAGAGGGGTAATGTTTATATCTTCTTTTCTCCAAAACACTTTTTGTAGTCATTTCTACCAGTACTCAGCCATGATTGCTTCATCTTTTGCTGCAACTGTTAGTCATATGCTCTATCTGGTCTGAAGCTTACAGGAAAGAATCACAATAACAGATAATCCAAAATGACTAATACACAAACACTAGATTGAAAGTTAACTTCTTTAAGCTTAATTTCAAAGTTTCTCACGAACATCAACATTTAAAGTGCCAAGAAATACAAAGAGGGTAGATGGTGATTAAATACAATTTAAGGCTTGCTCCTTTCCTATGCACAGGGTCATAGGAAAAGTTGAGGCAGGACTTGAAACTTTATCTCGAGTCCAGCAGGTTTGACTTTTGCAGGTGAAAACAAAACGGTATGTCCAATGGGGAGGGAACTGACAATCCCTACTAGCCTACTAGCCCACAGGCCTGGCCTACGTGACCAATTCTAATGCTATTTTGCCTGTATCATCAGCTCATCCTAACCTACTTGGTAAACTCAAGCCTAATTTTTACCAATGATTTTTAGAAAATAAGACTTACAGATGGATATCAATTTCTAATTTTTAGTACATCACTGAAGATATTTGACTACCAGCCCCATCTTCTAATCAGTCAGCATTTCCTGTGGTGTGTGTAAGACAAAGATGGAGTACAACTCTGGCACTTTGGACCACCAAGCTGACAGGGAGAGATCAGTGAATTTATGCTATTTCATTAGGTGCTAGATGCTGGGTGAAATGTCTCTCCTGCCCCAGGAGCTCATCTTGCCCAAACCAGTTAGAGCTGGAAGGATGAGGCCATCAAGTAGATAAACTCTTCGCCATTTTATGAGTGAGGAAGCTAAGGTCTGTTAAAAAGAACGCGTCATGCCCAGTGGCACTTGAGTTATTAACATGGTCATAAATACTGGTTCAAAATTTGACATGGAAGTTTACATGCTGCCCCAGAGGAGGTCTGCTATGGTGTGGAGCAGATTTGTTTGTGTGAGTGTGCTTTATTGCTCTGGTCATTTTATATACCCTTTGATTCTTTGTCTCTCGTTTTCTCAGATTATGAGGAAATCCTTCAAATTGTTTTCTGCCTGTGAAAAAGAAAAGTGAGAATGGGTGGAAGAAAAGAAAAACGACATTAGGAAGGGAAACTGAAAGAAAGAAGAAAGTCATTGATCCTGGTTTTCTCCCCGACTTTTCCTGCTCCCCACTGTCCCTCCGGTTTAACAGCGACTCCATCCAACCCCCCACCTCCCAGCTCCCACTGTTTCCCACAGCCCAGAACACCATCCTACTCAGGCTCTACTTTTGAAAACCCTTGCGTGGCTGCCGGAGCTGGGTATGCTCAAAGCCCAAGACTGTCTTTTTTCGGCTTCCAACTTTGGCAGCTCTCCCACCGTCACACTGTAAGGGGCAGGTCCGCACACATCCCTCCGTGCGAGTAAACGCGAGGAAATTATCGCACTCCCGCGGAGGGAGGCGGGTAGGGGAGCTCGAGGGCGCTGAAGGCCCCAGCGTCCCCGGGCGGTTCCGCGCTCCGGGGGCGCTTCCACCGGGCGCGCTCGGGGGACGCCCAGACCTCGGGGGCTGCCCAGACCTCAGGGACTGCGTGGTGCCCGGGAACGGCGAGGGACGTCAGGAAAGCGGGAGCGCGCGCCCCTCCGAGGGAGCGCTGTCCAAGGCACGTGCGCGGGAGCGCGCCCTGGGAGTGGTCTGGGGCTGGCGGGAGGGGCGGGCAGAGGCGGGGCCGGGGCGGCGCGCGGACGCGGATCTCCGCCGGGCTTCGAGAGGCTGCGGTGCGGTGAGCGGAGGGAGGGCGGCAGCTGCTACATCTGGAGGCTCCAAGTCCGGGGCTTCCGGGCGCCAGGAGGGGAGCCCGGCGTTGAGGAGAGGCTTTGGAGAAGCTGCCTGCTTCTTTGCAGACACCTTTTTTCTAGACTCGTTGACGAAGTGGGTGGGGGTGGTGTGGCCCACGTCGGGAGGTTTTGAACGGCCTCATCCGGAAGGAAACAATTTTCCTGTGTTTGGAGACAGCACAACGGACGTGGAGGGAGCGGCGGTAACCTCTCGCTCTTGGCACAATGGGCTGTACGCTGAGCGCCGAGGACAAGGCGGCGGTGGAGAGGAGTAAGATGATCGACCGGAACCTCCGGGAGGATGGCGAGAAGGCGGCGCGCGAGGTCAAGCTGCTGCTGCTCGGTAAGGGCGGCCGCGCCGGACGCCGGGGGTGGGTGCCCTCGGGGTCCCAGGGGCCGAGGGGAGCGGGCCGGTGGGCTGGTCGCGGCGCGCCGAGCTGGCCGCTTCCGGGACTTCGGCGTCTTTGAACCCGAAGGGAATGTGTCGAAGCGGCCGAGGGCGAGTCTTGTAGCTCCCGAAGATGGTTTCCGAGAGACCGCCTGTCTTGTGCGGTGCAGCGCTGAGGCGTGTCCTCCTCTCCCTCGGTCCGCTGCCTCCCGCCGCCGAGGAGGGTGAGAACTCGCCCGCGGTGGGGCAGGAGCCTCACTTCACTCGAAAGCTTTCCTGTGGCCCCTACAAGGAGCCGAGGAGCGATTTTAAAGCCGCGGATGGCGCGGAAACCCTTTTCTTTGAAGTTAGCTGAGCCTTGTAAAGATGAACATTCGCGACAAGAAAATAAAAGCCCCCCTCCCCGGAAGACCTTTCATACTAGGTGTTGTACCGTGGTTGTGGTTTCACTTGTTAGGGGTGGCACGTTCCGTGAAATCAGTGAACCTTTTCTTTTGTGGGGCCTCCGGGGTTGAAATGAGTCTTTCCTGTCAACTTCCGATGGCGATTCGGTAAGTGTTAAAGGGGCACTGATTATATTTACCTTGCGTAAGGAAGTAGGCTGCGCTGGGTGCTTAATTTTTCTTACTGTGTGGGCATAGAAACCACCAAAGTTGGGTTACATTTGCTGCAATAATAGATCAGACAGATAAATAACCGAGTGGTGAAAACCGATGTGAGAGGTGCGAAAGGGTCACGCTCGCCGCAGGATTCTCTCCCGCTGCCACGGTTTCTGATGAATGAGGTTTGCGAGATACAAGCCAGGCTTTTATTTGTTCGTAATTCTCATAATGAAACGCTGCGTGGAGGTCTTTTTCCATGGTTGAAGGGGGAGAAAATAAGAGTAAACCAGGGTTTTGGCTCAGGGATGTATTAGGAAAATATTCGCAGTTTAGGATGTTTAGTTTTATGAGTTACGATTTTCTTTTGTTTCCTTGCCCCCCCCCCCATTCTAGTTATTTAGATAGAGACAGATTTCTCAGAATCTTCATTTGCACTTTCAGAGATTGCTTATATATATACATACAGTTAAAAGAGAAATATTGTACAAATCTGTTTTCGGTAAGCTTCTGTATTATTGATTTAATGACTGCAGGAAAAAATGCTGGTTTTTCTCCCCCCATCGCTTCTAAGCTTAGAAGCAGTAAACTTAGCATGACTAAAAGTAAAATAATGATCTAAGTCATGTTGAAAGTAAACTGTGAAATAACTTTGCATTTCAAAGACCTGGGTGTCTTTACCTCCTCTCCCCAACATAAACCTTCCTCAATTAATACTGTTTACCTAAGGTTTTACGTTAATAAGAAATACTATATTTTTGACCAGGTCAGTATATTTTCAGTGAAGAGACACAACTTGCTTAAGAAACACTTAGACTGCTTCTTTGGTGAATTATATGTGCTTGAGAGTAAAAATAAAACAGAGGATTAAGAAGTTCCTTTATTTAGTTTCTGCTCTGCTGCTCTGATTTTATTTTTGTGTATTTCAGCATAAGTTAGTTTGAGCTAGCCATCCACCATGTTTAAGACAATTGCAAAATGATTCCTCTGGTGGTGGTGTTTTGTGCTTTAATGATATATCTATTAGAAAGGGATGGATTAAGGTCTGAGGAGTTTATTTTTACTTGTATTCAGAGTAGATTAGTGTTTTTCAACCTTAGCACTCTTGATATTTAGGACCAGATAATTCTGTGTCGTGGGCGCTCTTCTTATGTCGTAGGATGTTTAGCAGCATCTTTGGCCTCTACCAATTAGATGCCAGTAATCTCCCCCTCAAGTTGTGACAACCAAAAATATCTCCAGACACTGCTGAACATTTCCTTGGGGCAAAAGCAACCCTGGTTGAGAACATCTGGTCTAGATTAACAAATAAAGTTGAGTGAGTGTTGTAGAACCAGAAGTTCCATCTCTACAGCATTCTATACTGATGAGATATACTGATTGAGAGTCATGGGAACTGTGTAGCAAAGTCATGATTTTCAGGGGAAATTATAAAATTATAATTTCTCTACACAAAAAACATTAAGAAAGATTTCAAAATGAAAAATATTTTTGGTAAATTAATTCCTTTAGCTGTGTTTTCTAGCTTTGGTCTTTTTCTTTCTCTTCTATCTCTTTGCTCTGCAGAAATCCTGTTACATCTCTCTTATAGGGCCCAGCCCTCCTCCTCCTCCTCTCTCTTACCCCCATCCTACTCTACCCTTTTGCCCAGAGTTCCTGCACAACAGAATGCTGGTTTACTTGTTTCACAAATCTTAATTCTTGGAACGTTTGAAAATATTTTTTTTTCTAATTTGATTTTTAGCAGTAAGGTATAATCTTTGATTCTTTTTTGGATTTTTAAAGTCATATGTATAAGCAGCTCAGTTAAATCATTCCATATAAAACATGGCAACTGAATCAACTAGAGGTATACAATGGTTTCTAGGTAACCTATATAACCAGTATCATTTCCATCTACATCAAGGCTTCTTCCTCTGCAATTTTTTTTTCCAGGCTCCAGCATTATTTTTTTTCCTCTGCAATTATTTTGTTTTCCATCAGGTTGTATATAGTATATACGTATATAACAGTATAGTAAATAGTTAATTATATTGTATTTTTTCTCTTAAGGAAGGTATGGTCATTTTAGTCATCTGGGCTGAGAAATTCAAGTATGAGACTTACATATTACTAGTGAAATGGTGAAAATAGATGTCTGTAATTTTGTTGTTGGTGGTGGTGGTGGTATTTTTCTATCCTTATTAGGAGCAGTGAATTAGGCCTTATAGAAGAGAAGACATGATCTGATCATTGACCTAAAGGAAACCAAGTCAGGTTTTGAGTGGCTTAAATCTTTTAGGTTTAGATTTCAGACTTTAGTATTACAATAATAATTCTAAATAGAGAAATTTATTTTAATAATGAAAGTTTTTTTCCCCAATTACATATGACTAATTGTCTCAGGGAAAAACATCTTTTAGTGCTATATCTCTGGAGTACATCATTTTTCATCTTTTTAAAGCTAGCATTAGGAATGCAGTTTTTCAGTACCCATAGTGTAGTCATGGGTCCTTTTTAAATATTTTATTGTAATTTTCTAAAATATGAGGGGTTAGATTATAAAAAGTAAAATTTCCACAAATTAATTGTTCATTAATCCTTTATTCCAAAGCTCTGAGCTTTATTCTCGTTCATTCCACCTCATTACTCTTCCCTCTCAACCCACCCACCCCTGCAAACAAACAAACACCCATGCACGTTAGGTGAAAATGAAGTCAGGGGGTTGAATCTCTTTTGCTTGGTGGTAATTTTTACATTGCTACCGTTTTACCACTGCTAAAACAGGCACAGCTGTTTTAGATGCTACATCGTCATTCTTTGTTGCTCCCTTTGAAGTTGCCCTATGACTTGCCTAGTTGAGAAATTTTGGCATTGCAGGACTTTAGTATTTGTATTGCTTTAGCTGTTAGAATTGGCCCACGATCTTAGATGTCAGAAAGCCCATTTTCTTGAATAAATGGACCTAGAATTTCAACATGGATTGTGTGCTTCTCTCTCATTGGCCTACCTTGTATTAACAATTACTTTGATAGAAGCCACAGGTGGTATAAAAGTATGTTTTGAAAGTGATTTTTCTATAGCTTCCGTTTTTCATTCTCACTCATAGTTCAAGTCCTTCTGTGTCTTTGGCGGCCAATTCCAGGAGGCTTTACATGTCTGATTTTTCCTCTTTAGCCTGTTCTTTCTACCGTAGGTGTCTTCAAAACATGCTAATTCCTTGCTCAAAAACCTTTGTTGACTTCTCCATTGCCTGCAGAATAAAAACTAACTTCCTTCCTTCCTTTCCCTACAGCACCCCCCCCCCCGGCACATGTTAAAGCATGTTTGCATTCTGGGTTGTTGTGTCCTTTAGCTGCCCTATGTCCTGCCTGTTACCCCTGCTGTACTGTGAGCACTTTAGGGGCAGAAGCTTTGTAAGTCCTGCTTGTATCCCTAACAACCCTTCTATTTTTTCATGTGCATAATGAGTTCTTAATTATGTTAAATTATTATCTTGTATAGGATTGTGGTTTACCTGAAATATAAACCTTACACGTTACCGTTTTCAGCATCAATAGGCATAAATACCTACTCAGACAATGTAAATAAAAAGGAACAGTAAAAGTATATGATGACTAAAATAAACATATGGTATCTAAAATCAGCTTGTTTGGGTTAAGATTTTTTTCATATTTATAATAACTTTTCTCAGTCATTATATTTATTTGGTAAGTTTGATAAATTTAAGAAAATGACAATGGATATTCATTGAAGGAGAGTTTGCTATATTACAGCTTCGGTGTTATTAAATAATTTTTTGGGGAGTAAAGATAAATCTTACATTCTGATCTTTAATTTTGACCTCTTTTAACATAAGTAAAGAGCATGAATCTTGTTACATTTATTAATGATAGGAAATACCTATCTTAAACGGGATTTAGTGGAAGATGTTATTTAAACCCGAAAAAGGTTGCTTTAATTTTTGAAACAAAAATTGATTGTCCAGCCTTAATCTTAACTTTTATTTTGTTTTGCATTTCTCACTGCCTTGGAAAATTCAAGGTAGAATAAATCCAGGTGGGAGCACCTAAAAGTATTGGCCACATTTAAAATAAGGCCCTGTTATGGGACACAGTTACCCAGTGTATGATTGACAGAGTGTGGCATAGGTGAAATTCATATCCCAGATGGCATTTGAGCCTTAGAAACTATGGTCAACTGCACCTAGCCCTGTGGAATTCAGATTGCTTTCTTTGTAACTTGATAAATGCTAATTAAAAACATTAACAGAAATAGGACAAAAATAGCTTTTAAATAATTACCACAGAGTTAGTGATTTAAAACAACACAAATTTATTGCTTTTAATTTATAAAGATCAGAAGTCCAAATTGGGTTTCACTGGGCTAAAATAAAGATGCTGACAGGGCTTCTTTCCTTCTGGAGGTTCTAAGGGAGAATGCATTCCCTTGCCTTTTCCATCCTCTGTCTAGTGGCTGCCTGCATTCATTGGCTTGTGGTACCTATGTCCATCTTCATAGCCAGCAATGGCTGGTACAGTCTTTCTCACATAGCATCACTTTCTTGTCCTCCTCTCTCAATTATAAGAACTCTTGTGATTACTTTGGGCCCAACCAGATAATCCAGAATAATATCCTGATCTCAAGATCCTAAATTTAATCACATCTGCAAAGTCCCTTTTGCCATCTAAGGTAACATATTGACAGGTTCTGGGGATTGAGACTTGAGTATCTTTGAGGGAGTTATTATTCTGCCTATCACAGTCTGCTCTCTGGTCTCCACAAATTCACCTTGGTCGCTCATGCAAAATACATTCAGCCTCGCCCAACATCTCTAAAAATTCTCAACCCATTAGAGCTTCAACTCAAAATCCAAGATTCATTCAAATCTCATCACCTCAAAAGTCTCATATCACATCTGAATAATCTAAATCAGGTATGGGAATAACTGATACTGGGGAAAAATTCCTATCTATGTGAAATTAGAAAACAAGTTATCTGCTCCCACTGTATAATGGTAGGAGAGGCATAAGATACCAGTTATAGATGTTCCCATTCAGGAAGAAAGAAAAAAACAAGTCACCAGTGCTAAGCGATTTTGAAACCCAGCAGGGTGAATTTTATTAGGTTTCAAGGCCTGGGAATTATCCACTGTGGCTCACTGCTCTGCGCTGTGGTCACTGGGCTCCATCTTTGGAGGCATCTTTCTTTTTTAATGAAAGATAACATGAATATAAAGATGACTAGTTTTATCAGCCTGTTTCTTACCTGTAGAATTACAGGAGTCCAATAGCATTCTTTCATTTTATCATCTCTCAATTTATGTCTTTCCTCTCCCAGTTCACAATAAGCAATAAGAAGAAACCAGGCTGTACCTTCTTTGCTTGGAAACCTCCTCAGTTGTATATCCAACTTCATTGCTTATAATTTCTGCTTGACACATAATTGAAGGACACAATTCAGCTAAGCTTTCTGTCAGTTTATAACAAGGATCACCTTTCCTCCAGTTACAATACATGTTCCTCACTTTCATCTGATTCCTCACAGGCAGCACCTTTAAAGTCTGTATTTCTACCAACAGTCTGCTCGTGACAGTTTGGGTATTTTCTCAGATGATACATGTTTTCTCTTCCATGGTCCTCAGTCCTGAGCCCTCACTAATAGAGATGTTAACATCCATATTTCTACTAACAGTCTCTCAAGGCCTTCTCAGCTTTTTCTGTCATGCTCCTCAAAATTCTTGCAGCCTCTGTCCATGGCCAGTTCCAAAGCCATTTCTGCATTTTTAGGTATTTGTTACAGCAGCATCCCACTTCCAGGTTTCTGAGATATTTCAGTAATGTATTGATATCTTTTAGTAACTTTAGGGAATGCATAATGATTGTAATTTTATATTCTTTAATACCTTGCAATTTATGTAATTAGCATGGTAACAGTAATAATCACCAGTTTCTGGCACTTCCTAGTGAACCCATCATATTTCATTTAAGTCACAGTGTGAAACACTTTCCTTCTTTGCCGCCTCTTTGTTGTTGTTAGGTGCCATCGAGTTGATCCCAACTCATAGCGACCCTAAGTACAACAGAATGGAACACTGCCCGGTCCTGCGCCACCCTCACAACTATTGTTATGCTTGAGGCGGTTGTTGCAGGCACTGTGTCAATCCTCTTCAGTGAAGTTTTTCCTGACCATCCAATCTAAATAGTGTTCCTTCCTCTTCCTTCCTGTTATACCATGCTGAAATCATTGTGTGCATTGAGTTTTTTACCGTCTGTTGCTTCTATGGGGTCAGCTCCATCAGAGAAGGAATCCTGTCTGACTTATCACCTAATAGGGTAAACCAAAAAAAACCCAAACCCGTTGCTACTGAGTCATAGTGACCCTATAGGACAGAGTAGAACTGCCCCATAGAGTTTCCAAGGAGCGCCTGGTGGATTCAAACTGCTGACCTTTTGGTTAGCAACCATAGCACTTAACCCTTACGCCACCAAGGGTTTCCACCTAATGGGGTGGCACATAGTATTTCTTTCATAAATGTTGGTTGAACGAATGAATGGATAAATCATTGAACATTAATTTTGGACATGCCATCTGTTGACTAATAGTCCCTTAAAATAAAAAAGTTGATACATTTTCTTTGTTCCTTGTGTAATTTTAGTGAATTTTGACACACTATCTCCATTTATATATTATCTACATCTTGTAGGTTAGAGTAACTAAAACCTACTGCATTATTCCTAACACAGTTCTAAAAAAGTAGAATTAATTTGGAGGCCAGATTCTTATTTCATGATTGGAAAAATATTGTGATTCTTGGTAAATTAAGTGGTACAGTGTAACGTGATTTTTTTATTTGTATAGTGTGGAAACTTTGTTTTCAACAATATTGTTGCATTGCTACTTAATATATTATTTGATTACTTTCTTAAAACTGACCCAGCAATACAAGGAGGCATTTGATATATTCTTACAACCATGTATGTCACAGAGGATAATGCAAATGTGGGCAGTGCTGGCTTTCAGGACCCATTAGGTTGCACAGAAGCTCACACCAGTCTGTTCTTTAGGTCTTGCCTATCTTTTGTGGTAAGAGTTATCATTGGTGGTATTTGTAAAGTGTGTTCTATGTTTTTGGTGTCAAGTTATGCCTCAGACTTACAGAATTCTTAAGAGGCTTTATAATCTACTTAAGGCAATTATATAGATATGTAAATATATGTATATACACATACAATTTATCTATATTTAATTTCTTCATAATGACAGATGGGGAAGAGTAAGAATAAATGCTAAGAGAAGTGAGCTGTAATATTGGGGACTTCAGTGTTCATCTTGTGGGGCAAGGGCATGGCATGTCTCTAGAAATTACTGTGGTTATGAGTCTGTCAATCTCTTTCATGTGTTTCTGAGTTTACTATTTGATTCTGATTGGCTAGCTATAAGCTCTGCATTATATAAACCCCCACCCCACCAAAAGAAAACCCTAAACCCATCGGAGTAGAGTTGATCCCAACTCATAGCGACCTTATAGGACAGAGTAGAGCTGCCCCATAGGGCTTCCAAAGGGTTTCCAAAGTTGTCAGTCTTTACAGAAGCAGTCTGCCACACGTTTCTCCCACAGAATGACTGGTGGGTTCGAGCTACCAACCTTTCAGTTAGCAGCCAAGTGCTTAACTACTGCACCACCAGGGCTCCTTCTGTGTTATAAAACCAAAAAAACCAAACCCTTTGCTGTCAAGTCAATTCTGACTCATAGTGACCCTATAGGACAGAGTAGAACTGCCCCATAGGGTTTCCAGGGAGCAGCTGGTGGATTCGAATTGCCGACCTTTTGGTTAGCAGCCAAACGCTTAAACACTGTGCCACCAGGGCTCCTAGACTTAAAATTTAAAAGACACTTTGCTATTTATGAATTTCATTTTCTGACATTCTCCACATATAAGGAATTTTATGCCTCCAAAGTTTATTTTAACTCTGTAGGGAGAATCTCCAGGTAGGGAAAAATGGTTGACCTAGAACTCTGACGGTAAAATGTTTCACTTGAGACTTTGTGCAAGTTACCCAAATTCCTTAAGCTTCAGTATTCTTTTCTATAAATGCAGGATAATAAAAGACTCTACTTCATAGGACTGTTGGGGACAAAGTAAGCTAATGCATCTGAAGCACGTAGGACAGTGCATGGTGCATATGTTCTTAATAAAGATAAGCTGTTACTATTAATGCCTTATCTACTCTCAGGGGGCAGCCCTCCATCTCTGCTTCCTTTCTCTTTGATCCATTTATGGTCATAGACGTTAAATCCTTTTGTTGGCTCTTCTTAGCAGAGGGTGTGTATATAGCAAGGACTAAGAAGTATAAATCAATCTTAATTACTGTGTTCTGATCCCACCACAGCTTTCTTGTGGGACATGGATTTCTGTTAACAGTCTTCCTGCTGGGACTAGAGCAGGTAAAATACCTGTGCTATGTTAAGAATAATATAGAGAGTAAATTTTAAGTAATTGGAAAACTTTGCAAATGATTTAAAAGTAATTTTCTCTTCATTTTATTGCCTATTTTCAAAATAAAACACAATAGTCTTGTAAACTTTCCTTTTATCTTTCTTGAAAATAAAACAAAGCAATTAGTGTAAATTATGAAACATTATTTGAGTTGATTCAAATGAATGTGCCATTTCTCGGGGGAGTTTATGATTACTTCCCACAAATTTTAAAACCTTTCTGAAACTCCTTATACTGATGACTCAAAAGAGAGTCTTAATAAAACTCTGAAATTACCATGAATTTGCTTGGAAGGGAGGAAAAACATCTCTTTAAAAGTGATAGTAACCTTGATATAGAAACAATGAAGCATTGAATCTGTTACAGTATTTCTGCCTTTTAATAATGTTTTAAAAGAATCCCTTGAGATTTAGCATTCAGTTGCCTGGAACTCATGTTTACCTTGCCTTTTAAGGTACTGTCCATGATTTTTCCCCAGTAATTTACTAATCTGTATTTTTTTTTTCTTGTTGGGTACATAACATTTAGTTGGAAGCCATTTCCTCAGGCATACTAATTTTGTTCTTGTTATTCAAGAGGCATGGAATCTGCAGGTACACCTAAAATTAAGATCAATATGATATAGTAGGAGTGATGAAAATTGCCTTCTTATTTTATGTGCGTTGATGGTAGTTCTGAAGTTAGTGTAATTTCAAGAAGTACATTTATTTCTATACAATTTAAAATTGGTCCCTGTATGGTAGCTCACTGACTTCACAAACTGAGCACACTAGTGCAGTCAGCAACCACATCAAGAAACGTATGCAAGTGGTATTTTATGATGGTAAAAAGTCATTATGCTGATCAGTAAAATGCTGGAACTGGTAATACGGCGCTCCTCTAATTCAAGGCCAGCACCCTGCCCTCACACCTGTTCACTTCTCTCTTGCCACCTGAACCTTCTCCACCCACCCTGGTTCTCTGTGGCATCTTCACACTTCTTTAAATGACTCCTGTGTCCTGGTCCATAAACATGCTCCTATCATGTTTGCCACTAAAAGTAATGATGTCCAAACAAAACTCTTCGTACACCCCTTAAATAATTATTTAAGCTTTCGTTGTTTTCTCATCTAAACTTTTCAAGTTATTGGATTCCATTTTCTCACTTTACATCCAGCCTTCAAATAACTTTTATTTTTTAAAATTGTGGACTATTTCATTGATACAGAAGTATTGAGAAACATACCAGACACTTACGTAACCCATACCTATGTATTTTTTAAACAGATAATGTATTATACCTGTTCTCTCTTCTTCTCTCCTTCTGGAGTTCCTTTTATATATCAATTGGTTTTCTTATTCTAACTTCTATATCTTTTAACCTTTCTCCTGTTTTTTTTTTTTCCTTTGTTTTTAATCTCTTTATTTTTATTGTATTTTTTTATATTTTTACTTTTTCTGTGCTTCTGGTGATCTGCTCCCATAAATATTACAACTTAGAAAACCATATCAGGCAAGTCTACTCTGTCGCATGTCGTTGTTATGAGTCGAAAATCGATTCAACAGCACGTAACAACAACAGCATATATCTTCTAGTTCACTACTTTCTTTTCAGTATTGACCTAATCTGCCTTTTAATGTATTGCATTTTTAATTTTAATGGTGACATTTTCATTTCTAGAATCTATTTCTAATCCTCCTTTGAAAAAGTGATTATTATATTTTCTCTTCTAGATTGTTTTTAAAAAATATTTTAAAAATTATGTCTATCTCATAGTCTCAGAAAAATTTATTTGAAGTTCTTAAGGTCAGCTACTTATGGTATCTTGACATCTCTCACGATAGACTGCTTCCTCTTGTGATTTTTTTTTTTTTTAGTATGAGCTTATATTACCCAGCACATTATCTGTGTGAATCCTTTGCACCCTGGTTTTAATGCAGTTTTCCTCTCAGTCCCAGGGTCGGGGGTGAGGGCAAGTTTATTTCTGATTTCCCTGAACACAGTGTGTCCAGAACTGAAGGCATTGCCTCTTACCGCCTTTCTCAACTACTTCCTCCTACCTCCTGGTTTCTCTTTTTTTGTTGGTGGCACCACCAGTCCTTCACTTCTGATTTGCTTTCACACTCAATAAATCAACAGCCCCATAGAATTTATTTTCTTAATGTTTTACTCATTTTCCTGCCTCACATTTTATGATCCAGTAATATGAAATTTATGGTTTCTATCATTCTTGTGTTATTTTTTGCCTACCTCTACTCTTTGCTTATATGGCCTCTGCTTAGGATGAGAGGTGAGTGTGACGTGTGTGTGCGCGCGCGCGCGCGCTGGGGAGAGGTCTCCTAGTACTGTTCTGGGGATCCTCGTTGAATTCCATAGTGTCACTGTCCCTGGCATCCAGCCTCTTGTCAGCTGACATCCACTGTTGAAGTGTGAATATATTTGTTGATCCATTATGTCACCTTGGTCACAGCCAGGACCATCTTTCTTGCTGTCTTGTCCCTACTTTATCTTTGGGGATGGTGTGAACCTCCAGATCTCTCGTTTACCCAGGCAGCCCCCTGCTGGGGAGCCAGTACATGGTAACCAGGTATCATGGATTGAATTGTGTCCCCCAAAAAATGTGGGTAGCAACTTGGCTAGGTCATGATTCCCAGTATCGTATGATTGTGTTATCTGATGTGATTTCCTTATGTGTTGTAAACTCTACCACTATAATGAGATTATATGTGATCTCCTCGTGTGTTATAAATTCTTTCACTGTGAGGAGGTTATACTGATGAGGTTGACAAGATTAGTGTCTTAATGCAATCTCTTTTGAGATATAAAAGAGAGAAATGAGCAGAGACACATGGGAACCTCACACCACCAAGGAAGCAGTGCTGGGAGCACAGCGCGTCCTTTGGACCTGAGGTTCCTGCTCTGGGATGCTCCCAGAGCCAACAGAGAGAGAGCCTTTTCCTGGAGCTGATGCCCTGAATTTGGACTTGTAGCCTACTGGACTGTGAAGACGATAAATTTCTCTCTGTGAAACCATCCACTTGTGGTTTTTCTGTTAGAGCAGCACTAGATGACTGAGACACCAGGCTTTTAGCTCTTCAGTGCCCAGCCTTCTCTTATCCCCTCAAGAATGTGGGAAATTATATGTTGCATCCATTCCACAGAGGTCCTGGGGTACAGGGGAGAGGTGAGCTCAGGCTTTCCCTCTGCTTAACCACAATGCTTCACCACACTTCTTCACCAGGCTGTTTGAATGTGGCTGCTGCGGTGTTGCTGCCTAGGCTGCCTGGGAGACTTTCTTCTCTCAGGACCCCCAACAGCAAGTATGGGAGGCCCCTATGCCTTTAGCAATCTCCTCATCTTCTTTGATATACCAGCCATCTCTGAAACTTCAGTGGGTTTGGGGTGGGGCCTGGTTCTGCATTTCTCACAAGTTCCCAAGGGATGCCTGTGCTGTTTATCCACTGTCTAGTCCATAGTTTGAGAAGCAAAGTCCTAGATTAGGTGATCCTCCTGATTTCTTTTTTTTAATTTATCCAGTTCATAATAATTTTTCAAGACTTAGCCTACCTTTGCTGCATTAATAAAGTCTCCCATGACCTTATCAGTGTTTAAATATAGTTAAAAATCTTTGTGCCTTGCACAAGGGAAGCACTCACTGTTCTATACATTCATATACACACACACACACACACACACACACACACACACACACACAGGTTATATATAATGCCTGTTATTAATTATTGTTATCATTATATGATTAAATTTTTTCTACTGTTAATATGGAACCTTGTTTTAGTCGTGTGTTATGAGAAAAACTATTTGATATTATCTTACATGGCAAACATGCATAGTGCTTTCTGGAGAGAGATCGAAAACTAATTAGTGATAATGAATCTTCTGTGTGCTTTTGCAAGAATTTTTGAGATGGATTTCGTTTGATGATAAGATTATTCAGATCAGGTTGAAAGTGCCCCCTTACTAATCTTTTATGACCGTTTTCATCTGGTAATGTTCATGATGAAATTTATTTGTCAGAAGTAAATGAAGAATGATTGTAAACTCTAAGAAAGCTTACAGTCACTGGAATTAATTGTCTCTGCTATTTTTATATAACCTCAGCTCTTCTATAGACACATACAACAGAATTTCCATTGTCTTTAAAAGGGAATTCTCATCTTAGAAAACTACTCTTTACATTAATATTTAGTGACATGTAGCTATAAAATATGAAATATTTTGTGGTTAAATATAGCATAAGCGTTCTGTAGCTTCTGATTTCATCATGTTGCTGTTGGGTGCCATCCAGTTGATTCTGACTCATAGAGCCCTGGTAGTGCAATGGTTTAGAGCTTGACTATGGTTTGATCCCAGCCAGTGGATCTGCAGGAGAAAGACCTGGAAATCAGCTTATGTAAAGATTACAGCCAAGAAAACCCTATGGGGCAGTTCTACTGTGTCACATGGGGTCTTTATGAGATTTCATTATAGACAATATCATTCGCTGGTTGGGCTCACTTTCAGTTTTGACATCTGGTTCTTACGAAACATATGTAAATTTGTTCAACAAATATTTGTATAGAATTCCAACTCTGTGCCTGCGTTTTCTAGATATCTGGGAATGGAACAATCTTTGGGAAGCTGATACCAATTAAAACGGAAAAAACTTTCCTTAAACAATTTCCTGTTAGATAGAACAATATAACTATCTTGGCTTGCTTTAAGTGTCAGTATAGAAAAATGGGTTCTGGGTTTTTCTCCTTCCCATTGTGTCTTGTATGCCTTTGTAGTAGATCATCTTAACTTTGTTTTGGATGACTGCCTTTTATAGGTCAGGTTGAATTTTATTGCTTTTTGCCGAAAGCAGTTCCAAAACTTTCAGAGCAAAGAATAAATATTGAGGTCCAAAGTAATTTATAGTGTGCACATGGTGGTGCTTAGAATTTCAGAACTAATTTCCTGAAAGTTACCAACAGACAAATGTAGCCCATTGTGTAATCCCAGCTGTCACATCTGAAATAACTTAAAGCTCTCATCTAAAAAGTGGCCAACATAAAAAGTGTGACTGAAAAATGTAAGACTTTTAAGAAACTTTTAATAGTGGCTGCCTTTGGAGAAACACTCAGCAGGATTTGTGCTTCATAATTCTACACTTCTCTAAACTTTGGAATTGTATTTGGGTATATATATGGATGTTTTTGTCCCTCAATGAGCAAATGTTATTTTAAAATTAAAAACAAACAGAAAATACCCTTAGAAAATTCAAGCATCTGAACAAGTCTGTCAGATAAGTAACTTATTTTTTTTTTAATATAAGTAAAAAAGGCCTTGAGGAATTTCTGGAATGAGACAAGATACATCAGGGGTGGCGGGGGGAGGAGTTGAGAGTTAAACTTTAATATTTTAGAAATGATTAGTAGCATTCTGGAAATGGTTTGGCATAAAAAATGATTTGTTTGTATTTTTGGAAGTAAAGATTAGGTACTTAGATTTATGGTAATTTCAGTCACTAAATATTACGTGGATAAGTTTGCAACCAGTATAGCCACCTTGGAATCCCTGGGTGGCACAGTTGGGTTAGCGGGCAGCTACTAACCAAAAGTTCGCAGGTTCAGACTCCACCCAGAGGTGCGTAGGAGGCAAGGCCTGACAATTTGCTTCCAGAAGTTTACAGCCATGAAAATCCTATGGAACGCAGTTCTGCTCTGTAACACATGTGGTCACCATGAGTTGGAATTGACTGAACAGCAGTTGGTTTTATAGCCAACTTATTTGACAGACCACTTGAGTAAAAATGTGTCACTTGTCATATATCTCTCAAACACATAGTCTGAGGAGAGGTTGGTTTTGAATAATGTAGATATTATTTACGTTTTCCACATTTTCAAGGTTTAGTTTACTATGGTGAAGTTTCTAAACTTGATATGTGAATACCTTAAATTGAGGCATTCAACCAAAGCATTTCTGGTGTTATAGTAACTCTGACTATATCGGAGTCTCTGCATAGTGCAAACGTTTAATGTGCTTAACTGCTAAATGGAAGGTTGGAGGGGATCTAGTCCACCCAGTGGCACCTAGGAAGAAAGGCCTGGAGATTTACTTCCAAAAAAATCAGCCACTGAAAATGCTACGGTACACAGTTCTACTCTGACACACATGGAGTCAGTCCCCATGAGTCAGAATCAACTTGATGGCAGCCGGATTTTTTTCTAAGCACATTTCTTCTACTACTAATTAATTATATGATATAGAGCTAAGATTGTTTTATGCCTTAATGGAATCTACTGTCATAACTTCGGTTCAAAGACTTTACAAAAAACATGTTCTGCAACTTTCTTAGGTACAAAATGTTTACAAAGTAATTTTATTCTTTTTCCAGCTATCTCTGTTTCTTTAATTTCTTTATCATTCTTCTATAAAAATAAATTGGCATCTGTGCTGGCAGATATGGTAAATATTTGGCATGACATATGACAGGCACTTCTGTTTTTAGTCACGGCTCTTTACGTGCTAGGAAGAGAGACTACTCAAGCTAGCTCTAGCAAAAGGGACATTACTATACAGAAGAGTCACAGGAAACCCAAGGCTGAAACTCTTTAAAACTGGTGGGTCAGGCACTAAAATCTGTGCCTTTGGCTCAGTAACTGCATGACACTCCACCCATCCTTCTGGCTTCCTCACTTTATGAGCTTTCAGCTCAGTTCACATCACTGACTCAAACTCTTAATTCATTTTCAAAAACAGACAAATCTGATCATCCCATTGCAGCTTTTGCCCCCAGCTACATAGTCCAAGGTCTTCCACAGGTTATAATGGCAGCTGTGGTGGGGGAGTGAAGCACAGTCACTATACCCACTCGAAAAAGATAAGGAGAGGACTATCAGATGCTGCTTAAAAAAAAAGTTATATACTGCTTCCAAATCATTTACATATGGAGTATCAGACAGTAATTTGTTTATCACCTTTCAAACAAGAACAAAAATACAGCTTTTTATTAAGTTATTTTATATATGATGACTGATATATTAAATTGTCTCATGTTTTGGTGTGTTCAGTCTTGAGACTATAGCAGTAATATCATGATGTAATTTTATTATCCTTAGTTATATGCAACAGTATTATTTTATTATGTTGTTGTTAGGTGCCGTTGAGTCAGTTCCAATATGTAGAGATCCTGTGTACAACACAACTAAACACTGCTCAGTCTTATGCCATCCTCACAATAGTTGCTATGTTTGAGCCCATGGTTGCAGCCATTGTGTCAATCCATCTCATTGAGGATCTTCCTCTTTTTGCACTGACAATCTGCTTTACCAACCATACTGTTCTTGTCTAAGGACTGGTTCCTCCTGATAATATGTCCAAAGTACATGAGATGAAGTCTCGCGATCCTAACTTCTAAGGAGCGTTCTGGCTGTACTTCTTCCAAGACAGATTTTTTCATCCTTCTGGACCAGTATATTCAATATTCTTTGTCAACATCATAATTCAAAGGCAACAATTCTTCTTTGGTCTTCCTTATTCATTGTCCAGCTTTCTCATGCATATGAGGCGATTGAAAATACCATGGCTTTGGTCAGGCACACCTTATTTCTCAAGATGACATCTTTGCTTTAAAACACTGTAAAGAGATCTTTTGCAGCAGATTTGCCCAGTGCAGTACATCATTTGATTTCTTGACCGCTGCTTCCATGGGTGTTGATTGTGGATCCAAGTAAAATGAAATCCTTGATAACTTCCGTCTTTTCTCCTTTTATCATGATGTTGCTTGTTGGTCTGGTCGTGAGGATTTTTTTTTCTCTATGTTGAGGTGTAACCCATACTGAAGACTGTGGTCTTTGATCTTCATCAGTAGGTGCTTCAAGTCTTCACTTTCAGGAAGCAAGGTTGTATCATCTTCATATCTCAGGTTGTTAATGTCTGTTTCTTGAATCCTTATATCCTGTTCTTCATATAGTCCAGCTTCTCGGATTATTTGCTTAGTGTACAGACTGAATAAATATGGTGAAAGGATACAACCCTGACACACGTCTTTCCTGACTTTAAACCATGCAGCATCTCCTTGTTCTGTTCGAACGACTGCCTCTTGGTCTATGTACAGGTTCCTCATGAGGACAGTTGAGTGTTCTGGAATTTCCATTCTTCGTAATGTTATCCATAATTTGTAATGATCCACACAGTCAAATGTTTTGTATAGTCAGTAAAACACAGGTAACCATCATTTCTGTTATTCTCTACTTTTAGCCAAGATCCATCTGACATCAGTAATGATATCCTTCATATCACATCCTCTTCTGAATCCAGCTTGAATTTCTGGAAGTTCCCTGTTGATGTACTGCTGAAACTGTTTTTGAATTAACTTCAGCCAGATTTTACTTGCATGTGATATTAATGATATTGTTCAATAATTTCCACATTCAGTTGGATCACCTTGCTTTGGAATGGGCGTGTATGGGGATCTCTTTGGTCAGTTGGCCAGGTAGCTGTCTACCAAATTTCTTGGCATAGATGAGTGAACGTTTCCAGCTTTGCATCTGTTTGTTGAAACATCTCAACTAGTATTCTGTCAATTCCTGGAGCCTTGTTTTTTGGCAGTGCCTTCAGTGCAACTTGAACTTCATCTTTCAGTACTCTTGGATGTTGATCACATGCTACCTTCTGAAATGTTTGAACGTCAACCAGTTCTTTTTGGTACAGTGACTCTGTGTATTCCTTCCATTTTCTTTTGATGTTTCCTGCATTTTTTCAATATTTTGCCCATAGAATCCTTCAGTATTGCAACTCGAGGCTTGAATTTTTTCTTCAGTTCTTTAAGCTTGAGAAATGCCAAGCATGTTCTTCCGTTTTGATTTTCTAACTCCATGTCTTTGCACATTTCATTATAACACTTTGCCTTCTCCAGCTGCCCTTTGAAAACTTCTGTTTAGCTCTTTTACTTCATCATCCCTTCCTTTCACTTTAGCTACTTGATGTTAAAAAGCAAGATTCAGAGTCTCTTCTGACACCCATTTTGACCTTTTCTCTCTTTCCTATCTTTTTAATGTCCTTTTGCTTTCTTCGTGTATGATGTCCTTGATGTCATCCCACAACTCGTCTGGTCTTTGGTCATTAGTGTTCCGCGTATCAAATCTATTGTTGAGATAGTCTCTAAATTCAGGTGGGATATACTCAACGTTGTATTTTGACGTTGGTGAATTTGTTTTAATTTTCTTCAGTTTCAACTTGAACTTGCATGTGAGTAGTTGGTGGTCTCTTCTGCAGTCGGCCCCTGGCTTTGTTCTGACTGATGACATTGAGCTTCTCCATCTCCTCTTTCCACAGTTGTAGTTGATTTGATTCCTCTGTATTCCGTCTGATGAGGTCCATGTGTATAGTTGCCATATATGTTGTTGAAAAAAGTATTTGCAATGAGTAAGTTGTTGGTCTTGCAAAATTCTATCATGCGAACTCCCACATTGTTTCTCTCAACAAGGCCATATTTTTATTATAGGAATTATTATAGAAAATACTATAGGAAATTTTATTGTAGGAAGACAGTATTGGCTTTGCTCTTTTTTCAGATATTCTTTTTCTCTAATTATAAATATGTATGTATTTTGAATATTTGGGAAAACAAATATTTGACTAAATTTCTCTCTGCTTTTTGAATAGTTGACATGATACTGCATATGTAACTATATTTTATTTTCCCTTAAATGTTTCCCTATCACTAAACATTTTATGTAAACCCTATGTTTTGTGGTTACATAATTTGTTTATATATCTATTTAATTTATTTAATTAGCACATTAATGTTGAAAATTGAGTTCTTCCTGTTTTATAATCATAAATTATGCTATGATGATCATATTTTAGACTTATAACATTGCCTGCATTTCTGACTATTTCCTTAAATTACTGGGTTAAGAGGCTTGACCAGTTGTAAGGTTATGATGTGTGTAAGTAAATTGCTTTCCCCAAATGTTCCAGTTTTCGCCCCTACAGGTGGCTTGTGAGACTGCTGCTTCACTTTACCCTCATCAGCATTAAGTGCTGTTGTACTTATCTATGCTAAATTGATGGGTGAAAATGGCGTCAAAGTTTTGCTTTAATCTGCAGTCTTGGATTTGCTAAGGGATCCTAGAAGGACTTTCTATTCTATAGAAATTAATCTTTTGAGGTTCATCAGAACCTATTCTGTAATGCTTTGCATATTTATTATATATGTTTTCCCCAGTTGTGTCTTTTTTATTTTGTTTCTTCTTGAATTAGATACCTTATTTTAAGTTAAATAAGAAGGTTTAGAATTGTTAAAATTGTTTTTGGTCCATATAGCTATGCTGTGAGTGGTTTTTACAAATGATATTTTTGTATTCCATAGATCACATGTGCCTGTAGAACATACAACATAAGAACATCTTCATTAGGCATAGAGAAGAATTTCTTAAGCAAGAAGAAAAGTTTTCTAACCACAGTGGACCAGATTGATTAGTACAGTCATATTAACATTGAAGACTTTTGTATCATAAAGTGGGACCAAAAGCATACCATTTACCACCTATTACTTTTGGAATACAAATTACGATGAGATAACCATTTCACACCCATGAGAATCTGATAATGCCAAATGTTGATTTAGATAACTGATACACTGCTGGTGGGAGCCATTTTTTGGACCTCATTACCTAGTAAAGTTGCCCATGCCCTTGGACCCAGTAATTCCACTCCTAGATACAGACCCCAGAGGAAGTGTCATACATGCGCTAAGGAAAATGTTTATTGCAGTATTACTAGTGATAGCAAAATTTGGAAACACCAAAATTATCCATCACCAGGAATAAATAGAGTATATATTAAAAATGAAGTACTATACAACTATACACAGGAAATACTGTACAGAGAAAGTGAACTTGCTATGGATAAGTATCAATGACAATGTTAAATCTGCGATTTGCAAAATGGCATAATCTGTGATACATTCATATCTATTTTAGAAGTATTCAAATCTGTACCATACGCTTATAGGTACAGACATACATAATAAAAGTATAAAGTAATAACATGAAAGTATAAACAAATTCGGGTGCTGAGAAGGGAGAGAGGAAAATAGATCAGAGTGAGGTATTGAGGGAGCTTTAATGTTAAAGCATGGTGCTGGATGCACAGACATTTATTCTCTAGATATTTTGTATGATTGAAATATTTCATAAGTAAACAGAAATTTTGTAATTGTAGTCTAATGCATGTTATCTTTGGCCTGTCTTTTCTTACGCTTTCACATCTGGTTGCTTCCAAAGCCCTGTTCACTCTTCATTCACATTGTTTTGTACATCATCCTTAGGTTTCCACTTTCATAGAAATTAATCTGTTGTAATATCCTCTATCTGGTCTTCCCACCTACCAGTGCACACTTTCCACCCTTTAATCTATATTAATCCTCCTGAGTGACAGCTTTGATCTTATTAGTAACTGCTTAAAAGCCTGCAGTAATTCCTGTTATTTGTATGTTATATTAGCATGGTATTCAGGAGCCTCTGTGATTTGGCCCCCCACCTGCCCTTCCATATTTCCCATGACTATTCCTTGCCACTCTTTGAGCGCTTCTTACACTTTCACATATTGGTACACTTGCTCATGCTGTTTCTCTCCAGAAATGCCCTTCCATTCTTTATCTGTTTCTTCTCCTGCCCACATATTCCATGAGCTGAGTTTGGGCCAGTTTTTCACAAAATTGAATATCTGGATCCTGAATTCTTATGGATTCCTAATATTGATTTAAATGTATTACAATATCACATAGATGCATACAATTATGAAAACGTATTATTAGGTATAAAAATCATAAGTTTCTCCTAAGCAACCTCAGTGCCGAAAAGAAAAAAATCACAAACAAAAGTAGAAACGAATACAATTGTAATTAACATTAGTTATATGCTGGTTGTGATGTGAATCAATCAGGTGTAGGCTGTTTTACATTTGGCATGGCTATCCTACCAAATGCCACAAGATGTGTCAATGCTGCCCTCCCCTTTCTCTAATTGAACTATTGCAAAACTCTCATTCCAGCTGTGCTCCACCTTTACTGGAATAAATGCCTCGTTAAGGCATCATCTGTGTATTCAACTTCCTTTCCCTTTCCTTTAAAAAAAAAAATCCACAATTATAAAAGTAATACCACTGTCACCGGTGTTATCCTAAACAAAAATGCAATTATGAGCACTGGGATTGTGTCATGGTTGCTTTATTACATCTGATTGTTCATAGGATCCAGAAAGTTTTTTATATTGTTGTTATTTTTTAAATTACCATAAAAAGCAGTTGCTGTCCAATTGACTCCAACTCATGGCAACCCCAGGTGTGTCAGAGTAGAACTGTGCTCCATAGGGTTTTTAGTGGCTGATTTTTGGGAAGCAGATGGCCAGACCTTTCTTCCCAGTGCCTCTGGGTGAACTCAGACCTCCAACCTTTCTTTTAGCAACTGAGCACATTATGTGCCCCACCCAGGGGCTCCTAAATGGCCATAGAAAACTAAAAATTAATAAGAGTCTGTGTGTCTCAATCTGAAGACCTCAGGTTGTGAATCATTGATTTATGAGTATGCAGTACCCTAGGTATTTTAGACTGAACCCCTGCCTTAGGAAACAACAGAAAGACAGGAGACTTGGCTGAATAGCCTCTTTCTACCTTGAAACTTTACAATCATAGTGCTGGAAGAGTGGGCAGGACTAGAGATCATGAAGTCTCAACGTCCTCGTTTTACTGATTATTTAAGCGTGAGGTTTCCCAAAACTTCCTTGAATACTGGTCATTTCAATGTAATGAAAACTTCAATATAAAAAAAAAACTCAAGCTAGATTTTTAAGCGTGAATCCCACAGTTACTACAGATATTGGATGTAACCTCATGTTTGTAACTAATGTATCTTTTTGGAGGCATTGATAGTTAGTTTTCAAAGTCTTTGAATGGGTTTATATCAATTACCAAATCTCCCATGAATAAAGATACTTATTATAAAGTTGTTATTGGAAGCTGCTGTCAGCTTGGCCCACAACTCGTGGCAGCCCCATGCATAACTGAACAAAATGCTGCCCAGTGCTCCTATACCATTCTCCATGATTGCTTGTGGATCGAACCCTTATGGTCCATAGTGTTTTAATTGGCTGATTTTCAGAAGCAGATTACCAGGCCTTCCTACTCTGTTTTAGCTTGGAAGCTCCATTGAAACCTGTTTAGCATTGTAGCAACACGCAAGCCTCCACTAAAAGGTGGGTGGTGGCTGCACATGAGGTGCATTGGCCAGGAGTCAAACCGGATCTCCTGCGTGGAAGGTGAGAATTTTACCATTGAACCACCAGTGCCTCATTATTATAAAATACATGATGAAAATATTTTTTTAGTTATTTAAAACAGTGATTTAATGAATCGTAAGTCTCATTAGTGTTCCAACTGAATTGTTGGTTGCCAGTGAGTTGATTCTGACTCATAGCAACCCCTTGTGTGCAGAGTACAACTATACCAGAGAGTTTTCACGGCTGTGACCTTTTGAAAGCAGATTGCCAAGCCTGTCTTTCAGGGCTCCGCTGGGTGGGTTTGAACCTCGTACGTTTCAGCTAGTAGTTGAGTGCTTAACCATTTTGTGCCACCCGGGGACCATTCCCACTAAGTAGCCTACTTTCACACGTGAAAAAAAATACATCTGAACCCAGCTTCGTATTGCCTATATGCAGATAAGCATTCAGTAAATACTGAATTAGCTACTATTTGCTGTGGGCCATGTCAATTGTGTAGATCCAGACATGCATCAGACATAGATGCTGCCCTCCAGAAGGTCAGTGGTGAAACCAAGCAAAATGAAACACTCATGGGAGGGATGAATGCTGGTGATGAGATTTCAACCATACATGGAGGAGGTACCTAAATTTCTATTTTAGAGATGTTAACTACTCAGCCCTCAGCCATTAAGGTATATGAGGGCAACATGTTTATTTTGAGTTGATTACTTCGATATTTATGTTCTCCTCTATTCGCCTTTCATTATCTCTCATTTCTTTTTCATGGACCCTATTCCTTCAGTTTTTTAAAACTGAAGTTAAAAATAAACCAAACCAAACCCCACTGCGATTGAGTTGATTCCAACTCATAACGACCCTGTCGGTGATATTAATTTCATGATACAAAGCAGGAAATTGAGTTATAGACAGGTAGGTAATTTGTACAAGGACATACAGTTTATAGTCAGTGGCAAGCCTGGGTCTCGTAGCTTCTCCTTGTCTCGTTCTAGGTTCTTAACTTTCTTGGTGGGCCCTGTGGTGCAGTGGTTAGCTGTCAGCTGCTAACCAAGAGGTTGGTGGTTCAAACTCACCAGCTGAAGCAGATGTGGCAGTCTGATTCCGTAAAGATTATCAAACCAAAACCAAACCTGTTGCGATGAGTCGATGCAACTCATAACAACCCTGTAGGACAGAGTAGAACTGCCCCATAGGGTTTCCAAGGAGCAGCTGGTAGATTTGAACTGCTGACCTGTTGGTTAGCAGCCAAGCTCTTAACCACTGTGCCACCAGAGCTCCCTCTGTAAAGATTACAGCCTTGAAAACCTTATGGGGCAGTTCTGCCCTGTCCTGTGGAGTTGCTTTGAGTCGAAATCGGCTTGACGGTAGTGGATTTAGTTTGGATTTAACCTTCTTGGTGCACTGTTTCTCAGTAGTTCCTTATGCTTCAATGTAAAGTAAACTTCTGTCTTTATTTTATGCGGGCATTTGTAATTGTGAAATTAAAGGGTTTTTTTTTCCCCATTAGTTTAACCAGGCCTGGTAAAAAGTAAGCCCTCAATAAATATTGGTTGAATAAATTAGTTAGCAAGTGTGTCTTAGGTTGAAATAATTAATAATTACAACTCAAAACACCAACTTTAATTAATAACTAATCAGTTGTTTTAACCAGAATTTTAAAAGGGGAGACATATATGTATATACACACACACACGTATGTATGTATACACTCATATTAAAATAGTGTCAATGTTTTGTTTTTTAAAGAATAAGAGAAACTAACCTCAGGATATAATTGGAGGTTAGTATAAATTCAACCCAATCTCTTAGATCTTCTATAACTAGGGCTGAAGTATATTAAATGAAAAGTGGAATTTATTTTTTAAAAAAACCCTTAGGCAGTTAAATATCCTGAATCTTTAAAAAGTTAATTATAGTTGATAGACTATATTTACCAAGGAAAGACTGTGGACTTGAGAGTTAATTATATTTAATACACTGTATTTACCAAGGACAGAATGTGGACTGTTAAATTTTAGAAAAAATTTTTGTTTTTAACATCATTGGCCTTCGCATTAACCAAGGTAACCAAAATATTAAATTTGTAAGAATACCCTAGAGTGTAAAAATGTCCCTATCATTGATTGTCCACAGGGACAGCTTCTGAAAAAAGACTAGCCTCTGGATTAAATTTATCAAACTTGCCATATATAATATACTCTTCAGGAAGAATCAAAGTATTTATTTTAACTTTGCATTCTTTTGTTTGATACAGCTGTAACGCATAGTTTTACATCCCTGGTTATTTAAGGTTTGGGTTATAAGATGTGCATCTTAAAACTGGTAAGGTATAGTTAATGCTTGTATTTTTCTAATAACTTTGTAAGTATGTTTAAACATTAATTTGTCTAATTATCAAAACTAATTGGAATTAAATCATTTCCAGTTCTACTAAGGAATACTTTGGAGTATTTTTACTGTGACATGGTAGGAGAAAAACAGAGAGGTAGTTAATGAACAAGTCAAAGGTGGGTTGCGTGTTCCGTCCAAAATTACTCATGTAGATCTACAAAGCAATGTTTCTGGTTAGTTTGTTTTGAAGGGTCATATAATTTGATGGATTTAAGTCCCCATGAGTTGGAATCCATTCAAGGCAGCTAACACAACACAACATTCTGAAACATGGCCCTAGATACTTTTCTCCAGAAGCCAATAAAAAGAGATGCATCCTTCGTGTCATGGTCAAGAATGAGGAGAAAACAAATGTTAGTGAGTAGGATGCCGTACTCTTTTTTTCTTGCAGTTAGAAAATTACCTTGTTTTCCTAATCGGGACATTTTATCCTCTGTGACTTTTATTTGTTTCCTTTAATATAATTCCAAGAAATAATGCAGGCAGCCAATTTCCGTAAGTCTGAAAATCTAGTGTATGTTGTCACTGAACTGATTTAAAAAAAAAATAGAAAAACAACTGTTATTTTTATGGTTTTAATGTCTTCTGTTTGAGTTCTAGATTGTAAATATTTTCTAACAGTGTATTATTGAAGGCTCTGCAAGGTTGGTGAATTTTGGACTTGATGAAGCCATGGAGAACTAGGATTGAACTCATTGCACAGGCACTTTGGAAATAAAGCCCCGATGTTCCCCAGGTTCTTGGGATTTTGCTGTGGAAAGAGTGGCAGGCAGCGGGTGACAGAACATGATCTGCGAACTCTGTGTATACATATATTTCCAGACTGATATTTTCTGGGGCTTCTGGTTTTTATCTTAGTGTCGCTATGAGTCAGAATTGACTCAACGGCAGTAGGTTTGGTTTTGGTTTAGGTAAACAAGCCTCTACTATAATTTGTATTCTTTACTAACTTTATTTAGTTTCATGATTGACAGATAACAGTTCAATTGTTAGATCATTTTTTAGGGTTAGTGGTTTTTTTTAGTGTGTATTAAATAATGAGTATATTTTTAGTTATTTTAAGAGAAAACTGTGTCTCTTGAAAATGGTATTTTCCCCAAATAGTAAGAATTTAAGAAACTTTTGATTATTGTAACTAAAGCTTTGGGCTCAGCAATAGCTTTCTGGGCCAACCTCCAGAATAATGAATGGAGTATATTGTGAAAGACTTAGATTTACAATTTATTAAGTTACAGATATAATATCTTTTAAAAGTAGATTGTTTTCTCTATAAAATAAAGTTTCACCTTTAGTGAGATATATTGCTACAGCAAAGGCACCTGTTATATATACATTTGGTCATTTTTTATTGCATTTTAGCCTAATTTTGTATTCATTTTTAACTGGATTGTTTTATAAATCTTGCATTTGTAACTGAAGTTCAGAGATTATTATTTTTTAAATATTGACTCAATGATTAGAATTATGCAACTTTTGAATGATTGAGCTTTTCCTGGTAAAAGGAAAAGTTTAGTGGTTTTTACTAATTTGTATTTATTTATAGTCTCCTTATATAAGACAAAACATTCTGAGTTGATATTAATCAAACAAATGAATTATTTTGTTTTCTGAATATTTTAGTCATAATTGAATTATTTTTTATGATATAAAGAAAACAGATTTTTTTCATTGATAGTAGTATCAGTTTCAGAAAAATTCGTGTCTTGTACTTCTGTCAGACAATACATGTATAATAATTTTTTTTTTAAGTGTGCGCACAGGGTCTATAGTTAAGGGTTTTAGTGATTTCAGAATTTGATTTTTAGAGATTTTGTTTTTATGTATTCTGAAATCAAATGATTTTATCAAGATTAAACAAAAACTATGTGCTTACCTTCTTAAAATGTATTTTATGTAGTCTAATATTCAAGACTGCACTCTTAGTCATCAAGGTGTCAAAGTCAGTGTGTAGGCTGGTGTCTTTATTATTAAAGATCAGTGATTATAATTGAGGTTTTGAAATTTTAAGTAGCAAATGGCATTCTAAGAGGAATGATAGCAGAGCTATGCAGTTAAATGTTTAAGGAAAAAAAAATCTCATTGTGTCATTGAGCAGACTATTGGAAAGCTAATGTACATATCAGCAGGCAAGTCTACCTCTCTTCCCTGTGACTTTAAAAACAAAGAGCTGTTGGAACAGTCTTTAGTTGTCTGCTGATGCCGTAATTCATTTCCCTACACTTAGTCCCTGTTTTAAAAGAATATTTGTATTCAATAAGCACATATTGTGTGCTTATCATGTGCCATGTACCCTGTTAGAAGAAATGAAACAAATAAAGGTAGAATGTTCTTGTACTTCAGATATAGTGGTGAGAGTTTTTAAGAAATCCTTCTGTAAGGTGAAACAACCCTCCTGTCTCCCCCGCCCCAGTATATTTATACTTATTCTAAAGAAGGACTTTGGGTACTAAATTGAAATCATGATTTGCTTAAGGAATTCCATAACTCTAATTATTATGGTGTCTGTATGTATAATAAGTATGCTAATACTTAACAATGATTCTAGATATTTAATTAGATTTTTCTTTTCCATAGTTTTTGTTGTTGTTAATTGCCAACTACTGCAACTCATGGTGACCTTATATATCAAGTGACCTTTAGATAAAAAGCCACAGTACAAATCACAAAACACTATTTTCTCAATCTGTACCAAACTACTTTTGCAAGTCTCAGGTAATCCGGCCCCTTCCAATTCCTCCCACTTCATCCTGGGATTTGTCAGGAAGGATCTCTCAGCTGTCAGCTTTGAACTGGAGTTCTTGGCTTCCACGTGGAATCCATCATCTTCCTCCTGTCTTGCTGTGGCTCACAGTTGTGATGCCTTCTAAAGCTGTTGAGGTTAGAGGTGGCATAGCTTCTGCCACTGCCCACCACAGACTTGCTGAAATGCTGCTGCCCAGGCTTGAGCTTGCCTGGCCTGCCTAGTGGCGTCACCAAGTTCTTTGTGAGGCTCCCCATGCATTGCTGAAGAGTACTGTCCTAGGCCGGAGCTGCTGGCACAAGTTCTGGTGTCTTGTGCTCTTACAGTCCCACAGAGACTTCTGTGAAACAGTTCTTTTTATGTTTTACTTGCTGTTTATTGCAGTGTCCTTGTGCCCTCTTCCAGCCCAAGTCCATATAGGCTGGGCTGAGTGACATTCACCATGCTCAGAACCACAGCTCTGAGGCTGGTATTTTGATTTTGAGCCAAACTTGTGTGGATTGACTCCTGTCCCCCTTTTACCCTCCTTCCTGCCCGCACATTTCTCTGGCGATATATCTAGAAAAGCCTAAATCCCCGGTGAGCTCAGCTCAAGTTTAAGCAGTACATGTGGTGGCTCATAGACAGTTCTGTTTATTGTCTTCTTTTTCAGCGGAATTTTAGTATTTTGAAATACACTTTGTTTCCCATTTGGATGGCTGAGAATCATTACTTGTGATTTTCTCCAGGTAGATTGTCTTCATTTCTGTTTTCTGTGCTAAAGGAACCTAGTCTTGAAGCAGGCAGAATTCAGTTTGAATCTCTGCTTCATCACTTTAACTAATGGGATGGCCATGCCACGTTTCTAAATTCCTGGGGAACTCAAATTTCTTACGAAATTTACAGAAAGCACCTGTCTCAAAAGGATTGTGGTGAGGATTAGAGATGGGTGTTAAGTGCAGGCACATACTAGCCGCTCATTACACTGTATGTTGGCCTCCCCAAGTTGGTTGTATCAATCATTAACCATCAGTAAATAAAGGGATCTGTCCTGTTACAGGCAGCCAGTCCCCAGGCTGTGAATGTCCAACTTAACATACAACCGGTAGTTCCAAACCAACCCCGGTAAAGTCTATTATATTAAAAATATGAGGTACATACAATGGTTTGTAATAACATACGGGCTCTACTTTGTGACTGGCATCAAAACATTATAATTGTTATTACTGTACTATTATGTTAAAGATGTTTTAGTGTATTTATATACTGTATACTAAGATAAACATTTGACTAGTTGATGTTAGATACAAATTGTACTTCACTCTTCCAGCGGTTCCAACTTAAGTACAAATTCGACTTAAACACAGATTTAGGAATGGAACTTGTCTGTAATCCGGAGACTGCCTGTGCTTTGCTTAATAGATCTGTGCTGGGAGGTAACTGTATTGCAAATCAGTTTCCTGAATCTTCTCTAGAAGATGACAGCCTTTCTTTTTAAATGATCACAGCAACACATACTCTAGGTAGCCTCTCTTTTAAATTTGTTCATTGCAGACTATTTCCCTTTAAAATGTGATTGTGTTTGGGGAGGGGCAGTAGGACTGTTTACACATGATGAGGACACGTGACAGCAGAGTGTAGCGTGAAAAACAACAGCCCAGGGAGCCCAGCTTCTCTGTACATTCTCTGGAGTTAAGATTGGTTATTAGAAAAATGAGAAATGATCTTTTAAGAATTTTTCCATGTTAAAAAATAAAGAAAAAACTGTTATTCTGTAAGACAGGATCTATACTGCGCTAAACTTTGTATTTTAGACAAGTGGTTTGCAAATAACTAGGAAGTATTCTAGTATTTCCATCATGGAATAAGTGTCTGTCAAGGAGGAACTCAGCACAAGTAAGGATTTGGAAATTGACCAGACAGCTTCCAGCCCTTATTGGTTGTGATCTTCAAAGATTATTTTCATTACATTTTAAACATTAATAACTATGGTGTCCATTTGCAAATTAGAGACTTTATTTTAAGGTATTTGCTATGGTATTATCTGTTGTGATTTTACCAGTTATTAATTTTAAGAAGAATAATGTTACCTTTGATGGTTATAGCACATTATATTCTTCACAGCACTATGAAAATCTGTCTTATTAAGCATATTGTGGTAAAACAGTTGAGTATTTTCTAAGAAGGCATGAAGTTTATTTCTTCATATTCTTTCCATTTAGTAATACAGGAAAACCCAAAAAGCTGGAATCTGTGTAAGAGAAGCTGTCAGAGAAGGAAAACTAAAATATTTTGCATTTAAATGAGTGATAGAAAAGTGGTAAGACTGCACCCTGCCAAAGGTGGAACACTTGTGAGACCAAGAAAAATAAGGCAGACTCGTCAAGTTCCACTCTCACAGCTTTCACTGTACTTATTTTAGAGGAAAAAAAAATCTGATAACATAATACTTGATATCTATATAGTATGATGGATCTTCCAAGTAGTTTTCTCCAAAACAGAATTTCCACAAATCAAATAAAGTTAATTACATATGAGAAATGCACTAAAGAAAGTTAACAAACTTTTAAAACGTTGGATGCTTTTGAATCTTTACTACGATGATGTGCATTGTGAATTCTCAAAAAGAAGGTGATGCTTACCTTATTAGACTAAGTATCCTGCTATACACAGAACACCTTCTGACGTTCTTCATATTAATGTTCCGAGGATAGAGTTTGAGAAAAGCTCATTCATGTAGTGTTTTGCAGTTTATAAAGCATTGTTGCATTATTACCTCATTTCATTCTCAAAGCCCTGTGTGTGTTTCACTGATCAGGTACATAAGTATCAGAGAAATTATGGCTACATTATGCAGGCACATACTTTAAGAGCTGATTAGTTAGTGTTGAAAAAGAAATTAGATCTTAAATCAGCAGCATCATGTTGTTCTGAGAAGTATTTGAGAAGTTAATTGAATACAGCTTTTGTGATTAAAGAGAAATCTGTTAGAAGACATTGATTTAGAGAATGAGAGTGTAAGAATGTCAGCTATTTACCACTGGGCACGCTAATGAAATTTTCCACTCCGTAATTATTTTTGTGTCAATAAGAAACAATTTCCTTAACTGTCGTATTTTTTTAGAAGTGCATTATGGCTCTGAAATGTAAGGTCTCTAGGTTCTTTTTAAATTAAGTTTAAATATACAAATTAATCTATAATGTTACTGTTTGTTAAAACAGACTGCATTTGTTTCTAACATAGAAGTTCCACAATCCAAAATGCTTTGAATCATAGACTGATACCCCTTTAAATGATGAATTATTTGTTTCTTTTGAAAATTTTTGGTGATGCCATGTTTTTTCACTAATGGAATAGATGCTGGGTCATTGTTTGTTGGTAATTTTTTATTATTTGAAGAAATGAGGTGCCAACTGCGAGTGGTCCATGTCAGTCCCATGTCCATGAAGTACATCACAAACACAGTACATATCGGTCCCATGGCCCAGGAGGTGCATCACAGAGTGTTTGTAGGGAGACGAGCACTTTATAAAAGATGTCATCATGGGGGTGACTAGTGCAGGCGGGCCATATTAGTCCTATGTTCCATGAAGCACATCACACACGATACGTATTGGTCCCATGGCCCAGGAAGTGCATCACAAACTATGTTCACCCCGAAATAACTCATTTACTTGAATATTTCCAAATGCCAGTAACCGTATCTTTCCAGTAACACAAAGGAAATAATAAATATACTTGCAAGTCTTATCTCGCTGTACAGAAGCCAAAAGACACAAAAGTTTCACACAATCACTCCTCCAGGAAGCATCCCCTCATACGAATGGCTTTCAATACTCAAATGTGGCACGGACCAACTTCCTTGTTTTTTTAGGCAGCTGCACCAGTATCCTCCACGATGCCAGAATTACTGAAGTGGCTCAAATGCCTGCCAGTAAACCTCCAGGGGTGGAAAACGTAGCAGGAACATATATGTGCCTGCACCCTTGAAAGAGATACAGTGTTGAGTACAAAGAGATTGTTCCCTTGCCTTAGTCCATCTTCCTATTCAACAAGCTGGAATTATCCCTGCAGCATCTCTGCGGGGTGATGGAATTGTATAGCATGATTGAAAGTCATTGGAAAGGGCTCAGTTTTATTTATTAATGTGATTATACAGTGTTTACCATTTTCCAGGCAGTGTTCTAAGAGATTTATAAATATCAGCTTATTTAATTAATAATTATTGAGTGCCTGCTAATGTGCCAGATGATTTGCTGGTTCTTTATCTAAGATATTTTATTAACTCCTACACTAATTCAGCTAGGAAGTTTGTATTATTACACTCATTTTATAGATGAAGAAACTGACACTCATCTAATCCCATGCTTCTCAAACTGAGGGTACAAAGCCCCATATGCCATGGTTAATATAAGCAGCAGGAAAAGAATAATAAGCAGCAGGAGTTCGCTTGATTGAACAGTTCCTTGAGACTGGGGGAGAGGTATTTAAGACAGTTACCTGAGAAATGATAAAAGGTGCTTATTTAGCCACATACTAGGATTTGATGTGGCTAAGCATGATGGGTGGTTTTTGAGACACCATGTTGGAAGAGATTGAAGAGGGCCACTCAAGGGAGGCTGACACATCTAGTTTGCATTTTTCTCTCTGGGCTTGTATCCATTTCCTGCTGGTAGTATGTGTGTCAGTTTTTTATACAGCATCTGAGAGGTTTTTAGATGTTTCGAGTACAAATGATCCCCACCCTCCAGCCTCAGTCTTTTATATATGCTAAATAAATCTACCACCACTTGTCAGTTTTGCATTGCTGTGATGTTAGAAGCAATGCCAGCAGTATTTCAGACACCAGCCAGGTCACCCATGGTGGATAGGTTTCATCAAAGCTTCCAGACTAAGCCTAGGAAGAAAAGCCTGGTGATCTCCTTCCAAAAATTAGCCAGTGAAACCCTATGATTGCAACAGAATATTGTCCAGTATATTGCTAGAGGTGAGCTCTCTAGGTTGGAAGGCACAAAATACACAGTGGCTGGCAACAGTGGACTCAAGCATACCAAGAATCTTGAAGATTGCATAGGACTCTGGACAATGTTTTGTTCCTTTGTATATGGGTTCGCCAAGATTCAGCTGACTCATCGTCAACTAAGAACAACTCTAGTTCTATAATCATCCTTGTCACAATTAACCCCAGATACCTCAGCGTCCTGTTAGCCTTTCTGTGGGCCCATACCTATTTGCAAAATGCAAATGTGTGTTAAATAATAGTGAATACTTAATCTTTCTTGATCTGTATATGTCCCCCAATAATACGGTCTAAACTTATAGTAGATTCTGCATCTGCCTTTCTCCATCAGTTTCATGTTTAGCAAACTCTTCACTGTTTGCACATTACTTCTGTTCAAGTGAAATTCACTTATGTAGTTACTAAGCTCCAACCAGTAAGATATATTTGAGAAATTGGATGTTTTGAGTCTAAGTTCTCTATTTTACATTAATTTTAACATCTAAGAATATAGTTTGTTCCAGCCTATTATTACTAAATTTTGAGATATTTAAAGATACTAGTTTTCCTTCCATTTTTTTGCCCACCTCAACTCCAGTCATAAATCTTATTTCTATGCAACTTTCTGTTAAAATGTTGACAGGATTACAGTCAAACTATGAATTCTGTAGCATATTATCCACATGTTGATACTAATTCATTAATCGACATTCTCTAAATAGAGTTGTCCTACCAGATACAAACCCACCTAAATGAACTAGAGTCTAGCATTGTGTTCTTGTATTGAACGAAAAAATATCATGGGGCATATCATTAAAGTGCTGATAGTGCTCACTGGCCTATGCCAAGAAATTTGGAAAACAGCCTCTTGGCCAACTGATTGGAAGAGAACCATATTTATGCCCATTCCAAAGAAAGGTGATCCAACTAAATGTGGAAATTATCGAACAATATTATTAATAATCACACACACAATTAAAATTTGCTGAAGATCATTTAAAAGCGGCTGAAGCAGTATATTGACAGGGAACTGCCAGAAATTTAAGCCGGATTCAGAAGAGGATGTGGAACAAAGGATATCATTGCTGATGTCAGATGGATCCTAGCTAAAAGCAGAGAATAGCAGAAAGATGTTTACCTGTGTTTTATTGACTGTGCAAAGGCATTCGACTGTGTGGATCACAACAAATTGTGGAT